>NC_137008.1:41486435-41868935 GCF_032717465.1 Coenobita brevimanus
TTTGGAACACAAAAACTCTCAAACATGACTTCTGTTCCTTCTTTTTACAGTAACCAAAGACGACTATACGTGACTATTATCAAAACACATACGTTGCTACGGACGAAGCTGATCATTTATTCACCTCTAACCCGGTGGCGAAGAATGAAATTTTAAGTGAATTTTCGCGTCTTGCTATCACTCACAGTACCATGAACTGTACGTACCTGAAGAGTCCAGGTCGGTCCAAAACTATTGTATCTTGCCAGTAAACTATTTTACTAAACGTGAGTGTTCTTTTCTAATGTATTTTTACTACTGTCACATATTCTTTCAGCTTGGCAGTGATTTTTCGCCGTCAAAGGATTGAAAACAGTTTTTCCTAATTCATTAGGGCGATAGAAATCTTACCTGTTTCTTTCTTCCTAACGCCAGACAGTTGTGTTCAGATTATGCGTGGTCTCTCGCCGTACATAGCGTGAAGCCAAACAGTTTTGTTCGGCAGAATAAAACCATTGTAGTCCGTGTGTTTAATAGTATCTCGATTAGTTATTTGGTTGTTATGAGCACGTTTAAGGTGACTGGGTTTATATTTGGTGATAATATACACTAGGGTGATGTCCTAAAACTCGTCCACCTTAGCTTGGCGGAGAATTTCGCCACTTAGGGAGGATCCCCCCACCTCCGGTTAGAACCACTGTTCTTTGCCAAAACAGTTTCTTTTTCATTTTCCAATTAATAGTGTAAAGGGTAATCAGTGTGTAAGCGGCCTGATGAAAGCGTGTGTCGTCAGCGTGTGTGTATAATACCAGCTGAAAATGTTTTGTCGAGGTGAGTGCATAATGGCCGTTAAAAGTGTCTTGTCAGCGTGAATGTAAACCAGCCACTAAAAGTGTGTTGTCAGTGTGCATAATAGTTGTGAAAAAAAAAAACACGGTGTATACAAAAGAAGTGTGGAAATAACGACAGACACAAAAGAGGCGCCGACGATGCGGTGTGCTATAGAGAAGTGTCGATAGTGTTGTGAGCATAGGAAGAGAACATTAAGTCATCTTTATATGGCACAAAATTTGTTTTCTTAAATATCACAACTTTCTTCTTATAGCAGGTCATATAATCTGGGGAAAATGTAAATCAACTCAAGTAGTAATGGAAGTTCAACGGGCATTTTTTTTTTATTTGTGGATTTGTCTAAACTATCATAGTAATTCTTATACAACCAACACTGTAGATTGTAGATTGGGGGATATTAGTAAATCAACTTTATTTCTGTAGCAGCTGACCTTGAATATGGAATCTTTTTGTAGTTTACTGTGGATTTGACATTAGATAGATAGATACAGAAATAGATAGGCAGACAAACAGATCGACTGACAGACAGACAGACAGCTACATAGATAGACAGATAGATAGATACAGATAATAAATGAAGGCAACATACAAGGATTTACTTTACTGATATTAAAGTGTGTGAAAGAGAAGTTCCATTGAGGAGACTGTCACATAGGGTACTTTTAGACAAGAGAGGCAACAGCAGACAGTTGCGCGTATATCAAATTATATAATGGTACAGTACGTCAACAACTGACTTTTAAAGGTCACGTGGAGTATAAAAATAACGAAACAGAGAACTGTTCATAATAGCCCATCTTTTCTGGAACTGCCATACTTGACGAAAAGTGTAAAAACTCTCATAATCAGACGAACTCTGATGTTTTATACCATCTAACGCCTGACGATTTTATTCAAGTAAGAGCGATTCATAGCCTACGAGTATGACCACGAGAAAATTAATACTGGCGTCATGTACAGTGAGGCTGGATGAGGAGGAAATGTAAGATGTGAGTGCCTTTAAGTACTTGGATAATGTGATGAGTAAGGATGAAAGTTAAGTGGGTGAAATGTTTGAAAGGCTGCAACAAGGAAGAAATGTTGCAGGTTCTTTGAAAGCAGTGATAAGAAACAGGGACGTGACCATGGAAGTGAAAAAGTTACAGCACGACAGAATTGTAATATCAGCTCTGACGTATGGAGGTGAAGCTTGGACCTTGTTGGTGGGACACAAGTCGAGAGTGATAGCAGTGGAAATGAGTTATTTGAGAGGAGAATGTGGAGTTACATTGAGAGACAGTGACAAATGAGGAAGTGAATGAGCATGAGGAAGTGAAGGAGCGTTGTGGTGTGGATGTAGATGTGATAGAAAGCGTTAGGAGAAATACATTGAGGATGGAGAGTGAGAGACTGACAAGAAGAGTACATGAGTGAGGTGAAGGGGTAGGGGAGAGGGAGGGGGAGGCCAAGGATGAGATGAAGGGATGGAGTGGGAAGGTATATGAGAAAAGGGAGTGTGAGCTGGGAGCAGGGCAGTGAAATGGCGGGAGACAGGGCGACATGGAGGTGATTTGTTTGTGGCCACCCCTTACGGAAATAAGGCGTCTGGCAATAGATAGATAGATAAATCACTAACTTTCCTGTGATCGGTACAACTCCAACAGTACATTCCAGCAACAGTTAGAAGACTTTATTCAGCCAAGGATTTGTCATTATTAGCTCTCCAATGATCAGAAAAATTCCCGCATTATGTCCCAACTTACGTTATAGGCTACAATTTTCATTCAAATGAGACGAGTTCCATCAGCCTGGATCGTCAAACAGCGCCGAGGACTACCGATAAAGTTGTGTGTGCAAAATACGTACAGAGATTTTTTTTTTTTTTTACTGGGTGTCAGGGTGAGTATAAAAATAATAATAATAATAATAATAAGCAGTCGGTTCTCTGATGCTCTGAACTCCAGCCACACACCATTATCAAAAGGCCATACACCTCCATGTCCCATCCTGGGCACAAACAACGAACCGTCTATATTGATCTGATGGTATTTATGGACTTGCAGCTATGTTAGTGGCGACAATCATCCACTCACTTGATGTAGTGCTACCTACTTCTTCCTTAGCCTGTATCATTGTTTTTCTGTGCCTGTCTTCCTCTCTTCCTATTTCTCCCATCTTTCTTGTCACTTCTCATTGCTTTTCTTGCCTTTACAGGTGGCTTTGCATTGAGTGACGAGCCAAATGGTTTCCTGTAAGCCAAGAAACCATTTACAGTGCTGGGTGGTGACCATATAACCAAACCATACGTGCTCCCTACGTGTCAGCAAATGGGTTGGTGGAGGGTTAGTGCCCCTCCCCGTAAAACAAATAACTCAAAGTCAAATTGTCACCCCTTACGGAATTATGACGTCTGGCAGTAGATAGATAGATAGTGTGTGTGTGTGTGTGTGTGTGTGTGTGTGTGTGTGTGTGTGTGTGTGTGTGTGTGTGTGTGTACAAGTTTGCAAGTACTACCACTCGCAGCACATAACCCACAGAAGTGCCCACACGCAGCTAAGACATATATACTCGTTTAGTATCTACCTGTCTATCTATTGCCAGACGCCTTAATCCCTTATACGAGATGGCTACAAACAAATCGCCTCCACGTCACTCTGTACCCCGCCGTTTCACTTCCCTGCTCCCAATTCACAGCCCCCTCTCTCATATACCTCTCCATTCCATCCCTCCATCTCATCCTTGGCCTCCCCCTCGGCCTCCCCCTCCCTCTCTCTCCCTCTACCTCACTTACATAAACTGTCCTCGTCAGTTTCTCACTCTCCATCCTCTCCACATGGGCAAACCACCTCAATGTTGTTTCTCCTAACGCTTCCTATCACATCTACATCCACACCACAACGCTCCTTCACATCCTCATGTGTTAGTCTGTCTCTCCATGTAACTCCACAGGCTCCTCTCAAATAACTCATTTCATCTGCTATCACTCTTGACTTGTGTCCCTCCAACGTCCAAGCTTCACTTCCATACGTTAGAGATGGTATCACAATACTGTTATGTAATAACTTTTTCACTTTCATGTTCACTTCCCTGTTTCTTATCACTGCTTTCAAGGAACCAGCAACCTTTCTTCCTTATCGTACCCTTTCACGCACTTCACCTTCCAGACTTCCATCCTTACTCATCACACTACCCAAGCACTTAAACGTACTCACATTTTCCATTTCCTCATCATCCAACCTCACCGTACATTCACTGGCTTCACCTCTCTCGAATACCATAACTTTACTCTTCCCTGCATTCACCTTTAGATTCCGTTTCTTACACACTCCCAAACTCATCCACCAAGCCTTGCAGCTCCTCTTCGTCTTCACTTAACAGAACAGTATCACCTGCAAACAACAATACAGGGATTTTCCATACACTGCCCTCTCTCATTAGGGCCACTCCAACATCCACTGCCCTACCTTGTATCTCTTTTATAACCCCATCCATATACAGATTGAACAACCCTGGAGACATGACACATCCCGGTTTCAAGCCAACCTTCAAATAGAAAAGCTTACTCAGTTCACTATCCACACGTACTGCAGCCTTAGCACCCTCATACATACTCTTCACAGCATTCAACAACTTCTCATCTACTCCATATATTCTTAATACGTGTAATAAAGAGAGAGAGAGAGAGAGAGAGAGAGAGAGAGAGAGAGAGAGAGAGAGAGAGATTTATCTATTTTTTTATAAAACAACGTGTGTACATAAGGGCTGGTAGAGTTTAGTGGTAAGAGCGGCAACTGTGAGCTTGCCAAGGCTTCCTAAACACCTACCTCTCTCACCCTCACTTGTCAGGCTTGAGTAACTTACACCATAGGTTTAGCAGACGTAACGTTCTTACAATATTTACGGGTCATTCGAAAAAAGCGCGATTAACAGACGTAACGCACTTAATCATTTCACTGCAATGACGGAGCTGCCGGTGGCTAGGTCGGTAGGGCTTGTTTTTACCTATCTTAGCCTATATTCAATTGATGATCATTGAGAAGGGTGGGATGGTACTCGCATGTCCTTACCAGCGATCATACCTGTTCGCACCCCGTCGACACTCTCTTGAAGACATACACAGACTATCCCATTCAAACACCTCATCTCCAGACAACACAAATTTCCATCTAGTGTACACTTCTCATCCTACACTCAGTGGCCTCTCACAGCTGCATCCATGCGCGAAGCACTGGCTGTGGGCGGATCATTTTCCAGTGACAGAAAGTGGTGTTCCCCGAACCTACAGATTAGGTACCATCCAGGACTCGTAAAACATGGTTTGAACTCGAATAGCAGAACTACTCCTCCATGCCAGGCGCGTGAAAGTCGGCCGCTACCACACTTAAACACTACGAACACATCTTTATATGGTATATTCTTGCCGCTGCTTGACTTTTTCATCTATCTATCTATTGCCAGACGCCATAATCCCGTAAGGGGTGGCCATTTGACTTTGAGTTATTGTTTTACGGGGAGGGACACTAATCCTCCACCAACCCACATCTTGACACGTAGGGAGCACGTATGGTTTGGTTATATGGTTACCACTCAGCGTTTTAAATGGTTTCTTGGGTTACAGTAAACCACTTGGCTTGTCACTCAGTGTAAAGCCACCTGTACCGGAAAGAAATGCAATAAGAAGTGACAGAAAAAATGGGAGAAACAGGAAGAGAGGTCAACCTAGGAAATCCCCCTAATGTGAAAGGCTTAATGAAGAGTGTATCTAACTCCATTAATTCGAAGAATTCCTCCCCAGACTAAATAAATTCGTCTGAAGGTAGCAATATTAAAATAATAATGACGTCTTTGGGCTCAAGGGATAAACAGTTCAAACGCGTTTGGCTAGGGTCAAGTGAAGCCATTATGATCAACAGAGTAGTAACCCCTTCGCTACGATTAAACTGAACAATTTTGTCTGGCTACAGCAATAATAACATCAACCACTTCAGCCCGAGTACCTCATTTCTATTTTATTTTAGCTGCTACTATGCGACTTTGTTCAGCTTAAGAAGGACCTCTAGTTGTAACTTGACAGTGCAAGGGGAACATATTAGAGACGTCATTGTACTGACAATTAAAGACGTTACTATCCTGAGAGGTGACTAGATTACATGTAACACCATCGGTAAAGGTCTACCCTATACCAAAGTAAAATCATTTGACGATAGAAGGAAAAATAGACATACGTAAACGTTACAAATATTTATATCTATATCTAGATAGACATACAGATAGATAGATAGATAGATATAAATATAGATGTAGATACAGATATAGATATATAATCATCATATTCATCATCATCCGTCATTGCAAGTCCTGCTGAACAAAGGCCTCCCTCAGTTTTCTCCACGAATTCTTTGACTGAGCCAATCTCTGCCACGTTTTGCCTGCAAACTTCTCTATCTCATCTCTCCACCGACTGTCTGGCCTTTTCCTGCTACGCTTACAATCTCTTGGAGTCCAGTCAGTCAGCCTCTTGCCCCACTGGTTATCCCTTATTCCTGCCACATGACCTGCCCACCTAGGTAAATTTTTGTTCTTTAATAACTTCTGTAATGTCTTTGACTTTAGTCTGCTCTCTCACCCTAATTGATCATTTCCCTTCTAAAAATATTCCTAACACTGTCCTTTCCATTGCTCTTTGGGGACGGATTAGCTGACTTTCTATCAATGTTGTCAGTTTCCAGGTCTCCAAGCCGTACGTCATAGCTGCGATTATACATTTGTTATCGTTTCATACATACTGGCAAGCTACTTTTGATGGGTCTGTGATTACCGAAAGCTTTCCAATCAGTTGTAATGCGTTTTTTTATTTCACTGCCACGGTCTGTCGTCAGTTTTAGTATTTGCCCTTAAGTAATTGTACTCGTCGATTTCTTCAAGAATTTCTTCGTTTATTTTGCTGACGCTCTTTGGCGTATCTGGACTGAACATTATATACAGTACTTTAGTTTTACTCGAGTTCATCTTTAGCCCTAATTTGAGACTCTCTGTTTAGGTGATTTAACATTTTTTACAATATCTCTGCTGTTTTTGAGATTAGTACAGTGTCATCTTCAAATCTGAAATAGTTTAGGTTTTCTCCCAGTGTGTTTTGTTCTCCCAGCCAAGCTTTCTGAAAATACTTTCTGGGCATGATGTTAATAATTTCTTGTGATACAGTATCTCCCTGACACACACCCCTCTCAATCTTAATTTTATCCGAGTCCTTATGTTATTTAACTGTAGCTGTTCCCTCTTCATATATGTTTTCTAGCAATTTTACAATGTTCTCATTTATTCCTTGTTCCTGCAATGAATTTATAATTGCTATTTGCTCCACTGAGTCGAACGCCTTTTCATAATCAACAAAAACTAACCATAGTGGTTTATTATATTATATAAAGCTAAATCGTAATAAAAGAGAAGTTGCTTAGAAAAACAGGGGATATAAAGTAGGCCTTTTTCTTTTCCTGGTACGAGTTTGCTGTAACGATGGAAACTACTGCTACCTTTTCTTGTGCAAGTTTATTCATCCAACAGGTCTATGGTAATTATGCTATCACTTATCAAAAATACCTTTACTTATTATTTTCACACCTTTTCTCCTCCACAGGTAAGTCTGCCGTCCTGGCTGGCTAAGATGGGATAGTGGTGAGTACTGCACACGATCTCTCTCTCTCTCTCTCTCTCTCTCTCTCTCTCTCTCTCTCTCTCTCTCTCTCTCTCTCTCTCTCTCTCTCTACGTATTATGGTGGAAGAGACTAATAATAAATACTGAACTAGTGGACTGTATCAAAGTAACTATGGAAAAAGTAGATCCTGCCACACTTAAGCCTGTCCACCATTCATGTAGTGGGTGTAATTTACTGATATAACTGAGTGAGAAGCCCTTGATTTATATTTCATACACATATAACTGCACGTGAGTAACAATCGCAATATCGCAATATAATGCTCAAAACATAATGCAGATGAACAGTCTATGGAATAATACATGCATGAAAGTCAAATTAAATACGGACTTGTTCTTATTACAGCCACAAATCTTATCTGCCTGTATGTCATTGAAGTGCTGTAATAAGGCAACTATGCTAAGTGTGTCATTGCTTTTTCTGAGGAATGTACCCTGGTACTTATAAAAGACCAGAGGGAATCCACCTGTATTATATAATCAATGCTGCAACAATATTTAAAAAAAAAACTACATTGTACTTAAGTTTACCAAGTATCGTTCACCGGTAGGTCAAAACATTTATTATTTATTATTTATAACCGTTTTTGCTCAACATTGTCTCGCATCATCAAATCAGGCAAAACATTATAGTAATACTGGTGTGTTCCAGGGGCCTTCTGATTTATACATTTACGTCAGATTCAAGTTATGAACACTGAATTATAAAACTATTATTTCTTGCAATTTCATAGATAGATAGATAGATAGATATAGATAGATAGATGGATAGATAGATAGATAGATAGATGGATAGATTTAGATATAGATTTACATATACATATACATATATAGATAGATAGATAGATAGATAGATATTGTATAGATGTAGACAAATAGATAAACTGACATAGGTGAATTACTATTGTGAGAAAAAGTTTATATATTTCAGTAAAACTCATGCAAAATAAATTAGCCCACAATTTTACAATATAAGCACTCTAGTATCTGTAAGTCAGTTGTTACAGAATGAAATAACAAACCCTTGCCAGATGTAATAATAAAAAAATCTTCCATCTGCAGTCTGACGGCAAAAGCAGGGTAAGGTTATCTCCGGATCAGAGGCTGCTCGTCATATACAGTACATTCGTAATGGCCAGAGATTTTCAACGTCTGTCGTGCTGCCCTGTGACTCTGCAATAACCTTACCCTACTTTCGTCGCTGAGCTACGAATCGAAACCACTCATTACATCCGGCGGCTGCAAAGACTGATATACTTTTACTTTACAGCTCAAAGAACATTTAAGACTTTCGTATATTTTTATACAATCTTATGTAACATGCATTTCAAAGTATCAGTTGAATTCTGATAAGCGGCCAACTACAACTCAAAAAGCATGTTTCTCTGAGCGTCAAACTAAGCTAAAAACAAAACACGTGGCTGCATTCTGTGCGGGAGTGCACAAGCTACATCTAAGCACACCTTGAGCACTTAGTATGCATCACTGGACATTTATTAACCCCCTCCCTATAATATATATATATATATATATATATATATATATATATATATATATATATATATATATATATATATATATACACACTCCCTACGTGTCAAGTGGGGTTGGTGGAGTATTAGTGTCCCTCCCTGTAAAACAATTAACTCTAAGCCCTTGGCCACCCCGTTTGGGACACATGGCGTCTGGCAATGAATGAATGAAACATACATATATATATATATAGATAGATAGATAGATAGATAGATAGATAGATAGATAGATACAATGTTATTCTTGCTCCTTTCATATGGTTTTGTTCAGTTTAAGGTCGGCCTCTTATAGTGATGGGGTTAATGGAATCGATATCTAACCTCTCATGAAGGAAAATTCCTCCTAATCCGAATAACATTGCCTGAAGATTTCACGAGGAAATATGAAATGCTTCACAGGAATGAAGGGATTAATCTACAACCAAACTGACAAAGAATAACCTCCATTAAAAAAAAAAAAAATCAGCAAAAACCTTTTCTACGTATCAGTACTTTTTTAACTAGTGCCATTAGTGATTGACTGCCTTCCTAACATACTGTTTTTTATTGAAGTGACTGAATGTATGGATACCGGTTTGTTTCACTAGTTTTACGGACATTTTGACAGCTTAACGCTCTCTAGCTCCTGTCACTCACTCTCGGCTGGGAAGAAAAAAAAAAAATCAGCTGGCGTTAATCTGAATAAATCTACCAGAGATGTACCGACAGCAAGACGAATAATGGAGACCGTATTAGCAGTTTCAGGCTCAAGTGCTTATTCTCTGATGTATAAAATAGTCTGCAGTTATCTGGAATATAATATTAAATTTGTCCCGACTATAAGAGGCTTAGCTGACTACATAACATTTGCCCTATGGATTTGTTGAAATTCTGACAGATTTCCTTGCGAAAGATAAATTCTTAGATAATTATCAAAGAACTAAACTGCTGACTGTTGAAGTATCTGTCATTCTGTTTTACTGTTACGCAAGTAGTTGTAAATTGACATTCTGAGTGAAGGGCTGAACTTACCTACCCATAAACATTGCACCCTTTCCAAATAACCTTTCAACCCGAGAACGTGTTTCTGATGACAGTCTCGCTATCTGGAGACAGTTTATCAACTTAGAGGAGTCTTTCGAGCGGGAGGGGTACTCGTAATATACAGCCATCATTAACTCCTTCACTGCGAAGGGCTATACTTACACTGAATAAAATCGTCTGATGGCAGCAACAATACAGTACTGATTTACTCGAATGATCAGCTATGCGTCAACCCACAATACAGAAGGTACTTGCTCTATGTCTCTTTTTTAACATTCCATTTTCCTATAAAGTAAATAGTTATTTGCAGAAAATATTACCGACAAACCCTTCCAGCCCAAGGACATATTGTATATTTTATTCTTGCTACCTACATACGATTTTATTTAGTCTAAGGGAGACGTCTTGTAGTGAAGAGGTTCATGAAGGTTGTATCTAATCCTTTCAGTTAGAAAAAAAGAAAACTCTCCAAAGCTTAACAGATAAACTGAAACGTAGTTCATCGTGCTGAAGAGGTTAAAGTTCCATCGCTATGTATAAAGCTGATTAATTTGCCAGTTTCCCTACCACCACCGACATGTAACGAGCCTTGATGCACCATTTAATCCCTTTATCCCCAGGACGTCTTCAGTATTCCATATCTTCTATCCCTAGACGAATTTATCCGGCTTGGAAGGAATTTTTCGGACTGGAGTGATTAGATACTGATTTCATTAACTCTTCTCTACCAGGGGGTTCTCCTATGCTGAATAAAATCCTCTGCTAGCATCATGAAATAAAGAAAAAGATAATTTTGCATTCACAAACCGCAGGGTTAATTGATCAATAAAGAAATGAAAAGCAACAATTGCTAAACGTAGCGGAAAAAGATGAAAACAGCATGAGTTGCTAAACAGCCAGGAGGTGAGGCAAGAGGTGAGGCGAGGCACTTTCTTAGGTCAAACGAGGGTTGAAGGTCGTATGTCTGGGTGTCTGTCTTTTACCTATCGGATGTCTATCTCATGTCTATCAGCTGTATGTCTATTTCTTTCAATTAACTCTCTGTCTATCACATATCATTACCTATCGGCTGTTTGTCTGTCTTGTGTCTATCGGCAGTCGGTCCATCTCACGTCTATTAGCTGCCTGTCTTTCTCATATCGATCGGTTGCCTGCATGTCTCATGTCTATCGGCTGTCTGTCTATCTCAAGAAAGCGAGAGGTGTGTCTGTCTCATAACTATCGGCCATGTCTGCTCTAGTCATCTGAGGGCTTTAAGGGGGAGTATATAATGGAACTATTAAATACTCGTATATCCAGCCATAACTTCACTACTGACAGTTAACCCCTACACACTTTACAGTAATGTTTATGCATTAGTATTAATAACACTTGTTTTCTTTCTAAATAGGTATGAATAGAATACTGAAATTCCTCTCAGCTTGGGCCGAAAAACTGCTGGATTAATCCCAGTCCTAATACAGTGCTTTATATAGTAAATATATTTCAAGTATTGTTTAAAATCATGTAAGCGAGAACTAAATATAACTATTTCAATAAATCTGCTATCAATAGTTAGTGACTGTTTTTTTCCCAGTGACTCTGATTCTTGATTAAGCTTATATCAGACACAAAATATTGTTTTTATAATTCTTTTTCCACTTCACTTTGATTTTCTGAATTGAATTTGTGATATAGCAAAATTTAACCCATTTTTTTTTATTTGGGGACCCCAAGAGACAGAGAGGGCCCCAAGCGGTCGCTTGTACCACTTGTACCCAGAACCAGCCCTGCCATCGGCTGTCTGTCTCTTTCATGTCTATCGACAGTCCGTCTGTCTCATGTCTGACGGCCTGTCGGCTATCTCTCTCTCTTATATCGATCGGTTGTCTTTCTGTCTCACATATCTATCAAGTATCTGCCTATCTCATATCTGCTTACCTCATGTCTATCCGTTTATCTCATGTCTATCGGCTTTACTTATGTCCAGCCACTGTTTACCGGTCATTTAGCACCTTTAACCCCTATAGCTTAGCAACCCGTTTTCTAAGGTCCAGCAGACCTACTACGTGCCACATGCCTTCACATATCACCATTTCACCTTTGATACCCACCGTCCATATTAATTACACTGCTAGGGCTGCCCTAATCAGGACTAGGGTAATGGTGTTAGCGGAGAGGTGTGGATGACATGTAGATTTTTTAATTTTATTGTGTCCTACTCTGGGCATAGGCTTCACAGCCTGCTTCCAAGGCCCAGTAGTCCTCCTACATACCATACACCTCTAATGTCACCACTTCGGCGCTAACACCCACTGTCCATCATGAATACATGCTAGGGCTGTCTGATACAGGACTGGTGTGCTGGTATTAGCCGGGGTATTTTTACGACATGTCGGCGGGTCTTCTGGTAGATCAGTAAAGTCTGATTTTATTAAATTCAAATCCTTAAACTGTTCCCTGCCCCAGCGGAGATTTGAACCTGGGTCCGGTAGGACTGCAGGCCATCTCTCTGCCGACTGAGCTCCCGCCATCTTTTGGAATAACATTAAGGTGTTTTCGGATCATACTGTTTCCTGCCTCAACTTAATCACTTCAGCCTGATGACCTTTCTTATCACGCTATCTCCAGACAATTGTTCTCAGCTTTGGAGAGACTTTTTGAACATAAGAGATTAGATATAGCCTTCATTTATGCCTTTACTGCAAGCGATCTCCCCAAAGTTGAAGTCATAGGCATCCACGCTTGAAAGACTGGAACGTGTTTAAGGGAATGCTGTTATATTACCTTAACAGTGATGTGCATAAGTGGTTGTGCCTTTGACAATTTCAGATATAACAAGCTTTTTTGCTCAGTCTGGCGCCTCCTGGTCTTTTTCCAGAAGTATGGTAGCGAATTTTGAAAAATTCCCCTTAACATTTTATCCATAGAGTTGGAAATAATGTACGTGGGTTTGCTGTAGCTTTAAGAGTTTCCGAGATAATCCAGTTTTGGTGCTTAGTTTGGCGCTTATGGGCTTTTTTCAGCAATATGGTGTCGAATTTTGAGAAAAGTCACTGAAGTAACATCTACTAGTTTAACACAGGTTTTCCAACGATGAACATAGATCTGTCGTAGCTTTAATAGTTTCGAGATAACTCAGTGTTGATGCTCAGTATGGTGACATTTGGCTTGTTTCTGCAATATTTTGGCAAATTTTGAGAATAGTCGCATAAGTAACAGCTGGTACATTTTCAGAAACTTGGTGACGATGTCCATAGCTGTAGCATTAAGTCTGCGAGATAACCCAATTGCGGTGCTGTGCTCTGCTACCTACTATAATGGAAGTACCCTCGGTTACTTACCACCAAATATCCAGCTACATGTAGCACGGTGAACTCGCTCTCTCACTTGAACCGAATCGTTTGAAAGTAGCAAGAATATATCAATAAAACACGCATCTGGACTAAAGGGATTCAGATCCGAGCACGCGTCCATTGTCTGTCTGGATGGCTGTTGATGTCTCTTGGCTGCCTATCTGGCATGAATTTTTCACGTTACTGATTAACTGTCTATCAGTCTATTCAACATCATTAGCCCAGGAATGTCATTTATATTTTATTATATGTCTGTCGGACAACTTTATTCAGGTTAGGAGAATACCAAAATAGAGACGGTGTTTATGAAGACTGCATCTAACCCCACAAGTTCAAAAATGTTTCTTCTGAGTCGATGGTATGATTAAGTATAATTAACAGGAGTCATCTTACTGAAAAGGTTATTTCTTCTCTGAGTCGTCAAACACTGTACTACCATCGTCTTGTCTGGTTCCTTTGTGTCTGCAAGTCATCCATCTAATACCTATTATCTTTCACTATGTATCTAATTTGAAGCAATTTCCCTCTTCAGCCAGATGATGTATTTATTTTATTCTTCCTACTTCCAGGAAACTTTGTTAAACTTTGCAGAGACCAGTTATAGTGAGAGGGTTTAGAACGACCTCTCTATAAGCTAAATGAAATCGTCTGAAATTAGCCAAAATAAAATATAAATACGTCATGTGATTCAAGAGGCTTAGATTATGACTTTCTATACTGTCTTTTGTGCTTATTCTTATGTTGTCCTGTTTGTGTTTACCCACATTTACTACCGTCACAATCAAAGAAACAGAGGACATTTACTGAACTTCAGTGTCTGTTTCTGTGCTGAAACAAGTTTCTGAAAACTAGTGCTATTGGTATTTTGAAAAGTCATGAATATTTCTTATTTGGAATCAGATTTTACGATGCTGAACAATTTGGTTGGTGTATATCTCAACATTCGCTGAACTAGAAGCGTGTCGGGAGGTTCAGTGAGCCGTAAGAAAGATTTCTTGATGGAACTTTTCTGTTGCCGTCTTCTGTGGAACTAAATGCACATGTGATTATTGCCAAATTTATATTTAGAATACAGTTATCAGATTTCTTCTTAGTAGACTGAATATTGTGTCCATTCACATGTCGAAGTAATAATAGGAAGAACTAGAGACCCCCAAAGGGGGAATCACATCAACCGCGAGCCGATACATATCTAGCGCTGCTCGGAATATGATCTTGACCTTGACCTACTTCCACCAATTTCGAACTCGTCCGAGATTTCATCCCTACTACACACCTTTTAAATTTTGTGATGATATCTTGAGCGGTTGCGAAGTTATCGTGCTAACAGACACACAGACTCACACAGAAAGACACAACTGAAAACAATACCAACTTCGCTATCGCGACTGGTAAGAGAGAAAAAAAAAAAGTGGTGATCGCAAAAAGAAAAATATGAGAAATATTAGAATTATCTGGGGAAATAGAGTTGAGTCTGTAACTGAGGAGTGGGATGTGAAGTTGAGAGTGTGGTGTTGGTGCGCCGCCAGAGCCGCAGCAACAGCCTGGAGGTGGGTGGTGGTGGCGGTGGTGGTGGCGGTGGAGGGTGAAACTGGCAACACCTGGGACACTCTTTACGGGCTCCACGCTGTTACCTCTACTTACCTTTGCTTAGAATTTCCCTTGTTACTCTCCATTTAGAAATATGTGTGGTGCTTGCCTGGGAATGATATCAAAGGAGCTCAGGAAACACTACGAAACTGGATTTAATTTCCCTCAACGATTCCCTAGTGCGTCCACATTTCATCCGCATGAGTATAATCAGTTTGTCTTTATCTAAAGGAACTAAACTACTCCCACAACTGCAGTACTAAGTCGTGTTTGCATGAAGTTTTATGAGCCACTGTTATAAGGCAAGGATTGTCCTTGTGTACTAGTTATATCCACCATCCATCCTTAATACACTTGACTATCAATAGAGCGGAAAGGGAGTAGGGATCTTTTTCAGGTTAAAACAAACGTACAGTTCTTGCAGAATATGTAAATATTATTTTTTTGCAACATGTGAATATAGATGGTAGCGTAACTCTTTGAGGCCGAGGAGTGACCCTCAACTGAGTAAAATCATCCATACTAACCAGACTGAAATTCCTTAAGTCATTCTCTCAGACGTCAGGGTTAAGGAGAAAAAATTCAATATTGCCCTTCATGAACAAGACCATGTTCTTATTCTACCTGGTCTGCAGGTAACTACTTTAGGCGTTACCTTATAATGCCTGAGCTCTCTCTCTCTCTCTCTCTCTCTCTCTCTCTCTCTCTCTCTCTCTCTCTCTCTCTCTCTCTCTCTCTCTCTCTCTCTCATCTGGAAAAAGAGTGCTGTTTAAAAGATGATACGCCATCCGATAAACTTAATGTATAGGCCAACACTGATATTAGTGTTATAGTTTCTCCCAAGGTTCACCATATCATATAAATTAGCTTACACAGAACCAGAGATTATGGACACTAAAGAGGGAAAATCATTATGGAATTGTTAAACAGCGTTTCGATATACATAAAACTGACAGAATGATAAAAAATAGTAAAGGGAACGGTAATAGTTATATACGTTGCCTAATACATGTTATGGTAATACACTCAGAGGAAATACAACGAAAGATAATACATATACAACTAATAGATATACAGACAATGCACAGAGCGCTAATACATAAACCGATTTTACACCTAGAGGTAATACAGTACGTAGAAGTAATACATGGACGTAATACACACATGCAATATATAAAGGGATATTATATATATATATAGTGAGAGATAATACATACAGATAAATACATAAAGGGATATACATGTACAGGTAATGAATATAAAGGTTATCCAGATAGGAAATACATATAGAGACAGTGGTAGAGGCAACTATAGAGGCAATTGAGAGGTAATAAGCGTGGTAATAATACACAGAGAGGCAAAACATGGAGGTAGAGCATAAAGAAATGATAGACGGAGAGGTAATGCAGGTAGAGATAACACACAAACAGGCAAACATGGAGAGGTAATTCACTAAGTAATAAAAAACAGCAGCAATATACACAGGGGGAATATACAGAGAGGCAATACAGTAGTTATAGAAGTAATACAAAGATAGGTAACAGACAACGAGGTAACATACCCTGAGGTAATGTATGGAGAGTTATTACATGCAAAAAAGTAATATGAACCATACGAGAATTATCACTTGCTTTCTGATATAGCCCTGCCGTACACTGAGAGAGAGAGAGAGAGAGAGAGAGAGAGAGAGAGAGAGAGAGAGAGAGAGAGAGTGGAGTTCCTTTAGGCCACCCCCAGGGAAAGTCTGGGTAAAATAATGTATCGTGGTGCTCTCTCTCTCTCTCTCTCTCTCTCTCTCTCTCTCTCTCTCTCTCTCTCTCTCTCTCTCTCTCTCTCTCTCTCTCTCTCATTATTCCCCCTCCGTCCAATTTTGCTCAGCTTCAATTCTTGCTCCATATATGAATCAAGGACAGGAAATGTCAAGGCAGATAAATGAATTTTTTAAATAGTAGTAGTAAAAGTAAGAGTAAGAGTAGTAGTAGCAGTAGTAGTAGTAGTAGTAGTAGCAGTAGTAGTAGTAGTAGTAGTAGCAGTAGTAGTAGTAGTAGTAGTAGTAGTAGAGCAAGTTAACACATTTTATAAGAAAGAGTAACTCCACTATTATCGCTAGTATCAAAATTGTGTTTCCATTGACAAAGAAACAACAATTGGAGTGAAAGTGTGTGTGAGAGAGGCTGGAGTCACGGCAAGGATAGCGTGGGTTGGGGAAGTAGTCTTATGAGCCAGAAAGAAAGTTGTGATGGATGTGGGAGAAAATTATCGTCGGAAAGCGAGCGTTCAGTTGACGGGAGTTTTCTTTGCGTCTGTCAAGGCTATCTATTCGTCTCTCTTTTTGTATTTTCCTCTGTCCATCTCTCTGTTCATTCATCGATCTATTTACCTGTCCGTCTGTCAGTCTGTCTACACCAGGGCCATAAAAAAATAAGATATAACAAAAACATAGAAGATTTAATAGCAACTTAAAAAAAAAAATCCACAAGATATGAAATAAACATAGTAGATTTAATAAAAATAAAAAAAATACGTATTATTTTGCTTGCCTGAAAATAATACATGCTAGAAAACTGATTGCTCACAGGCCCGATATTTTCAATGTAAATACGAAATCATCTAAACTAATTAAACGTGATGATGTAATTTTGTCTTATTGTGGGGACAGAAATTGCTGTAATGCTTAAAAAATTATTTTTTATCTATCTATCCATCTACTTATCTTTATCTACCTAATTATCTATCGCTGAACGCCTTAATCCCCTAAAGGGTGGCTACAAACGAATCGCTTGCATGCCACCCAGTTCTGTGCCATCTGGGTGCCCTCTCACCAACTCACACCCCCTCTCTCAAATACCTCTCTACCCGAGCACTAATCCTCGGTCTCTCCGCGTCCCTCGCCCCGCCCTTGATCTCACCTCACATACACTTTCACAGTCAGCCTTTCATTCTTCATCCTCTCCACGTGACTTTTTGTAAATGCAAAATCAGACTGCATTAGCTGTAATGGATATGAGTCTCTAGTGTGACCTTGTTTTCACTTCGGCTGTTAAAAGTATGGACACATTTTAGCTTACATATGTAGACACATTTTCTACAGTCAGACTATATGACGATGTGCTTGGTGAGTATGGCATGGGTATTAATGAAATGAAAATTGTTTTACTGTTACCAGTTATGATCCTCAATTTTTTTTATGCAAGGAAAAAGGAACAAAAGGCTAGAAACCTGCAAATTGTTCCTTCCAAAATAAAATAAAAACAAGATAATAGAGAGCCAAATTCAAGATCCGTTCATTTCGAGATGCCTGGACACATTGAGTTTAATAGACTGAGATCACAAGTAGTAGGAAATACAGACAGAGGAAGATAGTTCCAGGGTTGACTTGTTTCATACATGAAGGATGGGAGTAACAGTTAAGTCTTGCATTAGAGAGCTGTACAGAAAAGGGATGAGAGTTTGCTACTAGACGGGTGCTACGTGCCCGCCGTAGTGTTGGAGGGATGCAGACAGTTCAGAGGAGCAATGACCGTTAAGCATCGATAGAAAATAGATAAAGATGCAACAGTGCAGCGAGGAGATAGAGGTTGAAGGGAGCCAGTAAGAGGAGGAGAGTTAATGAAGCGAAAAACCTTTGACCCCACCTTGTTGAGAAGAGCTTTATGTGAGGAGCCTCCCCACACATGAGGGTTGTACTCTACGCAGAGGCTAATAAAATCCTTGTACTGGTGTGTACTCTGAAGGTTTCACTATAAGTTTCATAGATAATTATATAATATGTGCCAGAGTCTCTACAAGGTTAAAATAGGTACTACTGCTGTAAAAGTTATAGATTTCCTGCACTGACTCACAGGAACAATGGGTATCAATGGACAAAGGAAAAAAAAGGGGGGGTGTCACGAATCAATTCGCGACATTTCCCTTTTGTGAGAAGCCACGAACTATTAGTGGAAAACTCACTGTGTATCGCTCAGTTAACCGTTTCTCTCTCCATTTCGGAGTATACTTTTCAAAACATTCGTCACCGTTTTCAAAAGTGACCGATTTAATGCACGTCACTAAGTGCTGTACTGAGCGATACTATTGTTTTTTATTGTTCGCCCCTGCTCATTCGACCGTTAGAAAATGCGGCCGAGTGCTCCGCTTTTCTTTCCCACGACTTGGGCAGTCTAGTGTTTGCTGTGACGGAGACAGGACCTGTGCAGCAGTGCGAGAGGTCAGCTAGTACCCAAACTCCGCTTCCAGTTTCTCCAAGCTCCCACCTTTAGTTCTCCAGCTTTGGGTGATACACCGCATTCATTGACTAGTATTTCCTTTTTGTATTTTGTAGTCATAAGAGTTTAGTTAAGGTGTTTTTTTCCTAGGCGTAAGTATTTAGCTTTTGTGTGAGTGAGTGCGTCTCATTTAATTTGATTTGAATTGTAACGTTAAATTTATTTTTTGTAATTAATAAATTTAACAGTTCTTTTTCTTGAGCTCAATGTAAAGTAAAATCTTGTTTCATTTCTCCATAATTAAGCTTATTTTCCATACAGCTCCTAGCTTGCATAAACGTTTGCTTTCATAACTGGTACTTAGACCAGTCTTGTTGTATTAACTTAAAATCCGTTGTGCCAGATAGGAGTTAAAGCATCAGCAAGAGCCTGATATTATTATTAGTATTAGTTATTTATTGTCAGGGGTGAAGTAACTTTCTCCAGAGGCTAACAGTACAGTAATTCAGCAATTGTGAGTAATTAGTCTCTGCTGTGTACTGTTGAGAAAGTTTTTGAATTCTCGTTCTTAGAGAATCGTTGCACGATTTAGCAAGACAATCATTGTCCCTGCTCTTCAGTATTATTGAATATTATTATCAATTTAAATAAATATTTAAGCAACCATTTATTTAAAAAAACACTGATATTATAAAAACCCCGTGACAATTGGCGACCTCGCCAGGATATTAACTCCTAGCTATAAAGCTATTCACGAGATAGTGCTCACTCATTCATATTTAGGTATTTATAATTAAAGTTTATAGGCACAAGTTTACTGGTGGTTACCGTTGATTTAGCAAGTGAATTTTTGCTTTATTAATCAATAGAGTACCTAACTCTAGTTTATTCTTGGTAACGCCAGACGATTTTATTCGCTCCTGGGTAGCCGCCGTACCCTTTGTGTTAATTATTGAGAGTTCTTAGTTATTCGCATTTTTGCTTTAATCTTTGCCAGTTAACTAGATAAGACTGGTCACCACTAGCTTGTGTTTGTATTCTTTACTTGTGTTTATTAGTATTCGTCGCTAAGCAGTCAGTACTCAATTTCGGTTTGCTTAATAAGCTAGCGCCATGGCTACTACTGTATTTTTACAGGAAGCCAAAGAAATGGGTCTTTCGGACCCAGCCGAAATTAAAGAGTATATACTCTCACGGCATAATCAGGAGCAGCAGCGCGAGAATGATGCCCGTGAAGAGCGTAAGATTCAGCTCGAATACGAGCGAGAACAGCGCGAACAACGTGAAAGAGAGCGTGCATATGAACAAGAGCAGCATGAGAAAGAGCGCGAATACGAGCGTGAACAGCGCGAATACGAGTGTGAACAACGAGACAGAGAACGAGAACACGAACGTGCCGAGCGAGAGGCACGAGAAAAACATGAACTTGAAGTGCTGAAGCTCAAGCGAGATTCCTTGGCTTTAGACACGTCTGGTGCAGTTGGTCCAAGCTCCACGAGCGTTCCCCCTGCACATGTCCTGGCGACCCCACGCATCAAGCTTCCTTCATACAAGGAAGGCGAGCGAATCGAGCCGTACATAGCTCGTTTTGAGGACATGGCAGACATGTATCAACTGGATGAGGCAGCTAAGCGGCTTCAGTTTCTTAGCCTATTTGAGGGCCCTGCCCTCGATATTCTCCACAGAATTCGTGGAGACAATCTCACATATGAGATGATGAAAGCTGCACTCATTAAGGCGTATGGTCCCACAGTAGACGACGCCAAAGTTCAGTTCATGCGAGCTCGTCTCCAAGACAAGGAGACAGCTGTTCAGTTCCTTGATCGTCTCACAGCTTACTTAAATGAGTGGATGGAGAAAGATGAAACTCCTTCCACGCGTGAGGGGATAATTGACCTTATGCTGCGTACACAGCTAGAGAGGTCGTGGCCTGCTGAGCTCATAGCACAGCTTAAGATCTGCCAGGTGAAAGATGCCAGCCAAATGGCAGAGAAGGCTGATGCATTCTTTACTGCATACGGGTATCAAGCACGTAAGCAAAACACCTGGAGCAGAAAAGATACTGCAAAGTCTGGGCAGCCGTCTCAGACTGAATCCCAGCACCAAGGCCATTCTCAGAATAATGGCCAAGGTCCAAAACCGCAGTGGAAGGACCAGGGGCAAAACACTCAGAAACCTGAGTGGAAGAGGTACAACAAGTACCCTAACCACCAGCAGTATCAGCCACGCAACCGACCGTCGGGACAAACTTTTTCACCACCAGCTCAAAAGAGGCAGGAAGCGAATGCAGCCTTCATTCCTCAGCAGCAGCACGGTGGTCACGTCCCTACCAGTGTGGGTACTTCCCCACAGTTCACTAGTCCCACAGTGACAGTGAACCCCCCTCCACAGATGGCCAATGTTCCATCTTCCCAATATAATCCACAAGGCACAATGTTCGCCGCATCAATTCAGCAGCCTCATGAGTGGCTAGCTGCTTCCTCCACAGGCCCCACCACAGGTGACAGTACCTTCCTTGTACAGCCAGGGTTTGTGGGAGGCATTCCTGTGAAGGTCCTGAGAGACAATGGTTCCTCAGGTTGCTCTGTCAAGCAGAGTCTAGTTCGGCCTGAGCAGTATACAGGTCGACAGATCCATGCAAGCCTTATTGATGGATCAGTGAGATTGTTCCCTGAGGCATGTATCCAGGTGGCATCTCCATTTTATACTGGTACGACACTTGCAGTTGTCATGCCAGAACCTCTATTTGACCTCATCACTGGAAATATTAATGGAGTCAAGGATAGTTGCTCCGATGACGCTACTCAGACTTTGGCTGCTGCGGTAACACGAGCCATGACTGAGGCTCCAGACTGTGTCACCCCAGTGATCATTGAATCGCCGCAAGATCTGATGTGTAGTCAACTTGTTGTGCAAGAACAACATTCTGACCCGACACTTGCTGCCATGCGGAACAAACAAAAGGGTCGAGTGATAAAATATTCACGGGGAGGTCGAGCCAAGTTCCTTCGCAAACAAGGACGGCTCTACCGTGAGTCACGAACACCCGAGGGCGAGGTTCGACTGCAGTTTGTCGTTCCCGCCAAGTACCACCCAGCAGTGTTACAATGGGGTCATTGTTCAGCCTCAGGAGGTCACATGGGCAAAAGGAAGACCCAGGGCCGTATCCGAGCTGACTTTTTCTGGCCAGGGATGGGACGAGACATAGATAGTTTTGTCCGTTCCTGCAGTGTGTGCCAAAGTATCACCACTAATCAGGGACATGCCCTTCCTGTGCCATTCACAACCACACCTGTAATCTCTGAGTCAGTTGAGAGACAGGGTAGTGGTGAAGTGGGTGCAGACCTGACGTCTCGCCCATTGGCCCCACAGGACACATTATGTCCAGGGCCTGTACATACATATTATGTACCGTAAGTTAAGGGGGAAGTTTAGAGGCGACTTGAGGCTATGGAAGACCCAAGTTTGCACAAGGATTCTCAGCTTCCCGGTACTAATAGAAGTACTGTAGGTTAAGGGGGAAGTTCGAGAGAGAATTCCGCAGAGGCGACTTGAAGCTATGGAAGACCCAAGTTTGCACAAGGATTCTCAGCTCCCCGCTACTAATATAAGTACTGTAGGTTAAGGGGGAAGTTCGAGAGAGAATTCCGCAGAGGCGACTTGAGGCTATGGAAGACCCAAGTTTGCACAAGGATTCTCAGCTTCCCGATACTAATATAAGTACTGTAGGTTAAGGGGGAAGTTAGAGAGAGAACTCCGCAGAGGCGACTTGAGGCTATGGAAGACCTAAGTTTGCACAAGGATTCTCAGCTTCCTGATATTAATATAAGAACTGTAGGTTAAGGCACAGGTTGAGGACCCTTGTGCAGTTCGAGGCTATGGAAGACCCGAGTTTGCACAAGGATTCTCAACTTGCCGACCATAATCGTGTGCTATAATTAATGGCGACCTCGAATGTATGTCGTAGCACTGAATGCAAGGCAGAGAGAGTAATTGTAACATGATAAAATTTTGTCTCATTGACACTTTTGATGCTCCACCTCAATTGGTTTTGCAGGTTCAGCAATGGGTGTAGCAGTTTTGCTGTGCGGGCCAGCTGATCGTCTGCCGCACGCTGCCGCCTCTTCTCTGCCTTCGTCGTCGCCATATTATTATTTACTGTGTCATTTTACATGTAGGTACAGTTACACTACAACTGTCACACCTACACCGTGTATTACATACACCACGCTACACAACAATTAGTTGTCAGTGTAAATGTAGCGAATTTTCGCTCAGTTTGACCTGAGTACAGGATTTTCACCGTCGTCACGGAGTTTTTCCCTCAAGCTTGCTCCTATTAACGTAAATACGAGGTTTTCTTTCGCTCACTGGCGACTGCGACTTTCTCCTGTAGCAGGATAGCACACACACCAGTGTGAATCTTGTGTGAATGACTTAGGATGTGTACATATATATATATATATCCACAAATTTTTTCCCATAAGGAAAAAATTTAATTTTGTAGGGGCGTAATGTCACAAATCAATTCGCGACATTTCCCTTTTGTGAGAAGCCACGAACTATTAGTGGAAAACTCACTGTGTATCGCTCAGTTAACCGTTTCTCTCTCCATTTCGGAGTATACTTTTCAAAACATTCGTCACCGTTTTCAAAAGTGACCGATTTAATGCACGTCACTAAGTGCTGTACTGAGCGATACTATTGTTTTTTTTATTGTTCGCCCCTGCTCACTCGACCGTTAGAAAATGCGGCCTAGTGCTCCGCTTTTCTTTCCCACGACTTGGGCAGTCTAGTGTTTGCTGTGACGGAGACAGGACCTGTGCAGCAGTGCGAGAGGTCAGCTAGTACCCAAACTCCGCTTACAGTTTCTCCAAGCTCCCACCTTTAGTTCTCCAGCTTTGGGTGATACACCGCATTCATTGACTAGTATTTCCTTTTTGTATTTTGTAGTCATAAGAGTTTAGTTAAGGTGTTTTTTTCCTAGGCGTAAGTATTTAGCTTTTGTATGAGTGAGTGCGTCTCATTTAATTTGATTTGAATTGTAACGTTAAATTTATTTTTTGTAATTAATAAATTTAACAGTTCTTTTTCTTGAGCTCAATGTAAAGTAAAATCTTGTTTCATTTCTCCATAATTAAGCTTATTTTCCATACAGCTCCTAGCTTGCATAAACGTTTGCTTTCATAACTGGTACTTAGACCAGTCTTGTTGTATTAACTTAAAATCCGTTGTGCCAGATAGGAGTTAAAGCATCAGCAAGAACCTGATATTATTATTAGTATTAGTTATTTATTGTCAGGGGTGAAGTAACTTTCTCCAGAGGCTAACAGTACAGTAATTCAGCAACTGTGAGTAATTAGTCTCTGCTGTGTACTGTTGAGAAAGTTTTTGAATTCTCGTTCTTAGAGAATCGTTGCACGATTTAGCAAGACAATCATTGTCCCTGCTCTTCAGTATTATTGAATATTATTATCAATTTAAATAAATATTTAAGCAACCATTTATTTCAAAAAACACAGTGATATTATAAAAACCCCGTGACAGGGGGGGGGCCTTTGTATGAAAAACAATTTCTATGGCAAGCATAGACAACGTTATATATATATCTATCCGTTTACACTTTTTTTTTCCTTGCTGCCAACAGATTCTGTTCAGCCTCGGAGAAACTTTTCTAGCTGGAGGGATTAGATAAAGCCTTTATTAACTCCTTGGCTGTTAGTTCTTCCTCCACTTGAATAAAGTCGTCTAGCAGTAGCCTGAGAAAAGCAAAAAATACCTCCTCGTACTGAAGAGGTTAATCAAGATGTTTTGTTTCTACTTAAGCTTATTCATTTCTTAACAGCATAATGACACGTTAATGGCACATGACTAGGTTAACTTTTTCGGTATTTCTTAGTGATCTCAAATTCTTTAAAGGATATTGTGGTTGACAGAATGTGTTGCCCACTGCCAAGTTAAAAGTCCTTTATTATCTTATTGGAATATGGGTTAAGTAAATGATATTCAACAATATATTCGACACGACACTAATATGCACTGATAATGAGGTCGCCGGTTGTCTAAAAATGTATTTGATAGAACAGTTGTCATCATTCACGAGACAAGTTGGTGTGTGTATTAAGTTCTCTATAGGCTTTGGCACAAAAAATAATAGTTTTAATAATACTATATGGGGAGGAAATAATGATTAATGAAAGTCGTCCATTGTTTATAAGTTTGAACATATGTTGGAGGGACGCCTTCACGTGGTGACACCGACATAGCTAGGCAGTTATGATGACCGATTTCATTTATATAAGCGTCCCTCAACTCTCTATTTTCCGAAAGGAGGATAGTGATCAAGTAGAGGGCAACTTCAGCCTGCAGTCCACCAGATGAGCCTGGGGCAACAACAACTACTACTGCTACTACTAGAATGCATTCAGAGAGCGCATTCCTCTGCCATTGCCAATGAAACTAGAAGCTTAATGCTGTGCTCATAATTTCTCTTTCCTGCCAAATGAATATTTTTACGGTCTCCCATAGTCAATTAATTCTATGGTCTTAGTCTGCCCTGTTACACAGTTCAGAGGACATATACCTCCGCCAGCGCCAATTAAATATATGACGTATTCCTGCATCTTGGCCCGGATCAATCTCAAAATCTAATCAATTTTTCCTTGATCTACTTCCTACATATCCACCAGAAATAACTGAAGTCCGGTAATAACTTTCTGAGATATTTTGTATACAAACAAACACTGAGGAATACATAACCTTTGTCCAACTTAGTTGGCGGAGGAAACAACAGTAACTTGGAACATAAGAACATAAGAAGAGAGGATAACTGCAGTAGGCCGGTTGGCCCATGCTAGGCAGCTCCTAGAAGAGTAACTGAACTACTAGAATGAGATAAGGATAGCAAAGAAGAAGGCTCTCCCCCGCCCTCCAAACCCTCCAGCCGAAGCCGGCAGGAAAAAGTCAGAAAGAACACCACGCCGTATAGAAAAACTGGCGTAAGGGGAAGTTGTGCAAGTGGACAGTACTTCATTTTCTTGAGTTGGAAATTCGTGGTACACTAAAGACCCCGTCACACGATCAGTGAGCAAGTGTGGTGGCCGAGCATGGTGCCGAGGAGCATGGTTCAGCTGGAGTTTTGTGTCGTTGACGAATCTGCTCGAGCAAGGATGTTGCTTCAGTTCTGCGCGTCTACACGATCATTTTCCACGCATTCTCCGTTCCCATGCTGAATCACCACACTTGCCCACTGATCATGTGACGGGGCCTTTAGGAGGGAAACAATGTAGCACCATGTCTCTATGAATTTTCGTAATAATGTGGATGGGATGCTGAAAGAAGTGAGAGTAAAAACAGGTATTTGAGTGGTTCCAAGACAAATATAATGAGTGAGAAGTTTTGTCCTTTCATCTGTGAGTCGTGCAGTATTGCCAGGAGATAATGTAAAAGAAGACTATTTCAGGCGAACATGACCAGGAGCAAAGTGTTGGTCTTTGAGAAGGGCATGAACACAAACTGTGATCCGAGACTAAATAGAATGGAAGCTGAGAATGGGATATTGTCAAGATATATAGGAAGTTTTGTGGAGAATGACGATAGTACGGACATTAATTCTTATATATGCATTTAGCTCCGGACGCTGGCTAGAAAATCCATTCCCAAGGGCCAGTAGCCCACATACGACACACCGACAAAGTGCCGTTTCAATGCAGCCCTCATACGTCACCTGGCACGTGGGCACTTGTACCTACCATCTCTTTTGTAATTGCTCTAGAGACGTCACAGGCATATTTGGGGTTATGGTATTAGCTTAGCTGGTACCAACTAAAAGATATAAAACGGAAAGAGATTTTGGGGGCTATGAGAGCAGAGACAAGAAATGAAATGTGAGTGCGGAAGCAAAGAGAACTCTATATGACAGTCTACTAATTCCAGTTCTAATGCACAGCAAAGAGGTATCGAAAAAGGAAGCACTGGAAAGAAATTGTCGTAAAGGAGAATGCTGAGTGGCTATAGGCACAAGTGAAACGATAAATACTTATGAGATGAAAGCAGAGTGGAGAGGGAAGTGGTGGGAAGCGTAACGCAACACTTTGGGGTAGTTTGGCCGTGCGGTGCGAATGGAGAACGAGATGGATTAGGATGGTTTATAGGGATGGGGGGCTGAGAGAAGACGAAGAAATGATAAACCGTGAAGTTAGAATCAGATGGAAAGATAAGGCAATGGAGTACAGGGTGGATGGTGGAGTGCCAGAGGTGGGAGAGAGGGGGAGGAGGAGGGTATCATGAAGCTTTGATTACTCACTGGCAACTGTATTTAACAGTAAATACGTTTATTTTTCATGCACACAGTACCCAAAATAGCATGTAAGTAAAGCAAATACCATTAATAACAAGGAATAATTCAATGTCCATGAAGTGTCGGTAAGACAATGCTTTAACCTCGCAGTGCCCTTGATACAAAACTGAAATATTTCTGAAAACGCCAGAGAAAACAAAACAAAAAAAGGGTCTTGGCGTCAGTGTGAACGCACAGACAATACATCGAGTGAAAACAAAGTACACAATCAAATATAAGCTGTTTCAAAACTGAAAAAAAAAAAAAAATCCACCGTGAGGAAATCCTTGCACACTCCATTGGAAACATTTAGTTCCCCTGCCGTGAACGCACTTAAGTATTTTACTCAGGCTAAATGGAGATTGTTTTGCTCAGGCGAAGGAAGTTCGAGCATTACGTTATTAATCGAGACATTTTTCAGACCATTACCTACTAGAATTTACATTGTTACTCTGTGGTGAAATAATACGTTAACACAAAGCAAGAGTGAAAATTGTGGGCCATAACATTAGTGGCACAGGAAATAAATAAAGACAATAGAAGAACATCAGGGTGTAATAGGCAAAATAGATAGTCAAGAAAAATGTGGTACCAAACCAAAACTCACCTACAATACGTCCCTGTATCGGCGAAGAGACTGAGTGCCCTGGGAGGGATGTTTACCTTCTGGCTGACAAGGGTATGGAAATGGATACGGGAAGATGTGGCACTTTTACCTGCGACAGGAACTATCGTGCATACCCCAGTTTTCAGATGATGTGAGAAGGTGCTGCTTAGTTTGCGTAAGTTTGATGTGGATCTAAAAGGAAAAATCTCTGTCTATCTATCTATAGCCCGACGCCCTAATCCCGCAAAGGGTGGCCGCAGACAAAACGCCTCCAAGTCGCTCTGTCACCCACCATTTGACTACCCTCCCCCCAACTCACTCCCCCCCTCCCTCATATACCTCTCATCTCCATCCCTCCACCTCATCCTCGGTCTACCCCTCCCTCTCCCTCCCCCCACCTCACCTACATACACCCTCTTAGTCAGTCGTTCATTCTCCATTCTCTCCACATGTCCAAACCACCTCAGTGTATTTCTCCTAATCTTCTCAACCACATCCACATCCACCCCACAACGTTCCTTCACTTCTTCATTCGTCAACCTGTCCCTCCATGTCACTCCACATGCTTCTCTTAAGTACCGGTAACTCATTTCCACTGCTCTCGCTCTTGACTTGTTCCCCTCTTGCAAGGTCCACGCCTCGCTTCCATACGTCAGGGTAGGGATCACAATACTGTACTATCATGCAGTGACATCTTAACTTCCATACTCACCTCCCCATTTCTCATCACTGCTTTCAGTGAACCAAATATATAATTAAAAGTAAACATTCCTCCACGCTACGTCACGCAACCATCGTTTTACAATTTCAAGTTCCCATTTCAGATGTAGGAGGAAGAGGAAGTAAAACATTCCTTCCCAACGGTCTCGTGGTCGATGCGAAAAATCGTCTAAAAACTAATGAACTGTTTATGTGACTGGTTATGTGATTTTTTTTAAAATAATCCTGAGTGTTTCTATTGCCAGGGACAAACGTGCTACCGTATTGAATCCTTTCAGTCCCATGACGTATTTTTTTCTAAATTCTTACAACTCTGAAACGATAGTTGTCAGCTTTAGAGAGGCTCTTCGAACTAAGGGGTTGATTATGGCCTTCATTAGCCCCACCACAGCAAGAGGTCCTCCCAGAGTTAGACACTGGCTTATTTGCATGCTTCATATACGGTATTAAGAACAAGCAATGCAAGATTCCAACCAAGGTTAACAGCAACATCATTTAATGGAATAATTAAGGGAGTAACTAGTACCAATTGAGAAGATGTACTTAGGACCAGTATGACATTCTGAAAAGTAATATAGATAGATATAGTTATGATCACCTTCAGTCACATTCACTCACACTGCCTTTCACCCATCCTGTCACTCTTATTCACTTTTCAATCGCTCATCTTCTCACACTCGCACTCTCACTTACCAGATTTCTGAGATACGAACGTAATTGTACAGTATTCAACTTTCCAATTTCAGTAATTTGACACATAAAATAGTTTACCATATTCTGGCATGAGAGAAAACGTCTACCACCTCAGAAAATGGAATTGACAGGGTAGCTTCAGTATCTGGCGAAGACTACCTGCATCGAACACTCAGTTGTTTTAGCCAATAGTATACTCCCCAGAAGATATAATTGAAAATGTATGTAGTCTAGTACCTGATACTGACATTAAGATTTTGAATATACAATATTACAACGATCACAACCAGTGCTCGCTATACGGGTACCTTCACTAGCTAACTGTAAGTGGTAACTTAGATGATGAATTAATCAAACCTGTAGAAATATAATTTAGGACCTAACTTCAGAAGTTTGTGTGTGTGTGTGTGTGTGTGTGTGTGTGTGTGTGTGTGTGTGTGTAGGAATTAATGTTTTCAGATTTCCTTCAGATTAGGGAACTATATTTGCGCACTGTAGTATACATTATTACTTTAAAGTGATGCAAACTTTAAATTTGCGATATAATATTGGACACTTGTTGAATGGAAATTATACCGGTATCATATACAATACGACAAAGCCGCAGCCTGTTCAAACGATCGAAGAAATTCGGTACGCCTTCAAACCACTGAGCTCTATAGTATGGCGAGGCTTTCTCATGGGTAGCACCACGTAGTTTGTGTTACCGCCGCCAGGGGCCCAGGGCGGCGCTGATGTTGTTTACTCGTACCTACACCACCTACGCCCACGTCTTTTGAAATCAGCCGATGAATTCGGAAAATACAACGCCATGGCCCACTGCTTAGCCTATGTAAGCAACAGCGATACGAAAACAGCAAGCTAAGAACAGTGATCCAGTTCCATTACCATGGTGGAGGCGACGAGTGTAGGTGTTTCAATGTGGCGGCCAAAGTTACAAACTCACTGCGAAGATAGCCTCTTCATATTATAGAGCTCAGTGCTTTTAACGTTTGCAGTGGCATTGGCTTCTGCTTCAAATTATTGATTAATATTTAAATAAATGTTCCGTGATATATTGTTCACCAATAAATTATTCAAATGGTATTTTTATCAATCAAATTATCACTAAATATTTCCTAATAGTGTTGTAATATTTCTTCACTTGATCATATGACAGACTGTACTGTACAGGATTTTCCGGTCGCTATTTCTCATTTTTTTCTTAAGTCATCGGGGGCCACCAATTTGACACCTCTGCTATAGATATACAGAAAGATACAGGTATGCCAGACAGGAAAAGAACTTGATGCTAAAATCATATAACGTAAGTGCGGTGTTAGGACCTGACAAACATCCAATGCCTTGTATATTTATACAGTACATGTGAGAATTGTATAGACTGGGACAATGCCTCAGTCTTGTTTTACAAATCAGCTATTAATAGAAACATCACTGAATCCAGTGTAACCAAAGACACTCTAAATATGAGCCTGAACAGTGGGATGAAAAAGTTAGATAACTTCATCACTGAGAGAATAATTATGTAGTCTAATTCAGATCACCTAATTGCTTCATTTCACTTGTAATTTTTTTTTCTCCCTCATAATGTTAGTACACAAATAGCCTACACGAAGGAATTTGTGTAGCCTATATATACATAATTATATGTACATATACATATGTGTGTACATACAATTGTAGTATATATTTGTGCATGTTGTGTGTATATTTGTGTATGGGTATATATTTGTGTATAATTATGTTTATGTATGTATGTATTCGTCGATATTATATATATGTGCTTATGTATGCACATGTGTAGCTGTAGTCATATATTTATATGACTGGATATGTATCTAAATACGTAGATTTTTAACTCTGTACATTAATAATTCTACCTTGTCTTTAGCGTGTGAACTGTATTTGTGAATTTGTATTACTCCTTGTGCGATTTCTGTGCATGATGGCTTCCTGTACTGGGAGTTGTGTCCGTGCTGCAAATTTTGAGGGATACCTTGGGATAAGGGGGTGGGGACATCTGGATGAAAATGTCATAGTCTGGGTCAAAAAATTACATTTTCTGTAAATGCCTCCCTCAAAAAAAAAAAAAAAAAAAAAAGCGACATGGGATAACTACGCTAAAATATAATGACAATGTAGCACTCATAAAACGCCTGTTATTACACATGTATGATGATAATGAGTCAGGTGGCACCTCATGACACCTGCATCCTCGAGTGCCAAATATCCTTGGAAAAGGAGGAGACCAGGTGCCATATACTCAGAACAAGCCGCAACCAATGTAGATACACCATTTCAAACACACACAATGGTTTTGGTTGCATAACTGTGGCTCTGTGTGAAAACTTCAATTGCTGATTTCTCGAAATGTAAGTTGTTTGATAACAATATGGCATAACTTCATAACCTGTGAATGTATTCCCAAATGTTTTGCAGTATTCAAAAGAGTAATAGATGTAGTAAAATTATAAAGAGAAACACCATTCTCGTGAACTGTTATTTTTTTTATTATCTCTTATAATAAAAAAAGAAACTATATTTGCTCAGTCTATAAAAAAATATGCAGAAGACATACAGAATAGAGCAATCGGCAAAACACTGTTTACAAATGTAGCAGAATAGTTATATTATATTTGTATAAATGAAATGGGTATATAATATAAATACAAAGAAAGCTATAACAACTATAGGAAGTACTCAAAACAGCTCTTGCGAATACACACAAAAATTAAATAAGGGCCTATACTAAAAGTTCTGCTTCAATCACCTTCAAACTTGGCCAAAATGATCCTTATATAATCTAGTTTATTGTATGAAAATCTCAGCTCAAAATTCTATTTTTTGATTTTCGACAAGATGCCCCCGAAGAACTTAAATTAAAACAGGAGGTACAGGTTTTCAAGCAAGAGAAATCACAAATGAGGGAATTGTTGGAGATGCTGGTGGAGAGAGAGAGAAAGGCTGAAGGCTGGACACTTGCTCACAAGGGTGCAACACAGTTCACCCTGACAAGACAAGCAGAGATTAAAACCACAAATGCATTTGACATGTTACCTGACGAATGTGATGGGAAGGCAGAGAGGAAAGTAGTGGTGGAGGAGGAGGATACTACTGTACTTCCCTCAGGAATACTGAGAAGATCAAGGAAGGTAAGAAAAATATTGTCGTTTTTGGAGACTTGTAGCTATGATACCTAAACAGAACAGTTTATATACTCCGTTCACTAATCACATGTGTCTTCTGGTAGCCAGAGTGGGTAATGTATTGGAAAAAATTGCAAATACCGTGAAGGATAGTGGAGATAAACCCACTGCCTGATTCAGTGTAGGAGGCAACAATATTGGTAGGCATAGGACTGAGGTACTGTGGTACAAGGACATGTTGGATACCGTCAGGGAGAGGGGAAGGACCCCCACAGTACCCGGTGTTTTGCCTAGGAGAGGAGTTGGGAAGGAATTGTTAAGCAGGACGATAGGTTATAATGGCCACCCGAAAAGGTAATGCAAAATTAATGAAATACCTTATATAGACAGGTGGAACTGGTTTTATGGACAGAGTGGGATGTATAGTGTCTGGGTGGGATTCATCTTCGCAGACAGGGCGTTACTGTTTTAGCTAGGACTATAGATAGGGAGTTAGAGGATTTTTTTCGAGGCTGAAAGTTAGATGTACAGGAAGTTGTAACAACTCCACTCAGAGATCATTTTCATCAGTTTTTATCGAGGCTTGCAAAAATAAGAAGAAACCTTTAACCAAAGTTTAACCATTAATGTAGATTCCTCAACTCAGGCTGCTCAAAATGAGCAGAAGACTGAGGGGGGAACAAACGATGATAGCAGAGAGATAAATGACAGTACAAAAATTGCAATATTAGTAAACAGTTTCCCAGTTACAAAAACAAAAATAAAAGTAAAACTCATTGTATAGGCATAATAATATGAAAGTGTACTACACAAACAGCAGGAGTTTACTTAATAAAATGGATGAATTGAGGGTTTTAATTTGTACAGAGAAAGTAAGACATTGCCGTTATTAGTGAAAGTTGGATGAATACTGATAATTGAGAATTTTTAGCAGAATATCAGGTAAAGGGTTATAATATTTTTGTGCCAAACTGTCTGGGAAGAAAAGGGGGCGGGGTAGCTGTTTACAAAAAGGGTTCATTAAACTGTTACAATAAAGCCGATATTAAAATGAACATGGACACAGAAAGTGTCTGGGTTGAAATTAGTAACAACAGGGAGATATTAGTCTTTGGAACTATTTACAGATTTTCAACACTAAGTAGAACATGCAGTAAATATCTTTGGTCGGAAATTAGGAGAGCCTCACAGTCAGGGATCTTAAACTGCCAAGGATAGATTGGCCAAATCAGACAGAGGACGCAGAGTCAGGAATCTGTAGAGGTAGTACAGGATAATTTCCTTTATCAGTACATCAGAGAGCTCACTAAAGGTAATGATATACAAGATTTGGTTTTATCTAATTGAGAAAACGTCATATAGTGATATAGAAGTCTGCTGACAACTTGGTAATAGCGATCATGAAGAAACCAAGTTCCAATTCATCTGGGATATTGGTTCCACTGAAAACCTCTCGACCGTTCCTAATTTTCGTCTAGGAGATTTTGATGGATTAAGAGCTTATTTCAGAACTGTATTCCATGGGGAGATTGGATACTCAAGGAAGAGTCAAGTCAGTGGGAAACCTCAGGTCATCGGTGAGGGGCAGGAAATGGGTGGGAATGTGAGCCAGGTCACTAGGGAAGCTCAAGTCTTAGGTGAGGGACAGGATATAGGAGGGAGTGTTGTTCAGGGGACAGAGATTAGCTCAGGTCCGGTATCAAACAGCCGTTCTGTCAGTGAGAAATACGATGAGTTACTAAATATAACATACACAGACCAAGATAGATATATCCCTTCGAAACCGTTTAGAACGAATAATTCAGAACCAAGATGGCTTCACAAAATCTCTTGTAGGCCAAAGGAAATGAATGTACAGAAAAATAAAATGTGGAGAGGAACACTTACGTAACCGGTACACGATTTTAAATAGAAAAGTAAGGAAGGAGATGCGGAAAACAAAGCATGGTTATGAAGTCAAGATTGCTAGAGAATCGAGACGAAACCCCAAGGGTTTTTATCAAATGTACTATCACGATCCAAAGTTTCTTTACCCCCCTGAGTGGAAGAAGGTCGAAGCCACGGTTGTAGCAAGACCAGATGATCGGACACTGCCAGTATACAAGACTAATAATGGTTCATGATACCGTGATTCATAAATAGGCTCGTGTGTTTCATCCGGGTGATTCTTATTATCCTAAGCTTCAGGTTAGTGAACCCCTCCATCATGAACTGGTCTGTGTTCGGTGGCCCGTCATTTCTTCAACCTTGGCTTCGACCTTCCTCCACTCAGGGGGGTAAAGAAACTTTGGATCGTGATAGTACCGTACGAAAAAAAAATAAAAATAAAAAATAAAATAAAAATAAGATAGGATCTCTCAGTACAGGATCAGGTAACATCACCAGTGAAAATAAAGAAATGTGAGCAACTACACTCAGAAATCATTATCATCAGGTTTGCAAAGATAATGCAATACCTTTCATAGACAACTGGGACCGGTTTTATGGACGGCGTTCCATGCATAGTACGGATGGGACTCATCTTAGTAGGCAGGGAGTTACTGTTTTTGCTGGAATGATAGATTGGGAGTTATTGGGTTTTTTTCGAGGTTGAGAATTAGTTGTACAGGAAGTTGCAGCAACTACACTCAGAAATCAAGCAACTATACTCAGAAATCATTATCATCGGCTTTGGATAGATCCATCAAGACATGCAAAAGTAAGAACAACAGTTTAACCATCAGTGTAGAAACATCCACTCAGGCTCCTCAAAATGAGCAGGCGATGATAGACGACAGAACAGGCGATGATAGAGGGGCGATAAGTGATAATACAAAAAAGTGTTATATTAGTAAAGTAAAGAGCTTCCCAGTTATTAACAAAAATTAAAAAAATAAGTCGCAAGGTAGAGGTATATCTACGCGTAATAATCTGAAAGTGTACTACACAAATAGCAGGAGTTTAAGAAATAAAATTGATGACTGAGGGCTTTAATTTGTACGGAGAAAATAGACATTGCCATTATTAGTGAAACTTGGATGAATACAGACACTCGAGAATTTTTAGCAGAATATCAGATAAAGGGCTATAATATTTTTGTGTCAAACCGTCTGGGAAGAAAGGGGGGCGGGATAGCTATTTGTGTAAAGGATTCATTAAACTGTTACAATAAAGCAGACATTAAAGTAAATAGGGACACCAAAAGTGTCTGGGTTGAAATCAGTAACAACAGGGAGAAATTAGTCTTAGGAGCTACTTACAGATCTCCAAAATTAAGTAATGCAGATAGTAAATACCTTTGGGAGGAAATTAGGAAAGCATCACAGTCCAGCTTAGTAATAATTGTAGGGGATCTTAATCTGCCAAGGATTGATTGGCGAAATCAGACAGGGGATGCAGAGTCAGAAGAATTTCTAGAGGTAGTACAGGATAATTTCCTTTATCAGTACCGGTATATCAGGGAGCCCACCAGAGGTAATAATATACTAGATTTGGTTTTAGCTAATAAAGAAAACATCATTAGTGATACAGAAGTTGATGGACGACTTGGTAATAGCGATCATGAAGAAATTAAGTTCAAATTTAATTGTTCAAAGTGTCTGTTCCACTGAAAATCCCTCCACCGTTCCTAATTTTCGTCTAGGAGATTTTGATGAATTAAGAGCTTATTTTAGAACTGTATTCCATAGGGAGAATAGCTACTTTAGGGAGAGCCAGGTCAGTGGGGAACCCCAGGTCATAGGTGAGAGGCAGGAAAGTCTATCTATCTATCTATCTATTGCCAGACGCCTCAATCCCGTTCGGGATGGCCACAAACAAATCTCCTTTAAAAAGTATTTGCTATCCTCTCTGCTTAATTTTGGAGGTCTGTATATAACTCCTGAGACTAATTTCTCCTAGTTATCATCCATTTCAACCCAAAATCTTCCAGTATCCCAACTGACTTTAATATTTGTTTTACTCTAACAATTTAAAGAATCTTTCACGTAAATGCCTACCCCGCCCCCCATTCTTCCCAGGCGGTTAGTCTAGGATATATTATACCCCTGTATCAGATATTCCGTCAGAAATTCGCGAGTCTCTGTACTCATCCACGTTTAACAAATTACGGTAATATCTATTTTCTCCATACTAATTACAGCCTTGAATTCCCCCATTTCGCTACGTAAGCTCTACTGTTGGTATATTACACTTGTAAATTATTACTAGCACTTAAGTTATTACGTTGGGAAGTACTTCTTTCGCCTGTTTGTTTTTGAGGTGCTCAGGTTGATATATCTGCATTAATGGCTGTATTTTCCTTCTTGTTTTTCCATATTTTGTTCCATCTATCTAAACATGATATGAACTTGCCACATCTTATTAAGCATCTAACATTTACGCCGAAAAGACTCCCCAACTCCCCATCTACAGACCAGACTAATGTAGAAACCCCCTGCCCACTAAGATGTAGGCAAGGGGTTTCTACCTAGTGAGATAGTTGCTTCCCTTTCCACTGAGAGTTTCAGACATAAGGCTAGATAAGCATAAGAGAAGTAATGGTTGAGTTTTTTAAAATCCTGATTATCAATACTTTTTTTTTTCCTTTAAAGTTTCACTATGACAGTATCTTCTATCCTCTCGCACTTTTTTTTATAAAATGTACACCCCAGTTTTTCTAGACTGCGTGGTGTTCTTTTTGCATTTTTCCTGCCGGTTTCGACTAGAGAGTTTGGTGAGCGGGGAAGAGTCTTCGTCTTTGCTGTCTTTGTCTTATTCTAGTAATTTAGTCACTTTTGTAGAAGCTGCCTTGCATGGCTTACTGCAATTATCCTCTCCGTATGTTCTTACAACATGCAGCCTCCTACTTAATCATTCGGGTCCCTATTTCCTTTCTAGGCACTAGCAGATTGGGGTAAACAAGACTTCCTAGCTTGTAATACCGATGTATATTTACGTCACATGGCAACTGACATTTGATATACCATTTATACCCAAATCTCTTGGCAGTGATAACCTGTCATTTTTATTTAAGACTCCATTTAATATTTTTGTGTCATCCGTAATATTTAATGACGCATTGCCCATGAAAACGTCTGTGACAAAGAGTGTTATTTTCTCTTCTGTATATGCTATCTGCGCACGTCTTTATTTAGCTCAGCAAACCCCTCTTATAATGAAAGAGTTAATGAAGGCTAATACTCAGCCTCCAGAGCTTAGTAAAACAGTGTGGAGATATCAACAATGAAAGACTAAAGACATCATGGTTGTGAAGAAGTTAATACCATAAAAGTCACGAATACCTTCAATGTTCTTAATTTATTTGGCCAGCTTAGAAAATAATGTGGACTTTAGAGCCGCGTTTGTCAACCGTGTGACTGCGACACTCCATGAAAACGCAAAGGGGAGGGGGAGTAAGGAAAACGGCGGGGGCGGGCGGAAGGAAAGTGTGGCGTGAGCTGTTATTGCAGTGTGGAGCTGGCGAAGGAGGGTAAGAGTACACCCTGTGAAAACTGGTGCTATAGGATTAATTTTTAAGTTACTTTTTAACAAAAAGAACCAACTAAACTTACCAGGCGTTTTGCGTCGCAGACAAGAATTGTATGACTGAATATTTACCCGAGACAGAAAAGAGAGTGACTCATCCACTGATGCCTTTGAGGTGTATGAAGGGCTTCTTAACTCCGCGACCTCATGCAGCGTTTACACTATCTATTTTTGCTGCACTTATGTTCCTTTACTCTCCTTCCTTTTCATGTTGAAAATATAGAACCGTAATCTCGTCAGCTGAGGATGTTTTCTAACACCTCTTCCTTAACTTGTTATTTTCATATTACATTTTATTACAGAATTCTGTTTTTTTTTTTTTTCTGCATATCGACACAAATTGCACAAACAGCATTCAAGTGTATGTTAACTTATCAGATAGAGAAATATACTGGTATGGAAGAGATCCTAGGGAACCACCTTAATCTCTTCCATCCGGCGACAGACAATTTAATTCAGCATAGAAACATCAGGTCGGGAAGGTGTTAAATTGGCTGTTTCTAAACCCATCACTACATGGGCTTTCCAGAGCTTAACAAAATCGTACAGGGGTAGCAAGAATTGAAATGAAATATGTCATTATAATGAAGGATTTAACCAACAAACAGTGGGTCCTTAGATTTAATATCGAAATGAGACTATTTACAAAGACCAGGGTAATCCATAGAAGTCCGAGAAAATTAATATTGTCACTATTAACCTTGTCATTTCGGAACAACTCTGGTATTAAATTTCTGCAAGCGCCAGACGATTTTACTCAGGTGAGATTCGGGGGACTGTGAGTGTTACTACCACGAGGAGGTAATTCACGAACAAAATTTCTGTCACATCTACGTCTCTTCCTGGACCCGGAGTCACAAACTTGCGTTAAATTCTCTGTCTCAGCTACGACTAGGAGAACGCAGAATCTACTCATATGTCTATTGTTTCCTGTAGATACAAACGGGAGGGACATGGAAAAGGTGAGAGCACAAACTCCCCTGTCTTTTCTCCTCACTGCAAACAAAAGCAGAAAAGATTTTATTCAACTTAGGGATGGTTTCTCCTGCTGAAGACGCTGCATTTAATCCTACCTGTTCATAAAGTCACTTTTAACCCCTTAGCTCCCAGAGTTCCTGTGCGAGGGATTTTGTGGGAAGGGTGCTATATAGGCGTACCGCCCTCCGCCTGTCAGCTCACAGTCGCGAAGCTCATAGGTCCCTACCCTGAGGTTCCCCTCTTTATCAAATTTTGAAATTGTCCAGTTCCGTCCCATATTGGGGACACGGGGCACAAGGAGGTTAGGGTGAATAAAACGTCGGGCGGTAGCGAAAGTAAAACCACCCAAAAGAGTCATGGAAATGTTTCACGCGAAACACTTGACGTTCACTCCGACTGGCTCATAAAACCTTCAGCCCGAGGACGTATTTCTGGTTTAACCTCTTCAGTCCCAAGATGTGTGTGTGTGTGTGTGTGTGTGTGTGTGTGTGTGTGTGTGTGTGTGTGTGTGTGTGTGTGTGTTGTACTTTTGTTGCTGCCTTAGGATTTTATTCATCTTAGGGAAGACGTCTTGTAGTGAAAGAGTTAATGACGATTCAAAAATTCTCAATTAAACTGAATAAAATCGTCCAGCGGTGGCAGGAATAAAATATGACCTATGTCCTCCGCAGCAAAGGGATTTATTATTGCACCCGTCAGACGATATTCAGCATAGGAGGGATTTATTCATTGGAAGGGGTTAGATAAATTCATCATTAACCCATTTATTAGTAGAGGTCTCTTCCCAACCTTAATAAACCTGGTAGCCTGAGTAGAACGAAAAATACACCACCAAATCAAAGCGGTTACAGCGGAGGTTACACGTGTTACAATTTGAATCGCGAGAGGAAATGCAAGCCCTAATTTTTGACTAATTTCTTAAACGCGTGAAGAATACAGTCTGGCTCACTACATCGTTGTTGACTGCCCTCCTTGATGTGGGATGCAGGCTGATCAGTTCTAATAACAATAATAAACGTTTTACAAATGCCCATCTATACCTGCGGATTGCTTTCTTCTTTTAAGTCTATGCTGCATGTGGCTGCTATACTCCGTCCACTTTATCATAGCCTAAAACTACAGTCTGATGATCTTGGAAATGTATAGTTGGGAAAAATTCTGGTACCGTACTCAAACCTGGAATGTAACTAGATTAATCCTTCAGCCAGGAGACGCCAAATTTATTATATTCTTGCCACCACCCTGCGATCTTATTCAGGTTATGAAGAGGCGTGTGTTTCTGGAGGAGTAAGGGTGTACGAATTATGCTATACTATACTGCAGGTGCCCCACGTGGTGCTGGTGGTGGCCAGGTTCCACAACAGCAGCACTTGTGCGGCTTGTAGGGCTTTCTTGCCGCCTTAAGGAGTATGCAGGTCGTTCACTTACATAATGGATATACACCTCGCTCACTTGCCCTCTTAAGAAAAGCAACCTCTCTCATACTCTTAAGGAATACACAGTACGTCTCACTCACTCACTCACACTCTTACGGAATCAACATCTCGCTACTTACAATCTTGGGAAGCAACAGCTTGCTCGTTCACACTGTTAAACATTATACATCTCGCTCACTTACACATTTAGGAAATACACATCTTGCTTACTTTCATTCCCAACTCCTTGGCTGCGGTTCATTTACTTGGATGTTATGTTCTGACTAACAATAGAAAATTTTATCTAACCAGCAAAGGGTTCAAAATTAATGTAAAATAACCCTTTCTGTACAGCTGGTACACCTTTGAATTTTACCACGGCTAACACTACACAACTTTATTTAGTCAGGAGAAATCCTAGAGGTCAAAGGGTTAAAAATATGCAGATTGCTTACTTGCACTTTTGCTAGGTTCTACTGTATGTTAGCCTTCAGTGCCGGAGGTCTTTTTGAGTTTGGTGGATGAACTATGCATGAGATGCATATGTCAAGAGTTGCAGCCTTTGTTTTTCCGCTCTTCATTTTTTTATGTAGAACGTTAGGCGTGTGAGGTTGAGCTGAGAATTTTTTGTGTGCACTCGATTCATAGTTTCTATACTGTTGTGGTTTTCTTTTTCCTTTACTGAATTCCCCTCACCTCACGTATTAGTGAAAATTGAGTCTGAATGTCGATCATGTACAATCTTTTCTTTCTTTTTTTTTTTTTAATTCCACCTGCAATAGAACATCTGTCCGCAAAAGTGGAATGACAGCCTTCGGATTTTATGTCATAGATATAGTGTACTCTCTCATGGTCGGGAGAAGTATAGCATTTTGCTGCAACTAACACGATTTTGTTCATCTAAGAGGTTTCAGGAGACTCACAATGCTATTGTTGTCGCCATTATCCATTTTATGGAAGGGACAACGCAAGTATTCCAGGTACATCTAGAGAATTAAATTTATTTGGAGGTGAGTATAGGAGCCTAAGAGTATCAACACGAATTGAATAAAACGGAGAGAGTGCAGACAGTTGAGGATGATGGGAGGATGCGACGAGATAGAGCGAGAACAAGGTGCAGGTTTAGAGACAAGAAGTGCAAGGAATAGGGTGACTTGGATGGACGAGAGAAAGTGCAGATGACATGCAAGAGAGATGCTTGGAGGTGTATTTCTCCTGACCACCCCGAATTATTTATAGCGTTTGGCAGTAAATATACAGACGAAGATACAGAGAAAAACAGATCAACAGAGACAGAAAATAGTTAGATAGAGGGATCAATAAAGAATGTCAGATATTCATGCATGCAATCAGAATTTGCACAGACTGAGAGGTGAAATGAAAATTATTACAAGCAATAGCACTTTTACAAGAGAAGGAAGACCCATGATGAATTTTCTTAACAGATTTACTGCGGTGACGTTTAGTCCTGCCTGTTTTACATTTGCTACGTCCAAAAATTTATATTCAGCTAAACGGAGGATATTCGAATTTGAGAGATTAGATACAACCTTCAAAACCAGGGTGCCCTCCTAAGCCGACCACAATTATCACAGTGGCAATAATTGAATTAAAGTGCGCCGCGGGACTTAAAGGTCATGAAAAGTGAACTGATGCTCGAGCTGGCTTAAAATTCACGGTGATTCTGTGAAACGGTAGGAAACTGCAAGGTAATCGATGAAAATGACTGTGACCAATTCAGAATAGATCAGTGTGTACTGTTTCCGGGAACTCTTTCGAACTTTAGAGTCATTACAGCTGCGCTCCCACTCCCTCTCCCTCCCTCCCTCTCTCTCTCTCTCTCTCTCTCTCTCTCTCTCTCTCTCTCTCATTTGCGAACAGTTCATCCTTCAAAGGGAAACCCCAGAAGTTCTCTCTCTCTCTCTCTCTCTCTCTCTCTCTCTCTCTCTCTCTCTCTCTCTCTCTCTCTCTCTCTCTCTCTCTCTCTCTCTCTCTCTCTCTCTCTCTCTCTCTCTCTCTCTCTCTCTCTCTCTCTCTCTCTCTCTCTCTCTCTCTCTCTCTCTCTCTCTCTCTCTCTCTCTCTCTCTCTCTCTCATCCAATTATGCAAGCCTGATCTCTCCCTTCCCCTCTTTTTCCTCGACAACTTCTCTTTCCCCCTTCTCTTTCCCTCTCCCTCTCCCCCTCCCCCCTTCTCTCTCACTGTAACTACCTGTATACCCTTTCTTCCTCTCCTCCTCCTCCTCTCTTTCCCTCCCTCCCTTCCCCCTTTTCCCTCCCTCCCGTTCCCTCCCTTTCCTATCATCTCCTCCCTGTTTCTATCCTCCTTCCCCTCCCCTCTCTTTCCCTCCCTCATTTTTGTCTCTACTTTCCTCCCCTCCACCTGCCTCTTCCCTACCCAGCTCCCCTTCTCTCTCTCTCTCTCTCTCTCTCTCTCTCTCTCTCTCTCTCTCTCTCTCTCTCTCTCTCTCTCTCTCTCTCTCTCTCTCTCTCTCTCTCTCTCTCTCTCTCTCTCTCTCTCATGACTCACGTTTCACAAACTGATTCCGTATGAAAGCAGCAGGAACAACAACAATAAGAAAAATGCAACAGTAATTACAACAAATTATCTGCAATAATAATAATAATAATAATAATAATAATAATAATAATATTATTATTATTATTATTATTATTATTATTATTATTATTATTATTATTATGGGAACAAGGAGAAGATGATGATGATAATGAAGATGAAGAAAAACAATAATGATGATTATATTAATCATCTTGCCGCTAGCAGAGCTGTCTCGTTAGCACTCGCTTAATAATAGTAATAATAATGATAATAATAATAATAATAATAATAATAATAATAATAATAATAATAATGATAATAATAATAACAATCATAAATATGATAAAGATAATAATGATCTTAATGTAGTGGAAGGTCCATTCTTCACTCGATCCTTCAAAATTCTCAGACTGAGAAGGAAAATTACACTGATGGTGAAAAATATAATTATGCATTTTGTATAAGCTCAACAGAGCTAAGCGTTAGTTCATTTATAACAGCTCCAGCCCTCCGATTTTTTTTTCTTTAATTGAGCCACCGTGAAATGACTGTATGGGACGTGGGAAATATCTCTAGCGCCACATCCGACCCTTCCAATTCGAAATTCCATCCTCGTGTACAGAAAATCGCCTGGAGATACCAAAAATTAAATGTAATCTACGCCTCGAGATGGATGGGGTTTGTGTACGAGTCCTAGAAATACACAGCTATAGACCTGTCTAGGATAGTAGGTATGCTGTATTATTTCATGGAGTACACAGTGGTGAGTCAGAGAGTCTGCTCTCCCTCAGGCTGAAAGGAAGTCACGGGCAGGGTTTCACACTGTTGTTGGTAAGTCGAAGCATTTTCACCCAGTGGTAGTAATAGTAGTTGCCTTATGTTCCACTGAAATGTGAACTCAGTTGACTGCAAGCTAAGCTGTTCTTCTCCGGTAGTCCACCATGCACCTTCTGAGGGATAGGAAAGTACGAGTAATTGAGTGACATTTGTAAAACCGGTCAGCACACCTGTCCGGCTATACTGGTGCCATCACATAAAGGCACCCTTCTTTCGCACCCACTGCACGAGTAACAGTGTCATCTAAAACTGCTCCTCGTACAGTCTAATGAAGCCGTCATCTTCAACCTTAACACCGAAAAATATGCATTCGTTCCGTATATATCCCCGGCTGCGATATCCCTCCAGGCAGGGGTAAAATTATAGAGAGTAAGCAGAAAGTCTGACTCACAACAAAACATGTAAAAACTTTAGCGTATAAATGCAAGCCTGGCTGATTTTACCAAGTGTGACAAGCCATATGGTTACTTGTAACCCAGGACACCGTTTACCACGTTGAGTGGCCCTAAACAGCCCGCACAATGTCGCTCAGGGAAGAGTGGTAGGTCACTCTCCTCTTATATGTCTGGACAAAGTCGCCTACCGCAGGATCCTGTATTCCTGATGTGACAAAAATAATAATAGTAATAATAATAATAATAATAATAATAATAATAATAATAATAATAATAATAATAATAATAATAATAATAATAATAATAATAATAATAATAATACCGCTAATAATATTTCACTGGCAGGGTGGTACAACTCTTGACTCGGAGACGGAAAGCAATGGCATCTAAAATGTGGTCCCCAGAGATACAGGGTGCTCTCCTATACGACTTACATGATACTACAGCATGGTAGCCTAGTCTCAGGCCTCCTACGCCGCGTCTGTTTCTGAGGTAGAAAGTGGTAATACTTGTAGGTGATCCAAGTCTGGCCGAAACTTTTAGTCTTCCAGGTAACATAAATTCATAATGTGTGTATAATTTTTCACTGGGATTGGCTATAATCAGTAATATTTTGTACTTCAATATCTGACTATTAAAGATACCTGGAATGACTATGAATTACCTTAAGCGGTACTTTTATATAAAAAGGGAGTAATTATGATTAATTTACGTAACTGTTAACCCTTTGACGTAGAGAACAGCTCCCTCTTCCATTCCAACTAATGCTAGACGAAGACTATAATATTAAGTTAAGAGTGAACTAGAGCAGCGCGAAAGTTAGGAATTTTGCAGATATAAATAATAACTTCGGATCACGTAACGCAGCATCTACGATTACTACGAGAATACCTGTGCTTAATTTATGTGGCCTTTAATGTTTAAGATAACACATGTTATTAGAATTTATGAGTTGCCGAGAGTGGCGTTACATTATTTATTAACCCTTGCACCGCTACTTGAGCATTTAGGTACTTCATTCAGACCATAGTGCGTTTCTTCTAATCCGACAAAGATTCCTAACCCCCCCTTTCATCTCAGTTGAAGGCAAAGTGCAGTTTGAAGGTTTGATTTGTCTGATAACCAAGGAGACACATTCGTACCTCATAACCAAGGCTCATTGAATTGCAAGTGATCGCGGCTTAGTATGCAAGTTGTGCAAATTACTAAGTTCCCCCACATATAAGCACCACCTCTCCTCCTCTAAACCTCACCTACTCTTTCTTACTGAGACTCAGCTGTCTGAGGCAACTGACAGCAAACCCTTTTTTGTATCCTCCTACTTTTTCTAATCTCATTTCAAAGCCAAAGGTGGATATTGCGTATATGTACGCAACAACCTATTTTGATCTCGTGTTCCTGAACTTGATTCTTCTGAATTCTGTTCTCTCTGGCTTCGGCTCTCCTGTCATTCTCTGACTAAATATATCTGCGCTCTTTACTTATCTCCTAATTCTACTGATTATCAAAAATTCTTTGACTATCTTACTTCTACGATGGAACACATTCTATCCATTTCTCCTTTCTCTGAAATCTCCATTCTAGGATATTTCAATGTTCACCACCACCTTTGGCTCTCTTCTCCTGTCACTGATCCACCTGGTGAACAAGCCTCCATCTTTTCTATCCATAATGACCTAGAGCAGCTTGTACAGCACCTTACCCGTATCCCTGACCGCCCTGGAGAGAGCTCCAACATACTTGACCTCTTCCTTGCAACTAATCCTTCTCCTTACACTGTTAATCTTTTCTCTCCATTGGGCTCCTCCGATCATAACCTTGTTACTTTAACCTGTCCTATCGCTTTGGTACAGCCTGTGGAACCTCCAAAGAAACGTCGTCTGTGGCACTTTGGAGCTGTGGATTGGGAGGCCCTCAGGCAGTACTTCTTTGATTTTCCCTGGAACGATTATTGCTTCCGTGGCTGGGAGCCATCTGAGTGTGCCTTGCGCATTACGGAGGTTATTCTCTCGGGCATGGAGGCATACATTCCTCTCTCATATCCTCTGACTAATGCAAGAAAGCCTTGGTTTAATCACGCTTGTTCTAATGCTGTCCGCAACAAGGAGAGGACCTATAAAAGGTACCGGAGCCAACCCACCACCGAATCACATCTTTTTTATGTTTCTGCCTGGAATCATGCTAAGCCTGTTCTTCACTCCGCAAAAAATAATTTCATCCGTTCTAAATGCTCTCAACTCTCCAACTCGAATTCTTCTCGCGCCTTCTGGCACCTTGCCAAAAACCTTTCTAACAACTTTACCTCATCATCCTTCCCTCCCCTTTTCTACTCTGATGGCTCTGTAGCTATTTCTTCTACTGATAAAGCAGATCTGTTTGCTCAGACTTTCTCCTCCAGTTCCACCTTAGACAATTCCGGTGCTGTTCCTCCCTCACTTCCCCCCTCTGACTTCCTCATGGCTGACATTAAAATTTCTTTAGCTGATGTATTTTCTGTCATCACTGGCCTCAGTACTAACAAGGCATATGGGCCTGATGGGGTCCTTCCTGTTGTCTTCAAGAACTGTACTTCTGTGCTTACACCCTGCCTAGGTAAACTCTTTCGCCTTTGTCTTTCTACTTGTACCTTTCCTTTTTGCTGGAAGTTTGCTTTCATTCAGCCGGTCCCAAAGAAGGGTGACCGTTCCCAACTCTCTAACCATCGTCCAGTTGCTTTAACATCCTGTGTTTCAAAAGTTTTTGAGTCCATTCTTAACAGAAAAATTTTAAAGCATCTTTCCTGTTACAATCTTCTTTCTGATCGTCAGTATGGGTCCCGTCAGGGATGCTCCACTGGCGATCATCTCACCTACCTTTCAGATTCCTGCTCATCCTCCTTTCGGGACTTTGAAGAAAGCTTTGCCATTGCACTTGACATCTCAAAGGCTTTCGATCGAGTCTGGCATAATCTTTAATTTCCAAACTGCCCTCTTACGGTTTCTATCCTTCTATCTGTGCCTTCATTTATAGCTTCCTTTCCGGTCGTTCTATAGCTGCTGTTGTAGATGGCAATCGTGCTTCTCCTAGATCTATTAACAGTGGTGTTCCTCAGGGCTCTGTCCTAACACCAACTCACTTCCGTTTATTCATCAATGATCTTCTAATCTGTACATCTAACCCTATCCGCTCGTACGCTAATGATTCCACCTTTCACCTTTCCATTCGGTTCCTGCAACGCCCATCTCAGCAGTTACTTCAACAAACAAGGGATGAGGCTATGGCACACCTAATGTCTGACTTGGCTCGTATCTCTGACTGGGGTAAAAATAATCGTGTTTTTAATGCATCAAAGACTCAGTTTTTACACCTATCAACCTGTCAAAATCTTCCACAGGAATACCCACTAATGTTTAATAATATCCAGCTCAATCCTGCATCACCCTTGAACATGCTTGGAGTTTCATTCATACGGGACTTATCTTGGGAAGATCATATTGCATCTCTTGTAAAATCTGCTTCCAAGAGATTGGGTGTGCTAAGCCGACTCCGTGCCTTCTTTACTCCTGCACAGTTGTTGGCTTTATACAGGTGTTTTATTCGCCCCTGTTTAGAGTTCAACTCTCATGTGTGGGGAGGCTCCCCACATACAGCTCTTCTCAATAGGGTGGAGTCAAAGGCTAATCGTCTCATCAACTCTCCTCCTCACACTGGCTCCTTTCAACCTTTGTCTCTTCGCAGCGCTGGTGCCTCTTTATCTCTTTCCTATCGCTACTTCAATGGTCACTGCTCCTCTGAACTGTCTGCTTGCATCCCTCCACCTCTACGACGGGCGTGTAGCACCCGTCTATCAACAAACTCTAATCCCATTGCTGTCCAACACTCTAATGCAAGAGTTAACCGTTACTCTCAGTCCTTCATTTATGTAACAGGTCAACTCTGGAACTGTCTCCCTCTGTCTGTATTTCCTACTTCCTATGATCTCCCGTCTTTCAAACGCAGTGTGTCCAGGCATCTCGAAATGAATGGATCTTGAATTTGGCTCTCTTTTTTTTTTTTTTTTTTTTTTTTTTTTTTGAAAGAACGTTAATGCGGGCCCAGCCTTTGGTTCCATCTTCCTCGCATAAAAAAGTATATATATATATATATATATATATATATATATATATATATATATATATATATATATATATATATATATCAGATTGTCTCAATTGATCTTGGAACGGCTATGGACATAAGTAAAGGCATTTTATTCAGGCTAGCACAAGACGATTTTGTTTGGCTGTGAGAAATCCTAGCAAAAAATGGTTAAATAGATTGTTTACTCTTTACAATAACTCATGTAGTCTCTCTCTCTCTCTCTCTCTCTCTCTCTCTCTCATTCACTCACTCACCTTCTTTTCCTACTTTTCATCTTAGCACAGTTTTTCTTCAGTAAGCGGATCCCTTAGAAGTGAAGGTTAGGTAATTGTACCCCTTCCTCTCTCTCTCTCTCTCTCTCTCTCTCTCTCTCTCTGAGTCTTTACCTAATTGAAGTCGTCTCTCTCTCTCTCTCTCTGACTACCTAATTGAAATGGTCTCTCTCTCTCTCTCTCTCTCTCTCTCTCTCTCTCTCTCTCTGCCTAATTGAAGTGGTCTCTCTCTCTCTCTCTCTCTCTCTCTCTCTCTCTCTCTCTCTCTCTCTCTCTCTCTCTCTCTCTCTCTGTGTGCTCGCGCATCCGTGCATGCACGCGTTTGTGCGTTTGTGTGTGCCCGTTAGCATGTGAATATATGTATGTATGTATGTATATATGTGTGTACGTGCGTGTGTGCGTATAGAGAGAGAGAGAGAGAGAGCCTCTGTGGTACAGTGGTAGAGTGTGCGTTTCGTACACGGGTGAACCAGGGTTCGCGCCCCGCCAGGGTAATAAACTTTGGGAGTGTTCACCCGGCCACGTACTGCATTGGCGGACACAAGGGGTGCTGTGGTTGAACCAGTGTCGCTTACTATAAAGTATGCTTGCACCCAATCGGCTTGCGCGGGCTGATTACAGTTGGTTCACAGACTACACACACATCCAAAGCCACTCCAACACTACAATTACACTTACAAGCACTTCTCACCCTACATACAATCTCTACCAGACAGCCTAAGCCACTTGGTAGAGATACATTGGCTGTATCGTCCCGATTTCAGGCGGGATAGGCCGGTCTTGCAGTGGATACTCAAACGGCTGATGATGATATATATATATATATATATATATATATATATATATATATATATATATATTCATCGTCAGCCTGTGACATTCCACTGCAGGACGTAGGCCTCTCCTAAATGTTAACATAAAAACATACTGTAAGAGGAGAGGATAACTTCAGTAGGCCGGTTGGCCCATGCTAGGCAGCTCCTACAAGAGCAGGAGCTGCCTAGAATGAGAGGACATCCAATATACCCCTCCATGCTGGCTTATGACTTACGTGGGGGAGTCATAGTATGACTGATGCTAACAGGCCCTAAGTATAGTTGCACTCATCTAATTTAGTCCTGCAAGGTCGAAGCAATATTCAAGCCTGGCCGCCAGTGTAAGGTAGCATTCCACAAACAGACTTGTCTCCACCCCTGAAGGGCCACCACCCCATTTTCCAGCTGGGGCATTACTCAAGGGAGTCTCAGCAGAGGCTGGGGATGAGGTAGCCTGGCCAACCTCATCCGCCTCTCTCGGGAGGTCACCACCACCTTTTCCGGCTGGGATTCTGGCTCAAGAGGGTCTCGAGGGAGATGGGAGATGAGGTGGCTTTGACATCCTCCTCCTTTTGCCCCCTCCCTGTCCCTGCTCCCGAAGACACATCACCGCTTTCAGCTGGGGCTCTGACTCAAGAGTAGTCTCACTACTATATTAGTCTCACCAATCTAAAACCAAGGTTTGGGTGGAGTCCAGCCGGGGATTTCCCGGCGTACAGCGCTGCCTTGTTTCCTATACTCTGATTGGCTAGTGGCTGACCTGACACCGTTAGAGTTCGTCCTCTCACATCTCGCCACCTGGCCTGACATGACTTCACCCACTTCTGTGTGTGTGTGTGTGTGTAAAGACAAACTAATTTAAGTCATAAATATAGTTTAAGTTATATATATAACAGAAAGTGAACAGTGGAAGCACGTGACAGAAGCTTAAATCTCCCTCTAATGGGTCAATTCCCAGTATGGGCCTGGATGTTGCCGCTCGTGAGTGTTTTAACTTATTTATTTCTATTAAGAAAATAGCGTATGTTCTACTGATTCCTTCAAATTATATTATAAACGTAATTGTTACATTACTTACCCAGCTTAGAACTACCGTGAAAGTCGGTAAAAGTAACCACATTTTTTTCAGCAACACTGTAAAATATGTATGCCACGTTTCTTTATTGATGTACAAGAGCCATATGCATTACAAGTTTACCTTCCTTTGATATGCTAGAATACTTACGTTTATATTGTACTAGTATGTGTGTACCTATCTGTGATGCCTATTACATATATAACAGAATCTACTCATCGTTCGTTTAGGAAGTATGGCATGGCTGCACCCAGCGCCAGACCCCACCCAAACCTTGGTTTTAGATTGGTGAGACTATACTGTTCTCTGTTTTATTGATCTGTGCACCTGAGATGTCTGGGGCGAATAGGTGTGTTTGATTCGCGGCTGCTGAATGGCCGCTGATGATGTAAATCTGCAGCTCTTCTTATTTTAAAACATATATTTGTATTTGTAAATTGCTTGCAGTATAAGCAGCCACTTTAAATTTGGAATAAATTCCGAAGATAAAGAGGTCAAAATTATCTTGAAAGTTTTCTATTATCAGAGAAAATTAAAGCTGATAAAAGTTTTATAGAACGATAAGTGGCCTTTTAAGTAAATTATTTACACACGGTGTACACTTACATCCGCATGTTGCATTAAAATACATGCCTGCATTCACTTCAGTTACATCATCGGCGGCCAATCAGCAGCAGCGAATTAAACACACCCTGCTCACCACATACATTTGAGGTGCATAGGTCAATCAAATAAGGTATAATAGGCCCCTTTAGTGTGGCTGTACCAGTCTAGTCCGAAGTAGTACTCACGCCTGCTCACCACTGTGTGTGTGTGTGTGTGTGTGTGTGTGTGTCAGGGTTGGAGCAATTACACTTCAAAAACGTAATTACAGTTACAAATATTTTCACTTTTTTTAAATTACATTTATAATTACAATTACATTTGGGAATAGCAATTACATTATAAATACAATTACTTCAAAACAAAATTAGTTATAATTACAACTATAGTTACAAATTCCAGAATCCGACAAAAATTGTTTTGGTTAAGAAAAGCACTAATTTTGCATTGTATGGTTGTCCTTTATTTACAGTGACACTATCTAATTTGAAAATATATATATATATATATATATATATATATATATATATATATATATATATATATTTCATTTGTGTTGAATTTGCAGATAGTAACTAAAAAGCTATTTTTTTTTATAGTTGTTTTATTTAAACAATTCACTATTGCACTAAAAAAACATTAAATTGAAAGAAGTAACACTAAGTTGAGCTCTGTTTGCAGTGAAATAATTTCCGGCAATGCTGAAAACTCGCTCTGATGGAGCACATGTTAGCAATACACCCAATTACCTCTCTTGCAAGGTTCTTCAGTGGATGCAAAACTTGTGACACTTCTTTCCAGTATAACACTGGATCACTGGAAAATGGCAGAGTTCCTTCCTCTACATATTGCTTCAACAAAAGACTATGACACTGTGCTTCCCTCGGATCCCCGTTGATTTCGGAGCTTTTATGAACATTTTGCTATGGATCTTTTTTATTCTGGTAATCCTTCTGCTAGATCTTTCCCGTTACTTTCTTTATCCATTGTTGACCCCTCGTGAACCACCTCCAATTCTTCAAGTATTTCCTTGACATAAGCCAGCAATTGGTCCTTCTGCTCTTGTAATGAAAGCCAGTCCAGTTTGAACCTAGGATCCAAAAAAGCCGCCACTTGAACATCTCTCATATTCATGTACTGTATGGATCCAATCTTTTCTTCACAGAGTCCAATAGCATTTTTGCCAGTTGTTCACAGTTGTAACTGGGTATTATGAGTTAGATTCTCCAGTGAGTGTTTAAGTCCCTGAGTCACTGGTCCAACAGCAGTTATAGTCACCTTGTTCTGTCCCCCCACAACTTCCAAGGCCTCGTGAAAATGGTCGAGGACAATCACAAGCTCCTTTATGGCAGAAATCTCCACTGGCATGGTTTTCTTACTCCTCTGCTCTCTCTGGGACAGAAGATCAATTGCATTATATCACCACTACAGGGTTCTTGAGTACAGGTTTCACCATTTTCAACTGTGAAATCCATTTTGTCATATTTTGTGTCTGGAGAACAGTCCCTTTAGATCGAAGGTAGGAAGCAGCTACTGTTGATTTCCTAATGGAGTTGATCAAGGATAGAGTTTTCTGAATTGTTGATGAGAGTGGTGATTTTTTTACATTTGGGTGAGTAAACCCATATCTCACACACAGTTGCTGAGTATGTGCAAAACATCCCATTCTTTGAGGAAGGAAAGTCAGAGCATCTAAGCAATTATCCTCATCAACGATATTGGGGGTCACATGAATTTCCAGCCGTCTCTTCTTCCTGATCTGTGTAGAAACTTGGCAAGGAAATGTCAAATTCTTTCACCATTGATGATACATTATCATCTACAACTTTCTTTCCTTTCCTTTGAATACTGAACTGACTGACAATTTCCTCATAGGCAAATGCAATGTTAAATTCTATATGTAGGCCTTCAAAAATTATTACAGCCAAGGACACAAGATTCCTGGGTCTCGGGGTTTCCGATCAAAGGGGGACAAGGAGTTGGGTCAGGTCCCATGAGAGAAAAGAAGTTCAGGACAAAGGCAGGAGAACTGTCAAAACGCGGCTTAGGTGGGCTAATCCCGGGGCATCTTAATCCCATCATGACAGCTTGGTTACCAGTACTGCACCACTGTCCACCCCTTTCACAATTACAATTAGATTACAGTTAACTTATCGCTTAATTAATTTACAAATGCAGTTAATTACTTCAATTTTATTTTCAAATACAATTATAATTACAATTACATTATTTCTGTAATTAATTACATTCCAATTAAATTGCAGTTACAGTTACTCCAACCCTGGTGTGTGTGTGTGTGTGTGTGTGTGTGTGTGTGTGTGTGTGTGTGTGTGTGTGTTCCTTTATTCTTAATCCTCTGGAATTAAAAAAATATTACTGCTATTAATAGAGCCTCAACACCTGTTAAAATTGTCTCTGTCCACTTTCTGTTCATGTAGGCTAACTCTTTAATTTTCTCTATAACTGTAACTCTCTCTCTCTCTCTCTCTCTCTCTCTCTCTCTCTCTCTCTCTCTCTCTCTCTCATTCGGTATCCTAAATTTTCTTTGAGTATAGTACCATTCATATTACAATTCCGCCTCCGAGACGAGGACGACTTCGTATTAAATTCTTGCTATTTTCGGGCGATTTTATGCTGTTTACAAAAGAATTTCGGAGGTAAAAGAATTAACTACAGCCTTCATTAACTCGATCAGTGAGAGAAGTCTTTCTTGAGTTGAATCCGGAAGCAGCATGGATAGGCATATAGCTGACTGAATGAATGGTCGAAAGTAGGATATCTGGTTAAGACAGATGGAGGCATCCAAGTGAAATGATGTACAGATGAGTTGATTACACGAGGAAGAAATTTATGTGTAGTTAAATGAACAAACACTGGGAGGATCTGTGTCCGTCCTTATTAGGTCCACTGCAGGACTTTGAGCCTTTGTTCCGTTGCGAGAGACGATAACTAGATTTTAACCCTTCCCGTCCTAGTGAAACTCAAATGGGGCAGTGATGAGTGTGGGAGGAGCGATGCATATAAAAGTCGAAGGGTTGCAGTGGTTATGGTTATGTGTCACTCTGTAAATGTCATCAGCAGAACTGACAAGGTGTGAAGAAGGTGGAAATACATGACAGGACATACCACCAGCATCCACTCTAAAATGTTCATCACCGTTGGGGTTTCATGACTTATACACGGGACTGCTAATATAGTACAAGGAAAAAAAAAAAAAAGATGAGATGGAACACACGTAAATGAACAGGTAGATAAATTGATGGCCATGATGGGTGTACAGATGAAATAAATATTAAAAACAAACTGAAAGCAAGATGGACAAAACGGACAGAACAATTTTCGTGCCCTGCGGTGTGTGGAGCAGGGAGGGAGACAAGGAGGAAGGGTGGAAGGAAATTATGACAAGGACAAGGTAGCCACTGAGGGGAGGGAGGGAGAGGAAGGGGATGGAGAATAAGTAAGGACAGATGAGAAGGGAGGGAGGGACTAATGAAGAAGCTAAGGAAAATAAGTGGAACCGAAGAATAGAGGAGAATGAGACGGGAGAGAGGTGGAAAGCTAAGGAGGGAAGGATATGGAAAGAAGAGGCAAGAGGGACAAAGAGAAGGATAATCTTTGGAGATGGAATGATACTTAGAAGAGGAGGAGGAATGGAGGAGTTGATGGGACACGTTCCCAGAGGGGATGGAGGGGGAAGGGGGAGAGAAAAGAGGGACAGCTGTATACGTCATCACAGGCCAGCCACTCAGCCAGCTGAAACGTCAGTGTGCGTCTGGTCGTGGAAGGGGGAGGAGTGTTCTGCTGCTGCTGATTCTGTAAAAATCCACCTTTTTTCATTCATTGTGTTTAGTTTGCTCATGAAATATTGTAAAGAAATACGTATTTATCTGAAGATACGAAAAACTTTCAAGAAAAACGAGTGTTGAATATCGCTGTTTATTGTAATATTTTATAAACATTCCAGCTTGCACAGTGTTATGGACTGAGAGATTCGTCTCGAAGGGTATAATTTCGTCTTTGTTTTGATATGTGAAGGAAATTATGGTTTGAGGTGATAAAGAAAGGTAACTGTGGTTGTGGTGGTGAGTACGGTGGTGTGATATGGTAGTGATGGTGATCGCGATCTCTATGGTGACTGTGATAATTTGTGATTGTGATATTAGGGAATGGTTATATAATAATGCGATATGTTTGGTGGTAGAGGATGAGGAAAATTGTGTTGGTGGTAGTGGTGCAACGGATCCACAATCAATACTTCAGTTGCTTCTCTCTCGGCTCGTTTTCCTTTACTCTCTCTCTCTCTCTCTCTCTCTCTCTCTCTCTCTCTCTCTCTCACACACACACACACACACACACACACACACACACACACACACACACACACACACACACACACACAGTTTCCATAATGCAGACTATAGCAAGATCGTTACGAATATTTTAACACTTGCAACAAGGGTATAATCAGTTTAAATGCGCCAAATTTACCCCTCCTTCCCAATATATTTTTACGCCTCTACATATAGGCTGTACGTATTTCTCATGTTCTTGTTGCTTTAAGGATTCGTATCCATGGTAAAATATTGCGGACTCAAAATTATTGATCAAGAAGTTCTGATAAATAGTGGGAAATTATGGTTTAATGGTACTATATTGTGCTCATTGTTCTTACCATTATATGGAGGGGTCATGGCGCTAAGGGAAATTCTTGTATTGATCTCGGCATAAATCGCAAGGCCGCTCAGTACGAAAACCTCCTTTCAAGCTATATGCAATCGTCATGTGGTAGCAAGACTAAGATGGAATAGGCGACATGGAGGTGCTTTTAATGAGGGGTGCAAGCTTGTAACCCTATTGCTGTGAGGGATCTCTGCTAATCCAAATAAAAGTTCCTGGTGGTTGTACAGTCAAGGAGTTAACGCTGCCATAATGGGCCGACTTGGCAACTATGTGTGACGTCACAGTAAATACAGTGAGTCAAGAGTGCGGTCTCACATGTGCGCCGTCTCCCACACTCGACACTTTCCTGACGGTAGTATTGTAGGTGGCAGAGAATCCTTCGTAGCACCCATTCCTTTGCTATTTGTTTTGCCTACATCATGTCACCACTATTTCGTGTGGCATGTAGGCTATGTCACTTTGGTGCAGATGAAGAGCACGTTAGTGAAATACAAGAGAATAATATGATACCCTACACTGGGTAAAATAATCGCTGAGGAAGAGGTTTTACCCAAGCTCACAAAAACCAGCGAGAATTCGACCCAGTCGCATTTTCTCGTCCGCTGTGTCCCTATTGCTATCTACGTCTTGTTGATACGGAATTAGTCTGTGTATTAGAGATGAAAATCGTAACGTGCCGTATGCAGGAACAAACTGGTGGGGGAGAGGTGGTGGGAAACCTTCCTAACGCTTCGGTTTTTATGGCAAATTTGTCTGTTTTATTGATATTTCGAGACGTTTATAGAGCTTTGGGTAATAGAACTTCACAGTACTGAAGGGATTGGTGGATGATTAACAAACCTCTTCAGTGCGTACAGCCTCTCCAAAGGTAAAAGGTAGCAAGAATCATAATTATGTAAAATACGTCCTCCCAAGGCATTTCTGACAGGTTATCATCTTTATCATCATCTATACTATGACGACTGTATGTTAATTTTGTCAAGGCTTGATGATTTTGAACAGCCTGTGGTGGACGTCTCATGGTAAATGGGTTCAAGTCACCATTAACCCCTTCACATTCACCACACGAACATTCATACCACCCTCTCTGTAATCACTAGATGTTTCTTTATATTGTTCTTTCTGACAATTTTATTCATTATTTGGAAGCCGTCCAAAAATATGAAAAAAATCATTAATCTCTTCAGCCCGAGTACGTAATTTGTATTTTATTATGGCTATCTCCATTCGATGTTATTCACAGTTTCACACTAGGAGGGACCTGTCGGGGTGAATGGTTAGAAACAATGCCCACTGTCACTTAATCCAGGCGACGTCCTTGTTAGTTTTTTTCTTGCTGCTATCAGGCGAGCCTACTTACCGGCGCATAAAAATTCCGAATCGGAGCGAGATTACCGAACCGGAGCGAGATTTCCGAATCGGAGCGAGATTTCCGAATCGGAGCGAGATTTCCGAATCGGAGCTAGATGTTGAAACGGGTGGGGCTGTAACTACATGTATTTAGGTCTATCTATCTATCTATCTATAGCCCGACGCCCTAATCCCGCAAAGGGTGGCCGCAGACAAAACGCCTCCAAGTGGCTGTGTCACCCACCATTTGACTACCCTCCCCCCAACTCCCCCCTCCCTCATATACCTCTCAAATCCATCCCTCCACCTCATCCTCGGTCTGCCCCTCCCTCTCCCTCCCTCCACCTCACCTACATATACCCTCTTAGTCTTTCATTCTCCATTCTCTCCACATGTCCAAACCACCTCAGTGTATTTCTCCTAATCTTCTCAACCACATCCACATCCACCCCACAACGTTCCTTCACTTCTTCATTCGTCAACCTGTCCCTCCATGTCACTCCACATGCTCCTCTCAAGTAACTCATTTCCACTGCTCTCACTCGACTTGTTCCCCTCTGGAAGGTCCTATGTGTTATTTAACTTATGTGTGTACTCGTTTGCAGTGGGATTCATTTCCCGTTATTTATTTGTCATGCGTTGTATTCATTCAACAAATAAAATACTTTTCTCAATTGCATATGAAATATATATACTGCACAAACGGTACGTTGTTCATTCTATAATTTGTTTCTTTAAGTCGTCGTCGTGCGCTCTGTACTGTACGTTTTCTTTTAGCCTGATGGGGTTTCTTCCCAGCCGACGGGGTTTTGGGTACGGTGAGAAGTCCATCGCTGGATGTCACTTACAAGGCTTTTTATGGGCCTTGGTCACTTGGCTCCAATTCGTTCGGCCAGTGCTGCGTATAAATTTTTTAAACAACTTCTGGCGATCTTCTGTTGTCTTGGTGGCATAGACAGTCGTCTTAAAACGATAACGTTCATATCCTGGAGTCAGTCTATTCATCTACTCTCACCATGGCTCTCTGAAGGTCTTTATACTGTGATTTGATAAGCTTGATCAATATATATATATATATATATATATATATATATATATATATATATATATATATAAAATGTGTGTGTGTGTGTGTGTGTGTGTGTGTGTGTGTGTGTGTGTTTTATATTTATCTTCAAATCTCATTGATCAGTGGTCACTGATGAAAAACTCCAAATTTCAAACTTACGTATATCCCAGACTCCGTGACAAAGTGAAAGACCAACCATGCGACGAAATGAGTAAAATCCAACCAGAATATTTCATAACAAAAAACAGACAACAAATGGCACTAGTAACTCCGATTCGGATATCTCAAGTTCCGATTCGAAATTCTCGCTCTGATTTGAAATTCTTATGTACCCTTTACTTACCTAGGTCTCGTACTGAAAGGGTTTATTAATCTATCCCCTCCGATTCGAAAACCCATGCTAAGCTGAATAAAGTCGTCAGGGAATGGCAAGATTAAATTGCAAAAAACATTCCCGGGCTCAAATAGCGAACATATTCACCACGATGACGTATTATTATACTTTTTCTTGCTTCCTTCTGGCATTTACTTAAACTTGGGAAGGATCTACCTAACAATGAAAATGTTGATGGAGGCATATCTAACCTCCAGTTCGAAGTCGCTCGTATTCTAAATAAATCGTGTTGACAGGAGCAACAACCTACCAGTAATTGGAGCGAAGGGGTTATTCATTTTCTTACGACTCAGACTGCTGTATTTTCTCTGACATTTTCCTGCAGCTTTAGGAAGAATCTCCCTTATTGAAGTTGTATTATCCTTCCCTGTGAACCATACCATTACCACTCTCCTTCAACTGTTTACCAAACGTGTCTTCCTCTTGCTTTGCTGATGTCTCTTCATTTATTTATTTTCCATCTTTCTTTCTTCCTTTACTAAACCTCCGTCTCTTATCCCTTCCCGAACCTTCCATCTCTATCTATTCCTTTTGCTGTTATCCTCATCTTTTCTCCTGTTTTTGTTAGACGTCTAACTCCATCTTTTCATTTCATTCACATCTTGTACCGGTAATGCTTGTCTGCTAACCATCCATCCTTCTCGTTGTTGTGAGCCTTCCCTCCTTCGCCAACCATCTTTCCTTCTCTTTCACAAATAGAGATCACCTTTGTCTCGCCCACCCTCTCCCTTAAATTTACTAATCGCTCCTACTTTGTTTTCCGTTGCTTAGTCCGATGAATACGGCGACGACTCTCTCAATTTCGTTTTGTTGCTTCTAGACGATTTATATTTAATCGCGGATAGATCTCTAGTACTGAAGCGAATAATGGGGGCTGAGTCTAACTCCCTCAGTTGGCAAAGCCACTCTTATGCTGAATAAAATTGTTCGATGGTTGAAAGAATAAATTTTAAATGACCGCCGCATTCATAGAGTTAACGCATCTGTGATCTTTGTTTTCTAACCATCCCTCCCTTCCTTTTCATTCCCCTCCCTTCTCACTAATCTCCCGCTTTCCCTTCCTCTCTTCCTCCCTCTTCCTAACTCCACCTTTCTTCCCGCATGTGTTTCCTAACCTCCCACCGTACTTCCCCCTTTCCTTTCCACAACTTCCCATCATTCTTTTCTTCCGCTTCCAAACCTCTCACCTTCCCTTCCTTCCTCCTCCCTAACCTCCCACTTTCCTCCTCCTTTCTTCTAACCCTCCACATTTCCATCCATTCTTTCCCTTCGAAACCATCCACCTTTCCTTTCTTTCTTCCTAACCTCACGTTTTTCTTCTTCCTAACCTCACACCTTTCCTTCCTTTCTCTTCCTAATATTCTGTCTTCACATTTCATAGTATTGTTTTATTTTAATCTTCACGGCAATCCTCTAATAATGAAACCACACACACACACACACACACACACACACACACACACACACACACACACACACACACACACACACACACACACACACACACGAATCAAGGTAAAACAAGTGTAGCTTCCTGCTGCAGTGTTTTTGTGGGTAATCTTCGCCGTTTCTTCCTGGATCTACTGTACTGTAGAGCTAATTCCTAGATTATAGACTACTGCTGTGATTGCTGGCTTATTTGTCATTTTATATCCTCTTACAGTGCTGCAATTAGTTTATATTTGTTGAATATTGCTACCATTTGTAAAATTTTCATGGGTGTATTAATGTACTAGTTTGTCCGTTCTGGAACATACTGAAAAAGCAACAGTGTTTGGTTTTAGTAAACTGCTCAGGTCAGGCTAGAACTGTGAGCAGTAGGGTGGGCTTCATTAACAGCTGCGAGTACATGTCAGAGTGGGACGAGGTGAACTACCAGAGGAATCTGACAACGCAGGAAGTTGCGTTGCTGAGGACACTACGGGTGTCTCAGGAAGCAGTTTTTTGTAATGAGGACCGTCAAGCATTTCCAGGTAGTTCAGTGTAAATTTATAGACTAGCGTGCCTTAAAGCAGGGATCTGTAACCGATGTGCTGCGAATAATCCCTCCACAAGCAGAAAAAAAAATCCTGGTTTTTATATCCACATTTTTTTTTTTCTTAGTCCAATACCTACCACACACATTCTGCATATACCGGTAACCCAGCCAGGAGACAGAGGAAATCAGTTCCTTCCTAAATAATTATTTCGTCTCAGTATTTACCAAGGAAAAACTGTACCTTATCCCTCAGGCAACAGTTATTCACGATGGTAATGAGGGTAATATTCTTATAAAAATATTAATAAGTTCTCTTGTAGGAGCTGTCTTGCATGAACGATGATTCTGCACGGCACCATATTACTTATCGAGAGAGAGAGAGAGAGAGAGCATAAGAACAAGATAACTGCAGTAGGCCGGTTGGCCCATGCTAGGCAGCTCCAAGAAGAGTAACTGAACTAAAAGAATAAGGAGCAGCAAAGAAGGCTGATCTCCCCCGCCCCCCAAACCCTTCATCTGAAGCCGGCAGGGAAAGTCAGAAAGAACACCACGCAGCATAGAAAAACTGGCGTGGACATTTTATAGGAGAGTGTGAAATGAGAATAGAGACTTATCATAGTGGAACCTGAAGAGGAAAAAGAATGAATTAGTATTGGTTATAAGATTTTATTTTTGTTTTCTATACCCAACCACGAATAGGATGGATGGACAGTGTGAAGAGAGCGCTGGATGCGAGAGGGATGTCTGTTGAGCAAGGAAGAGTGGCTGTGCGTGACAGAAATAAATGGAGAGAAATTGTGAATAAATAAGTGATGATGCAGCCCTGAGGGGATATTCTCCCGCAATTGGTCTGATCAGTTAGTCAGGTCAGGTGCGGGTAAGGGGATGGGTATGTTTTGATGTGGCAGGGGTAAACCAGTTCTGCTGTCGGGCCCTGCTGCGGATGTCACTGATTGCATTGCGCAGTTGACCCTTGTGCGGTGTGGTGCGGTGAGGATCTGTCCGTTCTCCCCTTTGGGGCTAAGATGTGAATGAATGTGTTTAAATGGATGAGTAAATGGAGAGTGTGTCGTCCTGTCTCGGCTACCTCCCTTTCCTTGGGGGAAGCAGCCTAGGTATATAGATAGATAGACAGATACCCAACCCCTTATTTGTCATATGCTTATCTAGCCTATATATGCTTGAAACTCTCAGTGGATGAGGCAGCAACTACTTTACCAGGTAGCTTATTCCATTCGTCTACTACTTTATTACCAAACCAATTTCTACCTATTTCCTTACTGAAACGGAATTTTTCTAGTTTGGAATCATTACTTGTAGTTCTATCCTGTATGCTTACTTTAAGTACCTTGCTAATATCTCTTATTTATTTATTTCATCCACTTAAACACCTTAGTTGTCTCCCCTTACTCTACGCCTCTAGTGAGTGCAGACTTAGTCTTTTTAGTCTGTTTTCATATGACAGGTTCCGAACATCATGTACGGTATCATTTTTGTCATTTTTCTCTGTTCATTTTCTAACTAGTTAATATCCATTCTATAATAAGGACACCAAAATTGCCTTACTAATGCTAAAGTTGTAGTATTACTTTTGACGACCTATTGCTCACGCTTCTCGAAATAAATCCTAGGACCCTATTTGCTTTATTTCTTGCATTAATACCATTAGCTTGCCAGTATTCATGATTTTAAGCTTGATTTTTTTCTTTTCTTAAAGAGTATTGTACGGTCTTAGGCTATATTTCTTTTTAACTGTACAGGCTACGGTATGCTTGTGCCCTGGTTATGTAAATGTAAATATTACTTCATTTGCATCCGTATTAGAACTGTAATATTTCATGACATCGTATATCGAAACCTGGCGCAGTGAGGGTACAGACGTAGGTGATGCAGGCCAGCAGGTGTTCACTCAAGGCCAGGGGAGCTTTTACTGTTTCTTGAATAGCTGTACCGGTAGTTACTTAAAAACCGATTAGAGATATAAATAGGGCAGATAAAGTCTTTATAAAAGGGTGCACACGGCAAGCAGATATTTTGTGAGCAGCATAAGCCAGTTTTCTGGTAGTCCTGTACCGGATGTGATTTTCAGTCTTCATGACTTGTTGACTGATGATGGTGATGCTTGCATTCATGGCGGTAGGCTAGGCAGGGACGGATGTTCGTATGTTATTCCAGTGCATGTACTTTACAGTTAGTGCATTTCTATCACTTTTCTCCATGACGCCTCATATTTAAAAGACTCATCAATGGGCAGAGGACAGCTAGAAGCGCATACAATTATGATGTGAACTTTTGAATCAATGCAGTAATCACGGTGTAAACACAAATGATAATGCCGTTAGGCCTTATTTGTTCAGGTGACTAACAATACGGTAGTCGACATTGCTTTTATGTACAACATATACTACAATCCTTCAGATTCACCTGAGGCGGGATTACTTCTGTTCCATACGTCATACGCTTCGTGTATTTCATAGCCACTAAATAAAAACTTAATCAAAGCAGCCCTTTTTAACCTCAGCAAATCGTTCACAACCTAAAGAAACTGAGTTAAATACTACATCTACGCACGACGTATTTTAATCCTTTCACTCCGATGACATACAGTATATGTATCTTGAATTTATTCTTGCGATGTTTATTCGATTTTGCTCGTCCTAAGAGAGTAACCTGGTTGTGAAATAGCTATGAAGGCTGTATTTAATCTCGCTCTTTGGAAATGTCAGTCCTAAGGTGAAGAAAATCGAATGAAGATTACAATAATTGAATAAAATGAACACCATCGATTGAAGAGGTTCAGTATATTTCGAAGTGACGAGGTTAGATACAACCTTCATCAGCCCTTTACCAGGATATTCAAGCTTGATAAAATCGTCCGGATACAGCAAGAATAAAGGGGGAAATTGAGTCCTGCCTGTATATCCTAGGCACACAATCGCTCCAGTGTGAATATATGACGATTATTTGTTGTCATCTTGAGAATTATCACTCAGGCTCCTAGGACGCAACCTTAGCTAAGTAAAATCGTCTGGTATTAGCTGGAATAGAATACTAGAGCTGTCCCAACCATGAAAGAGTTGAAATAAAATTACAAATGTCAGTAGCAGGGCATACATCACCGGTGTACCGTATATATGATAGTGAATATATATCTTTATCATAAGAACATAAGAAGAGAGGATAACTGCAGTAGGCCGGTTGGCCCATGCTAGGCAGCTCCTAGAAGAGTAACTGAACTACTAGAATGAGATAAGGATAGCAAAGAAGAAGGCTCTCCCCCGCCCTCCAAACCCTCCAGCCGAAGCCGGCAGGAAAAAGTCAGAAAGAACACCACGCCGTATAGAAAAACTGGCGTGGACATTTTACAGGAAAGTGTGAAAGGAGAATAGAGACTATCATAGTGTAACCTGAAAAGAAAATTTATTTTTTAATTAGTATTGGTTATAATATTTTCTTTATTCTATATCCACCCCTTATTTGTCATATGCTTATCTAGCCTATGCTTGAAACTCTCAATGGAAGAGGCAGCAACTACTTTACTAGGTAGCTTATTCCATTCGTCTACTACTCTATTACCAAACCAATTTCTACCGATTTCCTTACTGAAACGGAATTTTTCTAGTTTGAAACCATTATTTCTAGTTCTATCCTGTATGCTCACTTTAAGTACCTTGCTAATATCTCCCTTATTTATACCATTCATCCACTTAAAAACCTCAATTAAGTCTCCCTTACTCTACGCCTCTCTAGCGAATGCAGACTTAGTCTTTTCAGTCTGTCTTCATATGACAGGTTCCGGACGTCATGTATCATTTTAGTCATTCTTCTCTGTACATTTTCTAACGAATTAATATCCATTCTATAGTAAGGACACCAAAATTGTACTGCGTAGTCTAAATGTGGCCTTACTAATGCTAGATAAAGTTTCAGTATTACTTTAGATGATCTATTGCTCACGCTTCTCGAAATAAATCCTAGGACCCTATTTGCTTTATTTCTCGCATTAATGCACTGTTGCCTAGGTTTAAGGTCGTTACTAATCATAACTCCTAGATCTCTCTCGCATTCCGATTTGCTAATTTCTTTGTTATCTAAGCTGTATTTAGTATCTCCAATGGTCTTGCCTACGTTAAGTACTTTACATTTTTCAACGTTAAATTCCATTTGCCAAGTTTTAGACCATTTGGACAATGTATCGAGGTCTTTTTGTAAGTAATGGCAATCGTCAGTCGAGTTAATGATACGCCCTATTTTTGTATCGTCGGCAAATTTGCTGATTCTGCTATTGACTCCTAAGTCTAGATCATTTATATATATGATAAATAATAAGGGACCGAGTACTGAACCCTGTGGTACACCGCTAGTTACTAATCCCCAGTCCGACTTAGTTCCATTTAGTAATACTCTGCTTTCGTCCTTTCAGCCAGGATTCTATCCATTTTAAGATATCGCCGTCTATACCGTGTGCTCGAACCTTTCTAACTAACCTTTCGTGTGGGACTCTATCAAAAGCTTTACTAAAGTCCAGATAAATAACATCGTAAGCTTTATCGCTATCTACTGCCTCATAGACCTCCGAGTAGAATGACAACAAATTTGTGAGGCAGGATCGTCCTTGCCTGAATCCGTGCTGACTTTCGTTTATAAGATTAAATCTTTCTAAGTGTTCTCTAATCTTATTTGCCAAAATTGACTCTAACATTTTTCCTACTATTGACGTTAGACTTATCGGACGATAATTCGACGCAGCTGATTTATCACCCTTTTAAAGATGGGCACTACGTTTGCGGTTTTCCACGCCTCTGGAACTTCTCCTGAACTTAAAGAGTCATTAAATAACGTTAAAAGTGGCTGACATAATTCTTCTTTGGTTTCTTTTATAATTTTTGCATATATATCGTCCGGACCTGGCGATTTTTGAGGTTTTAACTTGTTAATTTCTTTCAATACGTCCTCCTTACTAATGGTTATTTTACTAAGAATATTTTCCGTATTCTCATGGTAAATATTTGCTGCTTGTGGGACCAGGCTTAGATTTTCCTTGGTGAATACTGATATGAAATAATTATTTAGGATGGAGCACATTTCTTTATCTTCACTGGTAATGTCACCTGATTCTGTTCTGAGTGGTCCTATCCTATCTTTTTTTTTCGTTCGGTACATTTGATAAAAACCCTTGGGGTTTACTTTTGATTCACTTGCAACCTTAATTTCATAACTTCTCTTTGCTTTTCTTATCTCCCTCTTTACTTCTCTATTTACAATTGTGTACCGGTTACGTAAGTGTTCCTCTCCACGTTTTATTTTTCTATATATTCCTTTCCTTTGGCCTATGAGAGATTTTAATCTGTTGTTTAACCATCTTGGTTCTGAATTGTTAGTTCTAAACGGTTTTGAAGGAATATATCTATCTTGGCCTCCGTATATTATATTTATTAACTCGTTATACTTCTCACTGGTCGAACGTCTGTTTGGTACTGGAGCTGAGTTAATTTCCGTCACCTGGACTACATTCCTATCTACCACCTCCCCCTCACAGACACCTGACGGACGTCCCCACGTGCTTCCTGCGCCTGACCTATGACCTGGGGATCCCCACTAACCTGACATTCCCTCAAATAGCTAATCTCCCTGTGGAATACCGTTCGAAAATAAGCTCTTAAGCCATCGAAATCTCCTAGACGAAAATTAGGAACGGTGGAGGTATTTTCAGTGGAACAGACATCCCAAATAAATTTGAACTTAATTTCTTCATGATCGCTATTACCAAGTCGTCCACCAACCTCTATATCGCTAATGATATTTTCTTTATTAGCTAAAACCAAATCTAGTATATTATTACCTCTGGTGGGCTCTCTGATATACTGATAAAGGAAATTATCCTGTACTACCTCTAGAAATTCCTCTGACTCTGCATCTCCTGTCTGATTTCTCCAATCTATCCTTGGCAGATTAAGGTCCCCAACAATTATTACTAAGCTGGACTGTGATGCTTTCCTAATTTCCTCCCAGAGGTATTTACTATCAGCTCTACTTAATTTTGGAGATCTGTAAATTGCTCCTAAGACTAATTTCTCCCTATTGTTACTAATTTCAACCCAGACACTTTCTGTGTCCCTATTTACTTTAATGTCTGCTTTATTGTAACAGTTTAATGAATCCTTTACATAAATAGCTACCCCTCCCCCCTTTCTTCCCTGACGGTTTGACACAAAAATATTATAGCCTTTTATCTGATATTCTGCTAAAAATTCTCGAGTGTCTGTATTCATCCAAGTTTCACTAATAACGGCAATGTCTATTTTCTCTGTACAAATTAAAGCCCTCAGTTCATCCATTTTATTACGTAAACTCCGGCTGTTTGTGTAGTACACTTTCAGATTATTACGAGTAGTTATGCCTTTACCTTGGCATTTACTGTTATTTATTTTATTACTAACTGGGAAACTCTTTACTTTACTAATATAACAATTTTTTGTACTATCGCTTATCGCCCTTCTATCATCGCTTGTTCTATCATCTATCATCGCCTGCTCAATTTGAGGTGCCTGAGTGGATGTATCTACACTATTGGTTGAACTTTTGTTCTTAATTTTGCAAGTATCGATGCATCTATCCAAACATGGTAATAATGATTTCTGACTGTAGTTGCTGCATCTTCCTGTACACCTACTTCTCAATCTCGAAAAATCCCTCCAACTCCCTATCTATCATTCCAGCTAAAACAGTAACTCCTTGCCTGCTAAGATGAGTCCCATCCCAACTATACAAGGCACTTCGTCCATAAACCGGTCCCAGTTGTCTATGAAAGATATTGCATTATCTTTGCAATACCTTTCAAGGCGGCAATTAAACCCTATTGCCCTGCTCAACCATTCCCTTCCAACCCGCCACCTTGGTAAAACACCAAGCACTACAGGGGGTTCCTCCTCTCCCTAACCTTTTCTAACATCAACTTGTACCTTTTCCACAGTACCTCACTCTTACGGCTACTAATATCATTGCCTCCTACACTGAGGCACACAGTGGGTTTGTCACCACTTTCCTTTACGATATTTGAAATTTTATCTACCACATTAGCCACCCTGGCCCCTGGAAGACACACATGTTTAGCGAGTGGAGTATACATGGCCCTGTTCAGATATCTCACCTGGGAGTCTCCAACAACAACAACATTTTTCTTACCTTTCTTGTTCTGTTTATACTTACCTGTACTGGAAGTTCTCTCACCGTCCTTCTCTACTTCCCTCTCTGCCTTCCCTTCACATTCGTCCCGTAGTGTGTCGAATGTATTAGTTGTCTTAATTTCCGTTTGCTTTTTAAGAGTGAACTTCGTTGCACCCTTGTTAACAAGTGTCCAACCTTCAGCCTTTTTCTCTTTCTCCTCCAACATCTTCTCCAACAATTCCCTCATTTGTGCCTTCTCCTGCCTGAGAATTTGTACCTCCCGCTTCAGTTCGAGAAGTTCCTCCTTTAATTCAAGGTAGTCCTTTTCAGTACCTGCAGTGGGGACACAGCTCTCTGCCGAGGAAGCCATTACGCACTAGTTCACACAAGGTAGCACACACTATCACGGGTCACTACGGGTCACCACAACACACACACTCACGGATCACTAGCACAGCCCTATCGCTGATCACTACAACACACTAACACAACCACTATCACAGATCACTAAAGCACACTAGCACAACACTACCACAGGTCTCTAGCACGTCTGAGCTGACTGGCCTCACGAGAGCGACTCGTATACCGTATATATTTAGCCCCTTCACTACGAGGACGTCAGTTTGGATTTGTCTTTGACTACGAGACGATTTTCTTGAGTTTAGGCGAGAAATTGTGGTGAAGAGATTAGTATCCCCTTCAGGACGAGAGGCCATTCCTGAGCTGAGTAAAAGTGTCTGGTGATAGCATCAAACAGAAAGCGTAATAATAGTGAACAGATTATGGCGTCATAGAATGTGGCATCAGTATGGCTATGACGAGCTGAATGGTGGGGAGAGTAGCTATCATTGTGACGATAGGCGAACCCACCAGAGCAAATGGCATTTAGGAATTATAATTATTATAATTTTTATTTTTATTATTATTATTACTACTACTACTGTTGTTATTTTTCTAAAATTAATGCCGCCCTTGTGGCCAGTTAACCGTCCACAATGTGAACATGCACCGTATTCTGTTCAGCAATCGCCGGATGATTTTATTCATTTTAGAGCGAGAAATGGATGCCGCGGAGAGTTTAAACACTTGCCTCTGAAATTTTCCTGCTTTTTCCCCACTTTCGCCACTTTCTGTTCTGTCTGCTACTTTATACTACGAAAGACCGGTATTTGAAATAATACCGACTCTGGCTCTTGCGCGCTAGAGAGAGAGAGAGAGAGAGAGAGAGAGAGAGAATGTTCTTGTTTCTACATTCTAACTGGAGCTGCCAATTTATTCATTTACCCTGTCTCGTCTTCTTGTATCTGTTTCGTTTTTGCTTATACCTTTCCTAGGACTAGGAGGCCTATATAGTACTGAAGGATGATCAGTAACGTTAACCCATTCATGGTTGCTAATGTTTTAATATTCCACTGCACCTAACGCCACACGAGTTCATTCTCCTGAGTGTAAGTTACAGGAGCTTGATTTAATACTGTAACCACTGACCCTGTTTTGGTAAGGACAAGTCTAGCACTGTATTTTGTTCAGCCGAGAGTGAGTCAGAGGATCCTGAGTTAACCCTATCTTTATTAACCCAGTTCATCAGTAACAGTGTCATTAGCTTAGTCGCAGGGTACATTAACGTGCAATTAGTGAACTGCTGGTGTTTACAGCATAGAGAACCCTGAAAAAAGAGTGATAAAAAAGTAAACTTGCCATCATTTGGAGTTAGGCTGAGGTCATTGAAGTCTAGTAGTTTCTCCTCTCTCTCTCTCTCTCTCTCTCTCTCTCTCTCTCTCTCTCTCTCTCTCTCTCTCTCTCACACACACACACACACACACACACACACACACACACACACACACACACACACACACACACACACACACACACACACACACACACACACACACACACGTTAAAGGTCATGACCTTTTCTTGTGACCCCGACTGAGAGCGATGGGCGTGACAAGGTTGAGAGGCCTTAGGGACATTTTCATTTTTACCTCTCCTCTTCCCACATAACTTACTGCTGCGTAAAAGCGTTAAGATTAGTATCGCTCAGATTTTTAGTCGAACATGTACAAAATTCTTATACAATAATTTGATATTTCATGAGTTTCGAAGGCCGTATCACACTGTTTCGGTCATTGCCCCCTGTCTCGTTATTTATTGTTGTGAAGTGTAGCTATCAGTATTTATGTCCGAGGTTGTGCTTCAGTAGAGTTGTTGGCGTTTTAATGATGTCAGTATTTCGGCCGTACTAGCGACGTCACATATTTAGCAGTGATTTCCGTAGATATTAGTGATGTGTGTATTAAGCCATGACCAAGGGGAGAACGCTACTGCTTGAAGGTACTGTGTATTAGGTGCCGCACGCCAGTTTATCATAATCATTACCTTTGTCTAACTTAAGATGGGGTATGGAATAATAATAATAATAAATTATTATTATTATTATTATTATTATTATTATTATTATTTTCATCATCACCATCATCATCGCAGCACCACCTTCATCACAGTAACGTTCCTGCTATAACATTTATCCATCTATGAGGAAGAAGCACAGTTAGTTATAACAGACAACGGATCTCACTACTCATTTGGAACGTAGACAACAGTGCCAGGATACACAGTGATTCGTTGCAAGTAACTCTGTGCCCTGTGGGCTACAGGCAAAACAGAGAGGAATGCAGGCAGGTCGAGTCAGGTTAGAGATGGCAGGCTGGCAGAAAGTCAGCCAGTCAGATTAAAGGATGAAGTACTGTATAGGGGGGTTAGGAGGAGGCACAGACGGTGACACAAAAGAAACAATTTCTTTAGAGCCCTTCAGTGCGATGACGTTCATTCATTATATTATTTTTACCTCCTGGTTATTTTACTTTCCGTTGGAAGAACTTTCATAATGTAGTTTAATGGAGGTTGCTTCTGCTCCCTTCACTGTGACATATATCAGATGAAAATCGTTTGGACATTATGACTAATACCGTACATACTGTACATACACTTTGTCAGTCTTCGATAAAGCCATAATGTACAGTATGTCGGACATCTCCATTCAGCTAATTTTAAACCAGACTGCTAGGCTTGTTGAAAGGTCATGCAGTCACTCAGCTAAAATATATAACTGCCCAACACCGTGCGTGGGATAGCCTCAAAGGTGCACAAAGCTTTCTCAGGGTACCGGTACCAGTGTTTACACTCATCACTACCAGAGTTTCTTCGATGTACCAAAGCATCCGGCAATTGTAAGATCAAACTAAGAGAGTCAGTACGGATTGTATTAACCCTATCACTATTAAGGCTGTGTATAGTCGCCTAGCGTAAGCAACAGTAGTAAAAAAGTACGATGGGGTTAAGCCTAAGCTTTTTGCAAGGCGAATGGCGATACATTCAGACACTCTGAAGTCAGTCCATGATTAAGCATTCGACTACATTGAGTATATTGCAGCGCTAGTAAAGTAGAAGTGATATCTAGTAAAGCTAATATTGTGCTACATAGGCTACGGGTATTGTGAAAGACCTAGAAATATACTTTAATGATTTCTAGGCTGGCCATGATACTAGGGTAATGTCCTTCGTACCTCACCCAATTCGTATCGTATTTAGAACTGAAAGCGACTTGGATAGTGATTAGACGGTTGGACGTCGTAGTCTGAGGGAAGGTTGGGACTACTGAATAATTGTCAGGTGTATTCGATAGGCAATAATCCTAGTCCTTCCTCCATTACATTTCGTATCACGTATATCTTTATTTCCCAGATCACTATTTCTGTCTACTGGAACGGGTATTCATTCCCACCTAGCTTACCTATTCCCCAACTCAGCCTTTACCTCTTCCCTTTACAGTCTGGATCTATGCTCAGACATGGACACCCCGGCTGACGATATGCCTTTCCTTAGTAACTAATTACCACGACACTTTATGATCTGTATTTTCATAAACTTTGGAGGCTAGAAGCCCCTCTTCCTTAGTGGTTTATTTTGTATGGTCTCATCCGTGTTATTTGTGTGTTCGATATCGCCATGTATTGCTTGAATAACATACAAATGAACATTAATGTCTTGTATACTGAAATAAACGGGCGAGGAAAAGGTGCTATGGAATCTCGTTAACCAACCAGAATACGTCCTTATGACTCTACAATACCAGTACTGTAGCCTATGAGGGCCGTGATTAACAAGCTACATTGCACGGAGCCACCAAACACACGATAACCTACTCGTATGTGACTGTAACACTAAACTAGGAAAAAACATATACACAATCGTAGCCTAGGCCGGAAGAAAGTAATAGAAATCACTTAGTCACCTACAGTTTTGGCAAAGATAGACCTCGGTGTACTGTAAATCGGTGCTCACCACAGAAAACAGAAGATAGCAGACTGAAAAGCGAAAATTATTGTAGCTGGTTCGCCATTACCCCAATTAGGTTCGTGACATCTCTATTCTTTTCATGCTAATGGTATGGTTCATTCATCTGAGTGAACCAGAACCTGAAACTGGTACCATCAACCGTTTCATGTTCGGGTCATTTCAAGTATTATTTTCCAGAGAGTGAGCTATATGAGTCACTGTTAATGATTAAATACTTGTGGCGAGTATGTCATTACTAAATTAAGTCTGAAAAGATAAAACTGCAGAATATACAAATGCCATTGCATGATAACCTGTGTGATCTGTGACGAAACTAGTACCATAACATACTTGCCGAAGATCTACCTATACATGGCAGCTATTGAAAGAAAAATTGCTTTAGGCTGGCTGCACAAGTATCAAATTACCTACGTATATAAAACGTAGACAGTCGAACAACAGAGATATTGGTCGATCAATACTTTCATGATAATAAGTATCCTAGCTAATGTACTGGATGAACAATACCGGTAACTACGACTGAGAACGTAGGTCTGTTTAGGGTGACAGACCACACAGTATTTTGGTTACGTATTTTCCATCCCATACACATAATGTAAATGCTCATGTTTAGTAGGCTAATATCGACAATCCATGCAGTTCACTTAACAATGACGATAAAGCTAGTGATTACACAACGAAAAAAAAAAATCTTGTTCAGCCATGTCCGTTTCGTAAGGAATTTCTTTTTCAATTGCCATCATTGGATGTAACTGTTACCCAGGGGGAAAACAAGTTCCTAAGAATTCCCATTAAAAATGCCTAGATCCTAAGATTAAGAATAAAACTGAAACATCTTAAGGGAAATCACAAAAAAGTGGTAATACTGGCATGTGGAAAAAGTCCCATGATGGGGAATGACATGTGACGCTCCAAGGACGCCGGGTCTCTGATGTTAATTTATTGTGCTGTAACATAATTCCTGGATTTGTCTCCAACATAACGACATTTTGTTCGTCCCATTACAATAGAGATAAACCAAAAGTATTGGTAAGTATCGGTAACTCGCGCTGGTTGGCTACATAGCCTATAGCTAGGTTAATATACGTGGTCGAATATGCGTCTTTATTTGTATAATGTTTATTACAGGTCTACGTAATTTATGTTTACTTATTACCGTATGTACAGTAGTTCTGGTTCCAGTCCTCAGTGGCTGTTGCTTTAGGCAGCTCTTTGTGTAGGTAAATTTAAACAAGACAAAAATAAACCCGAAGAGTAACTCAGATATAGGGAACTCTTCCATGCGATTAGAGCCTAAACCATACTAACGTAAACCGACGTACCATACCGTACGAGTCTGTAATTTACAGCTGGTACTACAGCTCTGCGTAGCAGATCGTGTACATTAGGCCTGTGTTCAGCAGTCTTAAGTTTATACAGTAATTGTATTAGTTTGATGTAGGTTGAATCTATAAAAATGTCCATAGAAGCAAGTGTTACCATACGTATTATTCTGTTGTAACTTATTAAGGAACGTTGATTCATATTCGTTGGGTGGACGACTATGTATGTGTATATGTGTAGATAACTTCTTTGTTTTGTTTTGTTTTGTTTTTTTGTAATTTCTGAATTCCTACGGAAAAATTCATAAAGTCACACAAGATACCTCAGTAAGTAAAAATCTGAATCTCATGTCAAACGTTGACAGCTGTTAAAGAAGTCAACCTCACATTTACTTGCATTATAACAATTACTGCCGCCAAACAGTTTATAAACATTAAAGATAATTAGAGTACAAATACTTAAATGGGATACCGGAACTACATAGCCTCTGACAAAAACTGCAAATACTCGGTACCACTCTGCATCACGCTTGGATAATTTGCAGTATCGACTGTTATCTGTAATGAGACCATTATTATCATACCGTATATATACTGTTCTTTTGACTATAATTAGAAACAGCTGATAAGCCAAGTTTTGTTTTGATAGGTGCCCTGAACGCAGAAGACCAAGTCATCTGTAATCTCCTTTGGTCCCTCGCTTCTTCCTTATCATCCTCCCCTCATGTCCCTCCTTTTCGTCCAATTCTCTCTCTCTCTCTCTCTCTCTCTCTCTCTCTCTCTCTCTCTCTCTCTCTCTCTCTCTCTCTCTCTCTTTGACCATAAACTCCTGTTTCTCCTGCCATTCTTACCAACCTTCACTCCTCTTTCGTTCCCACCATTCTAAAAACCATCCAACTAACCTAGCATACTATCTCCCATCCCCAGTTCTGCCGTTCTACTTTCTCCTTACCCCATGTCTCCATCGCTCTACTCAATCTCTTCCTCTCCCTTCTCCATCTTTCTCGATCATATTCCCAATCTCCATCAGTTCTCCCTTCCTCATACTCATCATCTAGCAAGTTTCCTCTGCTTGGTCTCCCCCACCCTGCCGCCCCCCTCCTTCATTCGTTCCAATTATGTGTCCATCCTGTGCAGGTCGTTTATTCGTGTCTTTTACCTTATTTTCCACCTGCATTCCTCACCTCCTTTTTTATTTATTTACATCTTTCTTTCTCTGTTTCTCTCTCGTTGTTCCTTAACCCCTCTTACCTTACCACTCCTCTTGCCTTACCTCTTTCACCTCTTTCCTTGCCACTTCCTACCCCTTCATTCCCCGTTTCCTCTTATTTCTTACATCTTCTCTTTCTTTACCTTTCTCTCCATCGTCTGATCTTTCTCTTCCTCTTTTCCTTTACTTTTTGCCACACTGGTTTTAAGCCAGCATTTCCCCCCCTCCCCCCCGTCCTTTGAAGGCCGCACAACCTCAGTAGAATTTACTGACCTTGCGGTATTTGTTTACGTCTCTCTCTCTCTCTCTCTCTCTCTCTCTCTCTCTCTCTCTCTCTCTCAAGACCCCTGATACTAGAGAGATAAGTCAGGTCAAGGCGACTCTCATCTGAGGGAGCGAGATAACGAAATGTAGGTAGAGACTGTAAACGAAGAAGCGACAGACAGTAGCAAACAACAAAGGAGTGTGAGCGACTGTAAATGAAAAAACGATGTACAACTAAAAGGAAAGTGTAAATGAAGCAGCAACTGATAGCGTAATATACCGCAGCAAGACATTTTCCGTAAGTGAAGAAGCTGTGGATAGCTACATAAAGCAAGAAATTGTAAATGAAGTGATAAACAGCGTAATAAAACAAGAAACTAAATGAAGTGATAGCCAGTGAATCACGACGGCAGAGAATGTACATGATGGAATTATAGTAAGGGAGACAGGGATACCATAATAAACGAAGGAACGATGGATAATCAATAATGTCCATCGTTCACTATCTATCCTTCCTTCCGGTTTCGAGAAGCATAGGAGTACGAAATGAAGCAGAAAGACATAGTTAGAGGGAGGCAAACAGTGACTATGTGAATGAGGGAGGTAGAGAATGAGGAGTAAGGCGGTAATAAGTTGAAATCTAAGGCATATAAAAGAGAAAAACGAATGCAAGTTAAGACTAAGAATGAGCAGGGATTATTGTAGAGATGGTAAATCACAGAAAATAAGTGGAATGTAGCAGGGTGATTGAGGGGAAAAATACTGAATAAACGAAAGATAGACAAGGGAGAGAGGAGGGATGAGTTACAAAGACTGGAAAGTGTGATATAGACAGAAAAAAAAAAAAAAAGGCCGAGAGCAAGTGACTGTGAGAAAGTAGAGAGATAGAGTCGGAATGAAGGAGGGTGGGAAATTTGTGTGTGTGACAAGGAGAGGTTGAAGGGAAAGGTAGGACTACATGGAAACGAGAGAGAGAGAGAGAGAGAGAGAGAGAGAGAGAGAGAGAATTGGAACGTATGAGGAAGGATGAAGGGTGAAAACGAAGGAAGATGGGAAGGACAGGGAATGTTTGATAAGGAAGAGAAGAAAGGCGAGGGGAGGAGGAGGATGCCTAAGAGAACGAAGAAGGGCGAAAGAGGCAAGGGAGAACATAGAGTGTGATATGAAGTTTGGGATAGAGGGGGAGGAGTGCAGGGGAAGAGAGGATGAAATTAAGGGAAGAAGAAAGAATGAGAGAAGGAAGGGGACAACAGATGCGAGAGAGAACGTGGAAGGAGGGAGACACTGCGGAACAAGTAGCTAGGGAGGGAGACGGTGCAGAAGTGGGGAGGGAGGGAGTGCTAGTGCAGGAGGGAGGGAAGCAGTGTGAGGGGAGGGAGAGAGTCTGGGAGCGGAACTGCAGATGGTTGTCGTTGCGGTGGTGGTGGTAGCGATGATTATTATGGTGACGGTGGTGATGGCGATGATGATCATGGTGACGGTTGTAGTGGAGGCGGTAGGTTAGATGCACATGTGGTACCATAGTCAGCTATACATGTTGTTGCAGAAAGCCTACCATATTTATTAAGCTGTAGTGGTGATTGGTACCGGTAACTGCGATATTGGCAATGTGCAATGACGATGAAGGTTTGATTAATCTTGCTCAGGAACACGTGGGTCTGGCAGACCCAGTCGATCGTGTCCGTGCTCTACTTCAGTAACTTCTAGATGCCTGGGATCCCTATCCTTCTCAATGGCTTCTTCACTTTTTGAATCATGCAAGGTGTTGGGGGGTTACTTTCGGCTCTTTGTTTTTGCTTTATATCACTCAGAAGTTGCATTCGGGTCTGTGAGACCCACGTGTACCTGAGGAGGTACATCATATTTGTTCTCCTCGTTTGCAGGTTGTTTCTATGCTATGTGGGATTCACTCTTCCCATCATGAAGAACCTCCATTCCTCGAGTTGTGACAGAAGTGCTAAGCTCATAGTGTTCTTTGCTTTCCTGTGTGGCTACTGTCCTAAAAAAAGAAGTGTATTATTTGTCAATTTTTTTTCATAATTTTTTATAAATATATAGAGTTAAGTGAATCAAAACTTAATTTCATACAGTAATTTTTTAGTTGATAAAACCTTAAAAATTGTAAGATATTCAGGAATTCACTAAATGAAACAAGTGTGCAAATACAGTATTTAATATGCCTGGGTCTGACATACCCAGGTGTTCCTGAGGTGTACACAGCCCAACAGGAGTTTCTGAGCTGGGTTAAGTACAGTGGCTGTGATATATATATATATATATTTTTTTTTGGGGGGGAGGGGGTTACTTCGGTACAGGTTGCTTTGTTGACGATGCTCCTCGAAAATACTAACGATGGTGGTTGTGATACCGATGATGTTAGAGGTACTGGTGTGTTTTTTTCAGTGACGTTGGTACTTTCTGCGATATTTGTTGTAGCCCTGATAGGTTGATTGTAATAACAGTAGTGGTGGTAGATTTGTCCGGATAGTTCTTGCATAATTTTCGTAGTAGCTAGTTGTCGCACTGTAGTATTGGTCACTGGATTATGACACCGGTATTGATATTTATACTGAACGTTATCGTGGCAGTGGTAGTAAGAGTTTGTTATTAGTATTGTGGGAATGGTACAGTAAGTTTATTGTGTGTGTGTGTGTGTGTGTGTGTGTGTGTGTGTGTGTGTGTGTGTGTGTGTGTGTGTGTGTGTGTGTGTGTGTGTGTGTGACAGTAATGATAGATACAATTAGCAGTAGTTGTTGTTGCGGCCGACTTAGCTGACATAGTTTAGTGGTCTTTTATATACTAAGGTGCAAGTGGTAGTACCGGTAAGCCTATTAGTGACAACAATTGAGGCACAGTAGTAGTAGTGATGTAGTAATGGTGGTGGTGGTGATGGTGGTGGCGGCGGCGTTGGCGATGGTGGCGATTTTGTTGATGCAGTAGTGGTGGTCGTAATGACGACACTGCTATTCCATACTGGTGTTTGTTAATGTTCCAGCATGCTGGTAGCTGTGGCAATGATGCTGGCGTTGGTAGTCAACACAGGGATGGGCCTGTTGATAATGCTGTCGAGTCATGTTGATTTTTGGTGTTAACAGTGTTTTATGTTGGCAGGTCATGTTTTTCTCTTAATGATTGTCATGATATTGGCAGTTCTTAATGTTAGTGGTTGTGGAACAGTTGGTATGTGTTTTTATTGGGAACAGTTGTGACACTGTGTTAGCAGGCCATGATGGTGGTAGTTATGTTGTTTGTAGTGATGGGAAGAATATTAGTGAATGGTGGCCGTTCCTGATGTCGACAAGTGGTGGAAGCAGGAATGTTGAGTATTGTGATGTTTGTTGCTCATGATGTTGGTACAGTACCGTTGTTGTGGTAGTGATGATTGTCCAGTTCCTGGTGTTAATAGGTATCTCAGTGTTGGTAGTTGTGGTAGTGGTGATAATGAATATGATAGTGTAATACCCAATGCTGATAGTGGTGGATGTAGTTGGCTTACGTTAGTTGTGCTTTGTGCTTTGTGTTGGTATGTCTCGGTATAGGAAATCTGAGATGGTGATGTTGGAAGTGATACCGGTGGTTGTGGTGGAGGTAATGTTGGTACGTCTGGCAGTGACCGGCGAGTGGTGGAGGTGGTTACGATAAGCAAAGGGTCTTCGTTAGGCGGTTGACCTTCCTGTTTAGATACAAGTACATATTTACTCTTCAGGAAGCCACTAAAGCAACAAAATTAACCCCTCTAGCATAACTAGCTGTTTGTAAGCTGAATGAAATAGTCTGAAGATATTCATAATAGAAATGATGGTCCTCTTAGTGAAAAGGTTAATGGTCGCCCCAAAACGGCTGCGTTACAAGATTATTAATTTTCTAACTTAAGAAATAATCGTCCTCTTAGTGAAGGGGTTAACAGTCTCCCAAAAACAGCGTACTTGCAAGATTATTAACTTTCTAGCTTAAAAGATCATGAATCATTCGTGTTTTGTCGTTTAGTTTTTCTTATACCTTGGTAGTGTTTTTGTCGGATACTCGTCTTTTGTCAGCTACGGTAGCCTTGGGTGGTGCAGGTAAGGGTGGGTGGGAGGGGAAGTACCTTACCGTATGGGAGGGAGGGGTGTGTGGTTCATAGGGGGTAGCAGTGAGAGTCGTTGCTAAGGGGTAAGTGGGTGGGTGGTTGTTAGGGGGATGGTGGTGGTGAGTGTGGTTGCTAGGGGCGTAGGTGGAGGAGTATGGTTTCTAGAGCATAAGTGGGTGGTTGGTAGAGGAATGGAGATAACTGTGGTTGCAAAGGAAGTATAGCCTAGGTGGTACGGGAGGAAGGCTGGTTGCAAGAGGAGTGGTTAGTTGGCAAAGGGGGGAGTGGGTGGATGGAATGTAGCCTAGTAGAGGGGGTGGGTGAGTGGCGAGAGTGAGTGGTGAAAGTGGATGTGGTTGATAGGGGAGGGAGTGGGTGTGAAGGTGAATGTGGACAGTAGGCTTAGAGGAGAAAGGCTGGTTGGAGTTGTGGTTGGTAGAGAAATGAATAGAAATAGAGAGAGGGAGAGAGAGAGGCTGCAATAAATGGAAAAAATAAGATAACAAAGAAAAGAGACAGGGGGATAGGCTATGCCCGAGAAGAGAGTGCAAGGGAGGGAGGGAGAAGGGAGAAGAAAGGCGTTTCATTGAATGTAGAGAGTAAAAACATGTGGGCGGGAGGCGAGAGAAATAGGAGAATGGTGAGAAGATGGAATGAATGAGAAGAGAAGGAAAATGGTGAAGTGAGACAAAAATATAGAAAAAGAGACGAAGTGGGACAGGAGTACATAGGAGTACAGGTACAGATAACAGGAGACCTGTTGCCCCATGACGAGGTTGTCTGTTGAAAAAAAAAAAAAAAAAAGGACCTTCTGCTATGATATAACCAACATGAAAGACAAAAAGGATAAACAAGAGGAAGGAAAAGGATGAACAAGGAGAGAGAGAAAACAAGGGAGAAAGAAGGTGTAATGAATGAGAAGAACGAGAAGAGAGTGAAAGGGAGATATAAAGTGTGCCCAGCTGACTGCACCCTTGTTAAACCTGTTCCCCACATTGAGGCGGGGAGGAGGAGGAGGAAGAGGAGGAGAACAAAGGCGAGCAAACCGCAATAGATCTACTGGTCCTTTTGAAACTATTTGTTAAAAGAAAGACTATGCCTATATCTAATTTTATGAGCTGAAGATAAGGACCGCTAATCAAGAAGGCCTCATCCGCCCACCAAACCCTCAAGCTGATACCGGGAGGTAAAAATAAGAAAGACCACCATGCGGCATACCGTAGAAAAACTGCCATGGAAGTTTCTTAGGAAAGAATAAAAGGGGAAATATATATATATATATATATATATATATATATATATATATATATATATCCATGACCTGCAAGAGAGGAAGTCAGTCAGTCAGATTAATTTTTCATCTGTGAATGTGTTTAACTGAAGATTCGAGACCAGATTCGTATCCAGTCGACTTAAACGTTCTCACTGTATTAGAGTCTGCCACATTTCTAGGATGAGGGTGAGGAGGAGTCTACTATCACTATACCGTACTGTATTCTGTGTGTCTGTCTGTGCCTTGTATCTACAGTATACGGCTAACCTACCCTCTTACTATCATTTTATCCTACAATTATTCTTACCGTCTGTGTCTTGTATCTGTCCTCTCTTTCTAACCTTCCTATGATCTTACCCAGGGAAAGAAAACAGGTACCGTAGAAGAGATGGAGGAGAGTGAGGTAGAGAAACTGGAGTAAGGATAAGAGAATAAGTGGAGAAGAAGGCAGGAAAAGACAAGAGGAACGGCAAAAAAGAGATGGGAGACAGTCAAGGAAGAATGAAAAGGGAAAGAAGAAGACAGGGAAAGAAATGAGAGAGTAAATGTATAGGAGTGGAGAAGAAAGATGAGGCCGAGAAGTTTGAATGAGAAGAGAATACATAGGAAAGGAAGGAGGGGAATAGCAGAGGTACAGTAAAGAAGAAACGAGAAGTACAGAAAGAGAAGTGAGAAGAGAATGAGTATATGACGAGAAAGAAGGGAAAGAGAAGGCTACTGGAGTAGAAAGAGTGGGAGAAAAGAGGGAAAGTGAAGAAATACCAGTAGCTTACTGGAGTGGGAAGAGGATGAAGAGTAGCCTATTGGAGAGGGAGGAGGGAGGTGGAGAGAAAAGGAGGAAGAGAGAAGAAGTCCTTGTTGTTTTTGTTGCTGGAACCTTGCTTTTTGCATCTGCACCTGACCCATTCACCCAGTGGACGCATTTTATATTTTGCTCTTTCTGTGGATGCATGATTTTCTGGGCGGCCCCACTGTCGGTTATACAAGCGTCCCTCACCTCCATTCCTGTCCCCCAAAAGGAGGATGATGGGGTTGAGGAGAAGACATTTCTGCCTGAAGTCAACTGGGTTCACGTTTCAGATGAGCCCCGAGCCTCAGCAACATTTTTTTTTTTTTTTTTTTTTTTTTTTTTTTTTTTTGAGGGGGGCACTAGACGCTCTAGTCTAAATATCAGGAAAGGCCTTTCATTGTGAAATGGTCTGCAGCCTTACCCGGTATTTATGAACTCCTTCACAATGAAGAAGCATTCCTACGCCGAATCATATAGGGTAACAAGAATAAAATATGAAAGACGTCCTTATGGTGGTGTGGATAGAGGACACAGTTTAAACTATCTCGTAATTATAATATCAGTAAGACAGGCTACTAATACTACAACGGAGAAACACTGTCGTCAATGTATCGATCTCAGCACGGGTGTATAATATTTCATTGAGACATCAAAACCAGTCCATTAGATAACCCATTGTGGTTGTGCTGAATAAATCGGTGTCATGTATACTGTTCTTGTGATGAAAAATAAATAAAATGGTACTATTTTGAGCAGAAGTTCACTGACAGTTTCATTCCAGCACTGTGTCCTGACTTCCATATTTCACAATCCTCCCTGAAAATCAGACAGTATCGTTCCTTCACCTTATTCCTTTGTTGCCTGCCTCATATCCCTTTTACATACAGTATATTTCACGTAACACATCCATCGCCACAGCAAACATGGAATGTCGGGGAACTTCTGATCGCGATAGTACAAGTAACCTATCTTCAAATTTATCGGTTAATTTATCTTCGGTTTCATTACTTTTCTAATTTCACTTTTACAGGGAAACATGTGAACTAAATTAGCCTACCTGCTGAGTGACTGATAATGAGAGGGAGGTGTGTCCATCCATCTATTCACCAGACCCAGAACAGTTTCTATCTAGTGTGCCATCCAACCCGTACTAAGCGAGAATTATATAGACCGTCTATCTAGTGAAAAAGGAAACCAAGACAGGTAACCGTGGCTCGTGAAAAGGGTCTCTCCATCCAGCCATCCATCCATTCATTTCTTCGGATTATGCGACCCAGAATATCCTAACAAGCCTAGCCTATCCATCTAGTTTTCCGTATTAAAGAACAGTGAATTGTGTGATGAAATGAAATAACAGAAACAAAATTAACAATACCAAGACAATATTCAGTCTTTCTAATTTACGTAGAAAAAGTAGGCTAGAAGAGAAGTGCGGTAGCTAACTATCCAGAGTCAGAAATAATTATGTGTAATTTTAAGTCTAGACGCTACTCACTGCCTACATGTCTATCTTGACCTCTTCAGAAAGCAGAAGAAAATCTTTTATCTTGACAAAAGAGGATCAGCTGAACTCTTCTTCGAACATTCAGTCACCAGAACTTTAAATATCCGTAAAAATAAAATTAAAAAATATTACCAACCGACTATAACAGAATGAACTAAGCCTTCTGTCCCAACGTTCATCCGTAAGTTTGACCTGAACGAGATAAAAAAAAAAAAATGGCCCTTTAGTCATCTTGCTCTTTATCGACAAATACTCCTGTCACAGTTTATCAAGACACCTGCACCTGACGAAAATATAATGAGCCAAGTCCTCTAGCCATCTGCCCATCTGTATAACAAAAGACAGCAAGACCTGAACGATACAGCATGAACCACCAAGCCCTCTAGCCAAACTCAAGATCTACATTCATCCTTCCACGCACTGAAACCCTCCAGCGCCATGATGAACGGGGTGGACAGTGGCTGTGGGGGGCCTTGCAGGGGGGGCAGCGCTGGGTCCCATGCCTCCCAACTAGCCAAAATGAGGGTCGCCGCCCCCCACTTGGCGTCCCCCGGGCCCTCCCCCTCCACCCCCATCACTCCCGTCGCAGCAACACCCTCCTACCTCATCGGACTGGGCGAGGAGAACGTAATGGAAGGTGAGTATATGAGAGTAGAGTAAGGTAGACAGTAGAACGGAATATAGAGATGAAAACTGTAGTGTAATACTGGATAATAATATAGTGACATAAGAAAGCATATGCACCGTTTGTTAGGGTGTGGGAGAACTGCTAGGCCTCAAGAAACACCGTGGAGAGAGAGAGAGAGAGAGAGAGAGAGAGAGAGCAGTAGACTTGATAAACAAATGATAATTTCGTAGAAATAGGTCTTTGGTACGAAAGTTTACGCAAGGGCAGAATCAGAGGGAGAAAAATGTTGACTACCGGTAACTAAATTGGATATTCAAAATGGTTAAAGATTAATATAACTGTGTGGCAGAGCTGGACAGTAAAGTGGAAAAAACTTTCATATGTGAGAAGACATGGTAAACTAAAAATACTGTAGAATGAAATACTAATGTCTGAAAGAATTATGTGGTATGATCTAGAGTGGGGTGTGCGGCAGGTAGTATACTGGAAAACTTACTTGGTGTGAAAACGCTGAATGATATAGAGGAAGAATTTGAGTATGAGTCAGACGGCGAATAAGTTACCGGTATTTAAAAAAAGTTGAAAATGAACAGGAAAAACTGATAGGCTAATGGCAGATGAAGAATAATTTTGAAGTCAGTTAGAAGGTTGTTTCGCAGAACCAGGAAAAACTTAGGTAGGGTTAGAAGTAATTAGGAAGTTTTTAGAGAATTTAAAACAAAAAAAGTGCATTAGAATTTTACGCGCTATAAGGCCTGAGGTTGAACGATACTATGATCAGGCTGTTGCTGGTGATGATTTTTAGATAAACTGGTAAATTAAGCTAAATATTAGATAATGGAACATGAATCGCTCTGACGAATAAAATAGGCTTACTGGTAGACGAAATGAAAGAAGTCACTGGGAGGAGTAAACTAGGAGATGGATTAATAATGAAATGTTGGTAGTTGGTTCACGTGGTCATGAACTTAAATATACATGCAGGCTATCCAGACATTAGTGCTCCTGGGAAGAAAGATAGGCAGGCCAATAAGATAACCTGATAGAAAGGTATGTCAGTCGATAGAATAAGTAGGTAGGCTGGCAAGTACTGCAACCTGGATAAGCTAGTTAAGTTACATACTACAGATGGTTAGTTAAACTATGTACCGTAACATAAACAGAAAAGTAAGTAGGTAAGCCAGGTAGATAAAAAGATACGGTATGTAAGCTAGGTAGATTAAGATAGGTAAATAAACTATATAGATAAAAGATAGGAGATAAACAAGGTATAAATATAAACTAAGTAGATAAGCTAAGTACGATAGATAAACAGACAGTTAGGTAAACTAGACAAAAAGATAAGTAGAAAGGAAAACTGTAACTAGTTAACCTGAATAAACTACGATGATGTACCCAAATGCGTTCTTTTTAGTGATGATGGTTAATTGTGATAATTCTGAACCATTTCTGCTAGGATTTCTTTCTGCGGAAATTGCCGGATTTTATCCTAAATTAAGCGAGTGCCAAGTGTGCTATAAACAGAGAATACTGTGTAAAGGTTTGCTTTATAAAGAAATGAAATTCATTAGATTAGACGTTGTTGTCTTTGAAGTGAGAGTGACACAGCATAAAGACACAAAGGTGAGTGAGTCGCGGTACAGGTTGTGAATTGTGTCTTTGTTGTTCAGGCTCCTTATTTGGTTATGTGAGATTTTTGTTTCGTAGTTTAAACTATCGTATAGTGATTATGGACTTGTTACTATGCTTATAATATCTGAGCAAGTCTGTGGCTTGTATATTGCCCTCATCCAACATAATTAGTGTAATATGTACACATGCATTCATTATATACAGTGCCAGTATCAAAGAAATCATATTAACTAACAGTTTCAGTCCAGCTATAGAAAATTTTCAGCTCGGAGTAGCATAGGCTATGATTGTAACGCAAACACGGAAGTCTGTGTTAAGCAAAGGAAAGGGAACGTATTACCTGTTCACTCCAGTGTGAGACCTTGGACTGCATTCTTATTGGAAAAGAAGACTTTGTATCAACTCCTATAGTAGGACTCGCGTAAATTTGCGCCTGTGGTGTGGCCCCGCACCTGTGTACAATGGTGCCACGTTTCCCCACCTTGCGATGTGAAACGGAAGCTATTTATGTACAAGGCATCACAAATACGATAAATTCAGATGAATAAAACTTACACTTGTGTATTTTGATGGATGAATCAACATTAATCTTATTATGCTTAAAATATTTTTACAGTAACACAGAAACATGGCATACATATTGTACAGTGTGCTAACAGAAATTGTAGTCACTTTTAATGATTTTTAGCGTAGTTTTAGGGTGGGTAATAATATCACAGTTATGTTTATAAGATAATGAGCCTGAAAAAAGAAGAAATATGCCAATATCCAAAGTAAAAGAAATAATTCAAATAATTCTTGTGAGTGGTAACACTGAAACACCCAGTCTGGCCTAAGGTATAGTACGTACCCCTCCATAGACCCAAGCATAGCTTGTACAGGTGTTGCTAGGGAAAAATGCTCACATTTACTGGCTTTTACCGTAATTTTAAGGGCGAGGAATAATCACATTTATAATCATAAGCTAATATGTAGGACAAAATAGTAGGCATATGCCAATACCGAAGTAAAAAAAAAAAAAACATTATTCACTCGCGAGCGGCAACACTTCCACACCCAGTCGGTGGCCTTGACCTCAAGGGTGGTGTGGAAATGATGTCAAATTTACAATATATACAATATTATGTAAAAGAAAATATCCAAAATGTCTCTTGCAATAACAGAGAGAGAGAGAGAGAGAGAGAGGCAGGCAGGAGAGGGGCAAGGTTGAATGCATTGTCGGCATGACGGGGGGTGGTTGTGGTGGAGGCATTATCGGGCTGAGAGAGAGATGGAGGAAGGGGAAAGAGAATGAATGACTGAAAATCAATCATGGCACTGCAACAACAGGTCATCTGTCGCCGTATACAAAAAATGATAAATATCACTAAATATAACAAAACCAAATTAACAAATGAAAGCACAATTATAAATAACTTATAAAAGAATCAAAAGTACTCAGGGTGGCTCATCTCCCGCCAAGAGAGAGAGAGAGAGAGAGAGAGAGAGAGAGATAACGGTATAGAAAACTTGGCAACACTGTACACAGGTGCGGGCCACACCACAGGCGCAAATTTACGCGAGTTCTACTATAGTGAATTATGTTAAGAACTTTGAAGAGGGTATATTGCAGTAGACCAGTTGGCCCATGCTAGGCAGCTCCTAAATATGTAACTAAACTACCGTACCACAATAAGACAAGGATAACAAAGAAGAAGACTCTCTACTATACTTGTCGTATTCTAGTAGCTTAATTACTCTTTTAAGAGCTGCCTAGCATGGGTCAACTGGCCTACTGCAGTATCCTATCTTCTTATGTTCGTAACATACCGTAACTCACTGAAGAAAGAGTGATACGAAGTCTGCCAACGAGAATACAGTCCAAGGTCTCATTACACCTCCGCATTCTTTTGCATGGTACGAATATTATTTTATTATCGACATAGTTTGCACTAGTAACAAGCAAGAGACAAAATAGATAATTAAAGAAAAGGTGTTGCTAAAGCTTCTAAGTTAACGAGAACAGAAATCCTTGGGCTGAAATGTGTGACCTGAGGCTGGATTACAGATTCGTAGCTGACGGAGCTGAAAATTTTTGTCAGATGCAGTCATGCTGTTGTGTGTGTCATTGTTTCACTGACTGCACCCGTCGTCAAAGTTCACTTCTTACCAAATGAGGTTGGTGTTACTAGATTGGTTACAAGTAATGCATCAGCATGGGTATATGAAAAGATCACCGTTATTGGTAACCGAACTTTAGCTGTTCTTGGGGTGTAGCCTAGATCGTATGTGAGCAGGCTGGAGAAAGGGGCATGGGTGGAGCCTAATGAGACTATTCTGACACCAGATGTGTAGTTAGGGTACATATAGTTGCTGTTTTTTTTTCTTCGTAGCTGTTGGAATTAATAATAGCCCTGCTGTTATAAATAAACTACCTCCCGTAGAAGTAAGAAGGAATGTTGTGTCCCTTGCATTATTTTACAGATATTTTTAAGGCAAATGCCCAGACGAAATTGAGTCCATTGTGCCACCTCTCCATGCTTTCCCTCGTGGTACACGGGCATCTGGTAGCGCTCATGACTGGAGTGTCACACATCCATATTGCAGAACTGCCTATCAGAATTCTTTTATTCCCCGAAGTGCATCTATCTGGAACTCGCTTCCCTGGAGTTGTTTCCTCCCAAACTTCAACCTACAGCTGTTCAAGTCCAGCTGTTACATTTATTCCATGAATGGAGGACGCAAGTAATCTGGTGTATGGATTATTTTTTTTATTCATTTGTTTTTCCTTCCTCTGTTCTGTTATTTAAAAAAAAAAAATTGTTTCTATGTAATAAGATAGTAGCCAATTGTTGCATGCGTCTGAGATTATTACAATGGCGAGATAAATAGTAGCGTCAACTTAGACTCCAGTGATGACTTGATGCATTTTATCTCCCTGTTAAATGCCATTCGATATTGTTCAGCCTATGGGAAACCCCCTCGTAGAGATTTGCTCCTGTGTCCAGAAATAAGATGAGGTCAGGCCGAATATTTTACTGATTTAGGCTGGTTGTAGATCCTATGCATATAGATGGGATTTATTGACAGAATTATGTATGGGTTTCCTTGCCTTCATATGGGTTTCCTATGGTTTCTTATAGGACCAAATACTGACTGATGTTAATACACATACCGCAGCCTAAGGCAGCTTGCAGAAGGATAAGGAATAAGGACTACTGTAGTACAATAACTGATATGCGAGAGCTACGGGATTGCAATAAAGGTAGGCCTTGTGTTCAGTCTGGTTTTCTCTCTCTCTCTCTCTCTCTCTCTCTCTCTCTTTCATTCTTTTAGAAAGGTTGTTAGCTATACTGGTTGAGTTGCTGATTTTATTGTGGTTTATTATTTAGGTTACATATCCGCTACTGTTCTTGGGTCAGTATTCTAGGCAGCATAGCAGGCTGTATAGCACATTTTCAGCGTTTTTTGTTTTGCTTATTGCACATTGACGATCAGTATTATAGTATTTATATCAACTTGGACTGGTGTGGATCAGTAGCATAGATGAGCTTGCCAACGGGTAATGTGTGTGTGTGTGTGTGTGTGTGTGTGTGTGTGTGTGTGTGTGTGTGTGTGTGTGTGTGTGTCTGTGTCTGTGTGTGTGTGTGTGTGTGTGTGTGATGTTATTTATTTCCAGATAATGAGGTGGACGGTTCCATCACTGGTGTATACTCCACATTTAGCCTAACCTCTTCAGTCCGATGACGTCATTTTAACTTCAGTCTTGCTGTCTTCAGTTTTATTTAGCCTAGCTCTGGAGAGGCTTTTCGAACTAGAGAAGCAAGAGATAAAACCAAAGTTGAAGAAAATTGTCCGGAGATATCAAGATAAATAAATCATGTCGCTGGATTGAAGGGACTGTGTACATAGTCAAGGCCGGTAATTGCTACTTCTGTAGCCTATGTAGTTACGATACCGTACTGAGTGCATATATATATATATATATATATATATATATATATATATATATATATATATATATATATATATATATATATATATATTCCCTTTATATATTCCTTGACGGGTGTCTAAGCAATGCAGCCATGAATTGTTTTGAGACCTTGATGGCTTTGTCAATAGTGTTGTTCAGTGTGTCCAATTCTGTTTCAGGTGTTGTTGGTGTGAGGGTGTGGTGTTTACTATTGTTTCTTTCATGTGCTGTGTATATTTTGGTTAGGAACTATTTACGTGGCCACAAATGTTACCCTTAGTGATAGGCAGAGGTAACGCAGATATGTTTAAAATTTGAGATACAGTGAATAGTGTAGATTGGTGGGGAGACGAACCATATATATTATGTGTTGTAGTTACAGACTAGGTTGGTAGGAAAACGTAAGTAGATCTGTTGGTAAGCTGAACTGCTTCTAAGCTCATACCAGTTGTTCTTGGTGATATTCTTGCCTTCTTTCCTGTTTTCCTTGCCTTATGACTGAAAACTCAGGTTCCCATAACTCACTGGTAAATAAAATCGCCTGGTGTGAGCTGCAATAGCTAGTAGCCTATTAGTAGAAATATCCTAACCAAGAGAGGGTTAACTGTGACAGTATTAACACTCAGGCTACTATTCTTACTCCCAGATGAAGAAAATCGTCTGGTATTAGCTAAAATGAAATACTTTCGAAGACGTGACGAAATTAACAGTTCCCTGTAGCCTATGGTACTTTTTTTTTTCCATCATTTTGTCCAGCTTTTTGCTTTCATACTCTCAGGCTACCTGTCCTCTGTCCAGTGCCCACAGACTACCCTATTGCCTCAACCCTTTCAGTCCTTTGACGTATTTTTCATAGAATACTTGCTTGTACCAAACTATTTTTTTCAGCCTAGGAGAGATTCCCTGAGCTAATGAGGTTACTTAGCCTATAACCTTCATTACGCCCCTTCAGTTTGAGAGGTGTTTCTCAAGTTGAATAGAATTGCTCAGAGGCAGCTACGATGAACTGAAATAATTTGGTATGGCTTCATGCTGAACGGGTTAAACGACATGATGCCCAGAGTAGTAGAGCTTGTATTGAATGTTAGCCTACTAGTATATAGAGAACATAGCCTACGTCTGGCTAAACATTGAAACTGGTTGATACGAAGAGAAACTGGAAAATAAAACGGTCGAGGGAAGCTGAGTGGTACCAGAAGATAACCTAACCTAAAGCAGAATGTTGGGGAGAATGGATAAGTGGTGGTTCAGAGCCAAGCAGATTGGTAGGCATGCTCTGTCCACTCTAACTTGGCCATATATAGCCACCTCTCCATGATGAATGCTGAGTTATATATGATAATGTTTGTAGTCACGAAAAAGTGCTTTAGAAAGGGGGTAGATCCGACTTTTGTTCTGTTACTGAACTACGGTACGTGGAATATGATGAAAAAGGGTGAATATCTCCACCAATTTAAGGTGGACAAACTATACTACGTAGCCTGCGAATACTCTGAGATAGACTGGATGATAGAAAGATCTGTATTGATGCACAGGTTCAGTAGACCGAGAGACAACAACGGCTACCGGTAAATTAATGAAGGTTACATCTGAAAGACATGATAACTATAGTACCGTAGTATCTTGTAAGGTGTACCGGTCTAGCATCTCAGTATTATATAGTATTGCTGAAACGAGAGAGAGAGAGAGAGAGAGAGAGAGAGAGAGAGAGAGAGAGAGAGAGAGAGAGAGAGAGAGAGAGAGAGAGAGAGAGAGAGAGAGAGAGAGAGAGAGAGAGAGAGAGAGAGAGAGAGAGAGAGAGAGAGAGAGAGAGTCATTCTTTTGTACAAGGACGAATTGTTGTGTTTTTACATAAATGTGAGTGAGATTACGTGACTAAGCGTTTTGTTGCAGTACAGTAGACGTATGTGAGAGTTGGTGAAGGTTGTACTAAGAGCTGTGTGTGTGTGTGTGTGTGTGTGTGTGTGTGAGAGAGAGAGAGAGAGAGAGAGAGAGAGAGAGAGAGAGAGAGAGAGAGAGAGAGAGAGAGAGAGACAGACAGACAGACAGAGGGAGGGAGAGAGACCGACAGAGACGAGAGAGAAGGAGGGGGGGGGGGTGGAGGTGAAAGTGATACGGCCAAGGTGTTGCTAGTCTAGTCAGTTCCTCATAGCGTGTCTTGTGTCGCAGCTATTCTAGGCACTGAGTTAAGACAGCATAAAGCAGGTAGACTAAACAGGTAGCCAGGGAGATAGGGTAGGCAGACGGGTACCTGTGTCGTGCCCAGGGTAGGAAGGTGGATAATTGTAAGCAGGGGTACTGAGGACCTCGTCACACTGGGATCGGAGCTGGAAAATGGCTATTCTGATGCATAATTCTACGATCGTGTGGGTTGGGGTAAAAGTTTGAAGCACAACTTCCCATTTCATAAGGTCATGTTCTAGATATCCTCTTACTGTCGCCTGCATTACCGATGACTCGTACTGAAAAACTGAATGTTTTGTCTGAAACGTGGCACAGTTAAACGGAGTGTTATTCCAACTTTTACCCCGACCCACGTGATCACAAATTGCGTTATATTACGTCTGATTTGACAGTATTTAAGGAGGCAGGCTTGTAGATTTCATATAAAGCTGGCAGGCATGTGGGTGAGTTGTGGTGGAATGTAAGTAACTGGAAGGCACGTAAGTAGAAACGTAGGTAGGTTAGTAAGCAGAAAGGCAGGTAAATTAATAAGAGGGTTTGTCGGTAAACAAGTGGGAGGAAGATAAGAATGAATGCACAGTCCAGGACAAAAGTTGACCTAGCGGTATTATATTGCACTACATTTACTTAACACTTGAGCATTTTAGTCACTTATCTCCCACACGAACCATACCATAGAAGAGAGAATCATCAGTGGGCAGAGAAGCATGCCAAGCCTGTCTCATCGGAGGAATATTAGCAAGCAGGGTAAATTGAGAAGTAAAAGTGGTGAAATATTAGGAGAAATTTTGTGTCCCTCATTGTACCGGCATCGCATTTTGTGTAGGAAGCTAAGTATTATATAGGCAGGAAGACTAAGAAGGTAAGCAGGTTGATTTCCTGAGTGGCCAAATAGACTGACTGATAAGTAAGCACACAGGCAGGCAGGTGAATTTGTTGACCATGTCATGATTGGAATAACTCTGGAAGTCTGTGGCAGCTAACGCCAAATGACTATATTTAGCTGAGATTTATATAAGTCTGATACTGTTACTACTGGTACCATTATTTCTCTCATGGTCGGGATAACTCTCTTTTTCTATCCCAGCTAACGTTAGACGAGTTTACTCAGCCGAAAGTGATTTATAGGGGCCTGGGAGTGTTAATCTAGGTGCGAGAGCCGAAATGGGATAATGTAAAAACAGAGTGGCTAAGGAGGAAGCAGTACAGTTGCGGTCAGCAGTTCCTTTACACCGTCTGAAAGCTGCGTCAGAACCTGCCTAGATCTTGCTGCTTATCCGATCAGCAGTAAACATTTGGTCTGGAATCTAGCATCATTACTTAGGGCCGATAATACCTTCACCCCTGTGACGTATTATTAACATTATTTTTAAATATTCTTGTTATCTCCAAACAGTTTTATTTAGCGTAGGAGAGACTTTTCGAACCGTCTTAATTAAAGCCTTCACTTCAAGAAATCCTTCATAATCTGAGTAAGAATCGTCTTGTGGTATGAGGAAATCGAATGAGAAATACGTCACCGAACTGAGGGATTTAAAGACATCGTCTGCAAGGGTTGTACCTGCTGGTAGCGTATGTCAGTGGTTGGTACGCAAGCAGTTCGAGTAGCGTAGATCCAATGAATCAACCAGTATAAACTGATTCTTCTACAGGTATCGAATCTTGAGCCGTGACGAACATATAAAATTGGATCTGGGAGTATGTCCTTCCATATGCCTGTAAATGTTCGCGCTCTGTTGCTTCATTAGCTGCCGATGACTTTCAGTCGGCCTATTGAATTATGCTCGGTTGCAGAATTCGACATACATATAATTATTAACACTACAACATTTTACACGCGCCATTCTTTCCTCAGACCCCTTCTCCATTCGTACGCCGCCAGCATGGTAGGGGTTAATACTGACTACCAATGTCTTAGAGAAGATCCGGTCCTGTGATAGACCTAATATGGATTGTTACAGTTATGTCTGCGTTCGTTGAGTACCTTCCGAGAAAAACAAATAGGCCTACCTTGCGCAAGTAGGCAGAATAATATTCATAGGTAGACAGGTTGGTCAAAAGACAAGTATTACACTGGTAGGTAAGTAGAAAGATAAGTTGGTAGACGGTCTAAGTATGTACTGGCAAACAGAGAGATAAATAAGTTTATCGAGTGATAATGTGCAAGGAGCTACCAGTATACTGTAGGCAGCCTAAGCAGCTTGAAAGATAGGCTCATAAGTAGCTTAGGCACCTCGTAACGGTACATAGACAGGTAGACACATCTGTAGGTAGCTGGCTGGACAGGTATATTAATAAGTTGCGAGAAAGGTAAGTGGATGGATAGGGAGGCAGTTAATTATCAAGTTGTATTGTTATATACGGTATGCGTGTGGATAGGTACGTTAAAAAATATATACCGGTAGGTATACTTAGGTAGAAACTTAAAATAGGTAAGATCAACAGCTAAATATACAGGGTTGTAGGTAAGTTAACATTAAAGGTAGGCCGGGTGCATGAGTAAGTAGTTGGAGAGAGACATAGGTGGTGAGAGGGAGATAGGTAGGTAGATAGTCTTCTCTTGTCTTGCGTCTGTATTGCTAAGGTTTCTAGCCGATATTTTCTCCAGCCGCTGTTCAAGGACTTTTCTCTCCCTCCCTCCATTTCTCCGTCATTACTCTTCCCCCCCCCCCCCTCACTTACTCAGGCTACTAAATCGCTCACTTGCTTGCTTATTTACTGACTTAGTCATTTGTTTCCTCTTCCCTTTTCCCTCTCTCTATCCTTACTTCTGCTCTCAGTCTTCATTCCGTCTGTTCTTACACCCTCCTTATTTCCTTCTTCCTTCTTTCTTCCTTCCCTCCCTCCCTCTCTGGTCCGTCTCGTCATACATTCTCCCAATTTTACCTTCTCCCACTAATCTTACAGACACCTTCTTTCTCATTTATACCTCAACCAACTTCTTCCCTCCCTTCACATGTCCTTTCTTTGTCCACGTCCCTCCCTTCTACCTCGCACATTCCTCTCTCCTCCCCTTCCCCCTCACACATTCTTCCTCCACACATTCCTCCCTTGTCCTCTTCCCTGCCCACACATTCCTCCCTCCTCCCCCACACGTTTTCACTCCTCCACGTTTATTTTTCCACCTTCTCACCCTCACGTTCCTCCCATATTTCATTCTTGCTTCCCCCCCCCCTCCCATCTTCATTTTTTCCTTCTTCCTTTTCTTCATTATCTCCCTTCTCTTTCTTTTTTCATCAGTATCTCCATTCCTCTTCGTCATCATTTTCGTTACTTCTTTCCTTCTCTCCCGTCCTTTGTTACATTCTTTCATCTCCACTTTCTGCTGTACTTTTTTTTCCCTTTCACATTTCCTCATCTTTCTTTTTCGTTTCCTTCTATTTCCACTCTTATTCTTCTTTCTTTACTCTCTTCTCTTTCTTCCCTCCTCCGTTTTCTCTCAAATCTTTCCAAGTGTCTAACTCCCTGTTTTATTATTCTTCCTAAATTTTCCCTCCCTCCTCCTCTCCATTTCTCCCATTTTCCCAGTTTCCCTTTTTTCTTCCCTACTTTTTCCCCCCATTTTCCGTCCTTTCACTCCTCCCTCTTTCATCTTTCCACCTCCCTAAATTACTCGTACTCCCTATATAACAACCTTCCCACGTTTATCACACTTCCTTGCCCTACAGTCTACAGTCTCTCTCCTGTTATGGGCACTCCGGCCGTTGTATTAATTTATTGAGGTTCTTAGGCTGGTATTTATAACAGATCCTAACCAGCTTTCTAGATAAACAAGTCTCCATAAAAGTGGACCTTTATCATGAATCGTTCTGTTCCGATTATGAAATACTTGGTTGCTGTATAAGTGATGACATATTTCTATGCAATTCGTTTTATGAATAACTTTGGTTTAGGTGAGTTTAAAAATATTACCCATCGTCCCTTCCATGGGATGATTTTTTTTTTTTTTTCACTTTAATCTGGCTACTCCAGACGCTTTTGTTAACCTTGGATAAACCGTCTGTACTCACAGGGTGGCAAATAGTGTCCAGTAACCCCTTCACAACACGATTTCTGCCCCTTAAGCTGAATGAAATCGACCGTGAATAGAAAAAATAACCTAAAGATAAATAAATAAGGAAATAAATTGATAAGTAACCGGATTCAAGGAGTTAACCGGTTCTTACGAGAAGCTACCGGTAGTCTCCATTGCAGAGAGTTACTGAAAGGAACAATTTATTTGCATTTTTCACTGTAACGTTCACTCTCGTCTTATTGTGCAGAGTCTGGTAGAACAAGCAGTCGCATAATGTACAAATAATATGAACACCAGTGCTACTCCATACCTCTCTTCATAGATACAGTAACCCCTTCAGTCCGATAACGTTGATTTTTGTATATTCTTACTATCTCCAGACGCTTTTCCTTAGCATAGGAAACTTTCTATCTGTAGGGATTAGATATAGCCTTCACTGACTCCTTCAGTACGAGTAGTTTATCCCAAGTACAATAAGATCGTCTGGAGATGGCAATAATAAAATGAAAAAACGTCATCGAGCTGAAACAGTTGAAAGTCATCGAGCGGAAGGAGTTGAGAGAGAGAGAGAGAGAGAGAGAGACGCCCATATTTCTAAACCTTTGCTTCCCTCTTAGATGCATGGTACTGAAAAAAAAAAAAAAAAAATCCTTCTCTTTTTGAGCTGCTCGAACGGCAAGGTCTGCCTTCGAGCAGCTGAAATTATTGAACTGTTCGGAATCATTTGAGCTGACCCGTCTCTTCAAAAATCCCTTAGCAGTTTTTGTGCGTTATTTTGTTGTTTATTGTCTTAAATATATTTGAAATGTCGATGAAAGGTACTGTACAATTTTATTAATACGATCTACAACAATATAATGATTTTTAAGTGCTATTTGTATCTAAATGTGTTACCCATGTCGGCTGTCAGTGTCTAGCCTGACATAAACAGAGCAGACGACGTAGCTACTACCTCCGATATTCATGCAATTTAATATGACCTGACATTGACAAATCTTATACATTATGACCAGGGTCACACGAGGATTTTTTTTCAAAAAACACACTGCTTGTTAATTTGCTCAGAAAAGGAAAAATCTGCCATCAAGGTCACACGAGTGGCCCGGCTCATGTCTTCCAGCTGGAGAAACACAAGTGAGTGCCGGCATGCGAGTACGTGAGACGGACGTTACGGTAACAAGTGATTGTTGTACCTACGAATAACATCATTAAAGATAATATTACTCGGATATAATTTATTAAAATATTGTCTTGAGGAATGAATACCGGTGTGGTGTTGGCCAGAATGGCATTTATGGCAGAATACAAACCAACAGTATGGATGTAGTGACGACCTCCCACATATCAAATGTGTTGTGCTTTCATTTATCCAGCACTAGATATGCGTGTTTTAGTTTTTTGATGTATTAGTTTATAAATCTAACGGTCCACCATAACGTAGGCTATCAGCAGGATGGATCGTTTTAGTTTAGCAGGGCTACCATCCTGAACATTTTCCCTTCCCTTCCAAGGGAATCTGATCTAATACCGATGAAAAAGAACACTCCTTCGACGGGAAGGGGAAGTTTAGGAATGGAATTAATTTTAAGAATACGGTCGAGAGTTTCTTGCGTGACTCTGAACACAGATTTACCAGCCCGTTCCGTGAGGCCAAGCAGTTCTGTGCATATACTGTACACCTTCAAAAATCACCAGCAGTACAGGAAATACCGTAAATACGTATTCGTACCTTGGGATTCAATATAACGAAACCCGATTGTTGTCATGCGTTTGACAGTTCCCACAATTCCCCCTTGGTTAGCTGTTTCCCTCCCTCCCACAGAGACACCCCCTTCCCTCCGACACACACAGCCTCTCTCTCCACGCACATCCTCTCCCAACGCGCTCACCCTCCCTCTACACGCATACCCTCATCCCACACGCCCTTCCCTATATACATCCTCTCCCACACACACCCTCCTCTCCGCACACACTCCAGCCCACACATCCCCCCCAAAACTCCCCTTCCCACACACCCTCTGCCCCTCCCACACATACCCTCTCTACCCGTTGCCTTCTACTGTACCTCCCCTTTAAATCAACACTTTTTCCTATCTCCTACCCACACCCTCTTCCCAATCCCTTTCTGTTTCTCTTTTGTTTTCTCTGGACCCTACATTTAGTCTCTCTCTCTCTCTCTCTCTCTCTCTCTCTCTCTCTCTCTCTCTCTCTCTCTCTCTCAGTACATTATCTCCTCCCTTCCTGCCTCCCTCCCTTCCTTCCTGTCCTTTATTTCCTTCATAATCATTACGGTACCTCTCTTGCTCTTCTCTCACATTATTAATTTTCTCTCACTTTATTAATTCCTTCTTACTTTACTTCTTCCCTTCTTTCTTCCTCTCTTCCTTCCTTCTTTTCTCCTCAGTTACTAATTCTCTCCCATTTTCATTCCTCATTTGCTTAATTTCCTCCCACTCCATCCTGTCTTTCTAACCTTTTCTTCATTTCCTCTCCTGTCACTCTCTCTCTCTCTCTCTCTCTCTCTCTTTATTTTCGGTCGCAAGATCCGGAAAAAGAGAACAACGCGAGCTCTTCCTGTTGTTGGAGAAAACTTTGAAATGCTGTGACACCTGCTTTCCACTCAGTTCAGTAATGTTACAGCGCTTCTTTTTAACTTCCCATAGTCCCTCCCTTACCCTCAGCCACAGGTCTGCCTCATTTCACCCTTTTCTTTACTCTCCCCCCCCCAACCCCACCCCACCCACCTTTTTTTTTTTTTTTATCTCTTCCTCCCAGCGCTTTCATTCTTGGAGATTTTATAATAAACCTTCACTGCACGGAGATCACTACACCTACAACACTCATTTTCACAGGGTATATTTTTCCTGCTCCAGCACCACCGCCTACCGAGTTTTCAGCATATCCCGCCTCTTTCTTTGCTCGCCATGCCATATCCCTATTCCCTCTTTGATGGTTTCACGGCGTAACACTGGCCACGCCATCAACGAAGGCTGTTGTTTTTTTCTCTTGTCTTATATCCTTTCTCCTCTCCCTTCCTACATACCTCTGTTTTCCTTCCCTCCTTCCTTCCTCGTTTTCACTCTATCTTAACTACTTACATCCCTCATTCACTTGTATCTTATCCTATTTCTTTTCTTCCCAATTTCTTCCTTATCTAAATTTGCTTCCTTCTTCCCCTTCCTCTTCCCCTCTACTTCCCTTCCTCCGTCCCTCCTGTCTCCCTTCCTCTATTCAGTAATTATCATTCTCCTCCCTCTGCTTCTTTTCCTACTTCCTTCTCTTCCTGTGTTTTCATACTTGGCTCTCTTCATTGTCTTTGTTTCTTTCTCGAATGAGTTTCTTACCCTTTTCATTTTCTTTCCCTCCTTGCACTCTTCCCTCCCTCCTTTCTTGCCGCCTTTCAATTATTCCTCCCTCTTTCCTTCAATTTCCTTCACTCCTTCCTATTTCTCCATCCCGCCTTCCTCTCCCCCAGCTTCCTCCCCTACTCTCCACTTCTCTCGTGTCCTTCCCACCCTCTGTTTCCTCTCCTTCTTCCCACTCCTTTTTCCTCTCCTTCCCTCCCCACATTTCTTTTCTTTCTCTTTCCGTATCGTCTTTTTCTCCCTGTCACTTTTCCCTCCTTTCTTCCATCGCTTCCTTCATTTCCTCTCCTCACTCCTTCTCTCCCTCCATTTCCTCTTCATCTTTTCCTTCATTGATTTTCCTCTCTCTCTCTCTCTCTCTCTCTCTCTCTCTAACACACACACACACACACACACACACACACACACACACACACACACACACACACACACACACACACACACACACACACACACACACACACACACACACACACACACACACACACACACACACACACACACACACACACACACACACACACACACACACACACACACACGGTACAGGGGTGAAAGCAATGAAGGTGGGCAAGTCAGGGGTCATTATAGCCGTGCCTTCATTTGCCTCAGTCGGGTCTCCTCTTACCTAGGCCACGCTCTATTGTAGCTGCGTTTTTCACTTTTTTTTTTATATGGGTTATTTCGTCAATCCACCTCTTTTTCTTGGGTCACCATCCACCTACTCTGTTTTGGTTTAATTCTGTGCTTAGCTTTTTTTTTTTATGACTTTTCTATTTATATGACATATTCTAATTGTATCATGCATTTGCACGGTAGGCTACTGCACGACTCGACATTATAGGTAACTACCAGTGTTTAATCTGTATACGTTAGCCACAGCATATTCTGAATATCATGTTAAACCATTATTGTCTTTGCTTGCTTCGGTGTAGTTTTCGGTTTGTTTTTATACTGCGCTCTTGTGATACATCATGTCATTCATACGGTAGCGTAAGCAACCGTACCGTTGTACAGGGAGGCCAGGACTCTTTTGAAGTTTCTCTCTTGCCTAGTACTGCTATATATATCTAGTCTATAGTGTTGTTACTGTGTTATTGTTGCGCATCATTAAAGTAATAATCCTTTCACACCCTTAGGGCCTCGAACCAGTGAAGCAAGGTTACAGCCCCTCCAACCCACTTCAGCATTACTGGTTGGTTTAGTGGCATCTCAGTGGGTTTTAACAAGGCCGTGTAAATGAACCACTGACCGCAGCTGTACCTGTCGATGGTCTCAAAATAAATGAACCCCTTCACTCCGGTTATTTTTTATTTTATTTTTTTAATTATTTATTTATTTATTTATTTGTTTTGTGTTCCGCATCTTCAGACATTTGTATTTACATCAGGAGAGGTTTTCTGAATTAAAGGGATTTGATGGAGTCTTCATTAACCCTTTTACTAATAGGGCACTGTCCCAGTTTGATTGCAATCGCCTGAAAATTGAGAAAAATAAAATAAATAAATAAAATAAAAACGCTATCGGCCTGAAAGTGTTGTATTTCCCATTTTCCTTGGCAAAGTTCCACTTCTTCATTCACCAGCCTGTCTCAGAATACTTCGATTTTCTTTTCCCTTTCCATACACAGGGAAAAGTCCTGTAGTGTTGCCAGCTGTTCGTACCCTGACACGCAAGAGGGCTGGTAACACTGCTCTTGTCACGTGGAGAGTATGGCTGTGGCAAGCGCTGTGTTTGTTCCTGTTCGTTGTTGTTGTTACTCAGAAATGTTTACCGGTACCTCTTGGCTGTAAAACAGTCTCTCTCTCTATTTTTTTTTTTTTTTTAATCTAGCATCAGACGATTTTATTTAGCTCAGTCCAGCGATCGCAGCAAAAAGGTAAAAAAAAAAAAAAATCTATTAAGGTTTTGACCAGGAACTAAGAGGTTTGTATTGTATTCCAGCTAACGCAGACGACTTTGTTCACCTCGGTTAAACCTGACCATTCAAAGGGTTAATACTATGATGTGAATACCGCGATTTTTTTTTTTTTTTTTTTTGGGGGGGGGAAGGGTCATTCGGCTATTTCTGGTTTATTATCTAACCAAGTTTTGTGCTAATAAAACTGAAGATTTTTTTCATTGCTTAAACTGTTGTCCCTTAAGTGTAAGTATATATTGCTTTGCATGTTTGTGTATTTTGAGTGGAGGACATTTCCCTCCCTCCCGTCCTGTTTGTTTCTTTCTTCCCTTCCTCTTTATTCCCTCTATTGGCACTCACTCTTTCCCTACATCATTCATTTTCCTTTCCTCTCTCCTTATTTCCTTCTTGCTTACTCCCTTCCTTCATACATACTCACTTCTTCCCTCCTATTTACTGGTACTGTACGTGAGTGCGGGTGTGTGTTGAGAGTAACTGGGTGTTGTGAGTGAAAGGGTAATGAGCGATTTATAAATGAGCTGAGAATTACCTGAGTGAATGTATTGTGTGAGTGAGTGTCTTAAATATGTGTACGTGTCTTATGGGCTCTTTGATGACTAATAGAGGACTGAGTTTGTTCTGTGTTAACCCTTATAACCCAAGGGCATCTTTTTCATTGTGTTTTCCTTGGGTGAATGAGCTGGCAGTCTAGTGATTAAACAGTGCCTCCGTCGGAGTATGGATTCAGTCCCCCAAGAGGTGACGGGAGGTTTTTCGATCGTGTATTGCCACCAAGGACAGGTAATCTCCTTTTAAATGTACGGTACTTTACTACGGCAGCCTAGCCTCGGGCCCAGCACCTCGATGGAGTGAAGTAGGACTGGCCGTTAGCGGTACCTTTATTAGGTTGCATGGCTGAGTAGGATCAAGATTCACGTAACAAAATTATAGTCCTTTCCCCCCTGGAACTCCGATTTGAGTTTTGCAAGAAGAATAAGAGACATGGAAAGTTTCTACACTCTTCTTTCACTGTCCTTCCTGAAGAAACAGTGAAGATAATACGCGTTCACACACGTGTGGAACATGTCCAAGCGTGCAAGGCTGTGTTTTGGCATTTTTCGCCTACATTCGGTTCTTTCTTGGAAAATGACCAGTAGCCACTACTGCAAGGCAAGCTATGCGCAGTTTCAAAGATATACAACTTGCCATGACTGGCCTAATAAAAAAAAAAAAAAATGCTCTGTTCGTGGCTGGCTGAAGTGATTTTTGCATTTTTCGGCGACATTTATTTTTTTTTTTTTTGGCAAAAAGTCTGGTACCACTACAGGCAAATTTCATGATAGTTTCAAAATGCTGTAACATGCCACGATTGGTTCAACTGCTGAGAAAACAAAGTTGATGCTCCTCATGCAGGGAAATGTTGCAAGCCATAGTCCTGTGGATCATGAAGTTTACACACCACATCTTGGCTGAAGTATTGTCTTGTTCACATTGTTCGCCCGAACTAAAAATAGCTCAGAATAATATTTCCCTTAAATAAGTGCTGTTTTTCAAGAAAGAAAAAGAAACGTGGATAAACTCTACACTCATTGGCTTTCATTAGGGAAAAATACAGTTACACCAAGCAGTTGATTGTAGGGTTATTTATGAATCCGAACCTTATCTGTTACTCTGTTCACTACAATGACATATTTTCTCATGTTACTTATGATGCTACCTGTTGGGAATCTTTAGAAGTGAACAGGTTCATGGAAGTTTGTTTGGCTTCTTCAATCCGAAGTTTTTCTCAAAAGCTGAACACAATTGCCTTGGAAGCGTCAAATTAATAATACTTTTCAGGATTGGACGGATGAACATCTTTACTATGAGGTAGCCTTAGCAATACCGTGTAGCTGTAGTAAGAAGTGAATAAAACAGACCCCATCGTTTTGAAGGCGTTAATGGACACTGCCAGAACCCATATACATATATGGGTCCTGGGACACTGCATCTAGCCCCATTACTACGCGAAACCTCTCCAGCTAAATACGGTATAATAACTAAACTATAACCACTATAAGCTAAATACACACTAAGAAATATGTCATCGCAGAGAAGAGGTTAAGGCTGCGAAAGAAATGGGGTAGTCGAATGGTAGTTTGTGTAGAGCTACGGATACCTTGTCTTCGTTATGCTTGTTTTGCAGTTTTTTTCCTCTAATTATTTTTCTTGTGAATAACTGAACAGTAAATTACAGAAATGCCTATTCCAGTGACATTCTTAATGATGAAGCAGATTTGCCAGTTTTCTCACAATGGATGGTGTATGGAGAAAGTTGTGATACTGTGAATAGAATCAGTCTTATAATGAAGACTGCGTTTAGCCTGTATATATATATATATATATATATATATATATATATATATATATATATATATATATATATATATATATATATATATATATATATATATATATATATATACACACATACATATACACATATATATATATATATATATATATATATATATATATATATATATAAATACACACACACACACACACACACACACACACACACACACACACACGAGTGTATACGTCCGTGCGCGGGCGCCCTTCCTGTTTTTCTAATCGACCTTGTTCTCGTGGGAGAGTTTGTGTGATTGCAGGTGGCGTGCTCTAGGATGTGGTTGTGCCCTGGATTCGTGTTTTTAATCATTATAGTGCCAAAGCTGTACATATTACTGCTTGTTTATACTTTTAGTGTCACTTATACGAGTGCCAAACTCCAAACACTTCACAGCCAGAGTAGAGTGATTTAAAATAATAATAAGCCAAACAATTTTGATAGCAGTTCACGTATATGCAGACTTATCATGAAAATTAACAGAGACCCTTTATGAATACTTAACCTGTTGTTGTCAGGCTTTGTTAGTTGCTCTTTGAGGTATGAATGCCGATGCTTGCTGATGTTTGAGTAATTGTTGATGTTGTGAAAGTGAGTTGTTTGTACGAGTGCTGTGTGTGTGTGTGTGTGTGTGTGTGTCTCCACGTGGTGTCCGACTCAGCTAACCTTTGTGAAGGTGGTAGTTGTGGTTGCTGTAAGGAAGTGTTGAAGCCATGATGGTGGTTGTGCGCAGTGAAATAAAATCTGGTCCTTGTGGTGGCGGTGGTGTTGAGGGAGGTTGTGGTGGTGGTTGTAGTGGTTGTCAGACTTGGTAATAAGGGTAGGGCTTATGACGATAGTTGTAATGGTGGTAATGAGTGTGGATTTAACGGTAATGATGATGGGGGCGGTGGTGGTGGCGGTAATGGTGAGGTTGACACTGACAATGGTGGTGTTAGTTGTTGTGAGAGCGAATGTAGGGGGAGTGGCAGTAGTAATGGTGTGGATGGTGATGATAGCAGTGGTGAGAGCGGTGGTGGTAGTAGCTATAGTGATGGTAGAGGTGATGGGGTGATGTAACTTAGGTGGTAATAACAACAATCGTGGTAGCTAGTGGTGTTGGTGACGTTTCGGATAGTATGAGATAACGCTGGTATAGTTTTGGTTGTCCTGAGAATGTTGCATATGGTGGCAGCTTAGGGAGAGAACAGGGTGGTTGTAGTGATGGGTAATGTGAAAAATGTTTGTTGCGGGGTAGAAAGTGAAGAAAACTACTGGCCTAATTGTGGTTGTCGTGAGAATGTTGGTTAGGGTGGCTGGTTTAGAGAGTGAGAAGAATGGTTGTAGTTATGGTTACCTTTAAAGTGGTGGTGGTGGTGGATTTTTGAAGATGTAGGTAGACTGGTGGTGGTAGCGTACACTGATTAGAATAAAATGTGGGGAGAGTGATGGTGATGTGTTGATACAGTGCGGGTGATTAATTTTGTGTAGTGATGATGATGGTGGTAGTCGCAATGATGGTATCGAGTGTGGTGATTGTTTTGTGGTGGTTGTAGTGGTAGTGATGGCAATGGTGATGAGGTGGTGTGATGATGCTGATTGTGGAAATGACGATGGTGCTGATAGCAGTAATAATGTTGTAATGTTGTTGGCTGATGATGATGGTGTAGGTGGTGATGGTGATGGTGGGGCAGTGGGTTGACAGTGATGTGATGGATACTTGAGAACCCCAGGTCATAGATGAGGAGCAGGACATGTAGCCTATGGGAATGTGCGCCAGGTAACTGAGGAAGCTCAGGTCATAGGTGAGGGACAGGATATAGGTGGGAGTGTAGTTCAGGTTACGGAGATTAATTCAGGTCCGGTACCAAGCAACCGTTCGGCCAATGAGAAATATGAGCTAGTAAATATAATACACAGAGGCCAAGATAGATATATCCCTTCAAAACCGTTTGAACGAATAATTAGAACCAAGATGGTTAAACAACAAATTAAAATCTCTCATAGGCCAAAGGAAAGGAATGTATAGAAAAATAACAAGTAGAGAGGAACACTTACGTAACTGGTACGCGATTTTGAACAAAGCAATAGAGAGGGAGATACGGAAAGCAAAGCGAGGTTATGAAATTAAGGTTGCTAGTGAATCGAAAGAAAATCCCAAATGCTTTTATCAAATGTACCGTACGAAAAACAAAGATACAATAGGATCCCTCAGAAAAGAATCCGGTAAAAATACCAGTGAAGATAATGAAATGTGCTCCATCCCAAATAATTATTTCGTTTCAGTATTTATCAAGGAAAATCTAGATCTGGTTCCGCAAGCAGCAAATACTTACGATGATAATACTGGAAAGAGTAAAATAACCATTACTAAGGAGGACGTTAGGCAGCTCCTGTAACATAATGTGACCACTCTGTTTACTTTAGCGAGGCACAAAAGTAGTCTCTGCCTTGAATACTGAGCTGTAACAATAGAGTATAACGGTAGTCATGAAAAGGTGCTATGGAAAGGATGTAGATCCGTAGTGATGGTTTATTTTGCCACCCGGCTACGTGAAATAAGCTGCAAAAGTACGAAAATCTCTTGACTTGTTAGGTGAACGAACTATATATCATGAGAATGAGACAAAGATAGCAATGATGTCTAGGAGGAGGATGTGAAAGAAACTGTGGTGGTGGTGCCGGTGGAGACAGTGAAAGATTCCGGTGGTGGAGGTGGTGGTGGTGGCCCCTTTAAGCTGGGAGGATCAATATGTCGGGCCAGGCCACGTGTTTGCTCATCACACAAACGTTCTTTATTTCAAACGTTAATTGCTGCCTGATACACAAGCAAACGTTTTCATTTCCAGTCTGAAAACATAAAGTCTACACTGCGGATAAAACATCATTTTTTTTTTTTTTTTGGTACTCATTCTTTTCTTTGTGTTTAAGGTAGTTCAGGTGTGTTTTATACAGCATTCTCATGTTTTAAGTCCAGATCTACTACACGTTTCTTTATGTATCGGTGTTATTTACCTCTCGTTCTCACATTCCGATCTGCCGACTTCCTTTCGTCCTTATTATTTAATCTGTTCTCATTATTATAGGCCCTACCGTAAGTCTTCTTTGTATCCTATTAAGATACAAGAAAAGTAACCTAGTAAAACCCATACTAGACCGTTGCTGTGTAAGGATATATTAGACAATGAGAATAAGACGAAGATAACATGAAGTTTTTTCCCCTCTTTATTCTTCTCGCCCAGCAAACACTAACAAAAACTCGCAGGGATGAATTGTGAAGGAAAACCATGCAGTTCAGAAAAACTTACTTGAAAATGCTATGGGAAAGGACGAAAGGAATAACATATAATTACTGTAGTGGAACTTGAAAAAAATAATAATTCTCTCCCTAGTGAAATACTGTAGTTACTGGGACAAGTATTACACCCAGTCATTTCCAGACATATACCTACCTACTTTGTCGTTAGAATTCTCTGTATACTGAGCATGAACTTCATCACAAGGTAATTTATTCAAATAATCCACAGTAGCATTTGCAAAACGGTTGCAATGGCCATACTAAACGGAATTTTCGTTTCATTAACTTGAACACTCCATTAAATTACCAGTACTTCTTTCTCCAAGCCAGTCTAGTAACTGCAAATTTAATTTCTTCATCTCTTCATGCAGAAGGTTCCTAATGCATATTTCTACGGCTTCCATTGCGACCATAACACCGACACCAACACTATGAGGCATTCTAAACGTGGTCTTTCTAAAGCAAGATAGAACTGTCTCCGGACGTTCATCAGCTTGCACTTCTAGAAATAAAGCCTCATGCTTCATTTGCTTTACTTTGCCTTGTGATACATTCACGTCAGGGCCTTAGGCCTTTGCTATCCAGTATTTCTAGATCCCTCTCAATGTGTGATTTAATAATTTACGTATTATAAGATTTGTATTTAATGTCATAGATCGATTTAAGTCACATTCTGTTGTAAATTTCCGGAATCGAAATTTATTGGCCAGTTTCCACAGTATATCAAAGTCTGTATGTAAACTGTAGAAATTTTTATGTTCAATTCTCGTTTCCTTTTTCTTACAGGTAAGGATGGCTGTCGTATGTGTGACTTGTGGAGGGCGCGGTATGCTACGTCAGGTAAGTTGGTGGTGATGGTGGTTGTAAGTCAGTTGATACTGTTTCATATCGGGAATGAATGTTTTACGGCACTAATACTACTGATATACAGTGGTTTAAGTAAACTGGGAAGTGGTCTGGTGAGAATAATGGAACTATGGTAACCAGTCTGGTGGGTGAAGATCTAGAACCTGCTGTAAGAATAAAGCAAGATTAGGAAATGCTTTCGTCTATTGTATCTTCATCTAATTGCTATTTTAGTCAACTCATACTCTGTTTCAAAAAAGAATAAGACAAAGAAAGTTATCTAATGCTTTTTCCTCCTCGTCTTAATCCTGGTCACGGAGCGCTCTCTCTCTCTCTCTCTCTCTCTCTCTCTCTCTCTCTCTCTCTCTCTCTCTCTCACACACACACACACACACACACACACACACACACACACACACACACACACACACACACACACACACACACACACACACACACACACACGAGACTCCCTCCACTGAGTTAACCTGACCCACCCTCCTCCTTAATCCCTCGTTTCCTTTGTCGTGCCCCACCTGCGATTTGGAGACGTTTTGTAAGCTCCCTTGAAGCATTCTTTTTTTTAACCCCTTGAGACCGATGACGCATTTTTTACTTTAATCTTACCATCTCCAGACCATTTTTTCTACGGTGGGGGCAATTTCTCTTTCAAGTGGGAGAGATGTAGTCCTAATAAAGCCATTCAGTATGTGCAAATTCCCCCTAAGGTGAAACAAATATGTCAGGAGATAACACGATTAGTTATAAGAATGCGTCGTCTTATTCAGGGCATATAAGAAGAATATAAGAAAAGGGAAATATCTGCAGAAGGAAGGCAGTTCCTGTTTAGCGTGTGTGGACTAAATCATCAGATGTGGATGACAGAGAAGCCTACCTACCCCAACCTACCAAACCCTCCAGCCGAAATTGGGCAGGAAAAAGTGAGAAGTTACAGTACACCATAAGGTATTAAACAGGAGGAGGGGGAAGAACTATAGTAACCATTTTATATAAGTTGCCTTGTTCATATAGCAGCTAGAAAGATGGAGGAATGGTACCTGGTGTAATGGGTATATGGTATGATGGGTGTATGGTAGCTGGTATGACGAGAGTATGATAACTGATGTGATAGGTGTATGGTATTTGATGTGATGGGCGTATGGTAGTTGATGTGATGGGTCTATGGTGCCATGTATGATGTGTGTGTGGTACCTGGTATGATGGGTGTATGGTAACTGAATTAGTGCCTGTGGTGAGGTAACTGGTCTGGTGGAATATGAAGCTCTAGATCCTGCGCCCTTCGGATTAAATTTAAGCATTAGTAAGGCTAGACGTAGCCGTGCCTTGTCGTCTGCCCTAGTTAACCCCCTCCCCGCCCCACCTTGTCACCCCACCTCGTCCCACTTCGCCGCCCACCTCGCACTGTCGGGGGACGGTCGATATCTTTACCCCAGAGATTACCAGGCCTTATACCAGGATTTTTGTTTCTGTTTTTGTTTATTATGGATAATATCTACGTCGTTTCATTGCCGACAGCTCTGCAGGGAGTAAAGGTAACAATGAATGTCCCTATTTCAAATTGTATCGTAATTGGATCAGGGATATGGATTGCAAATTTGGCTGATACGTGTCCTAATCTTGAGGAAGACTGTCTACGGAATGTTTCCTTTCTTGCATCGCTTAGTCGATAGGCATTAGTCTATACCATCTGCCCTCTTCCGATCATAGAGACCTTTCCAAAGCTAAGCAAATTGTTGTCGGAAGTATGACGGCAGGTTCTGCATAGGTGTGACAGTGCTCGTCACTCATATGGAAATACCTGTACCCCCAGTACTGCATACTGTATATCTAAACTTCTGGGTTAGATCTTTGGAGTAGTTCCCGCTTTAAATGTACTAGGAACAGTTTTCTATGTTGCGTCATTCCAGTTCGTATGAACGATTTTTATCATCACTGCCCAATACTGCAATATTCCGTTGATTTAACAGCCCTGTTGAACTTATTTAAATCATATTAACCGTTTGACTTACACACTGACGTGGTCTGGCCATGTGGAGAGGATGGAGAGTGAGAGACTAACAAGGAGTGTGTGAGGTGGAGGGAGGGAGAGGGAGGGGGAGGCCAAGGATGAGATGGAGGGATGGAATGGAGAGGTATATGAGAGAGAGGGGTGTGAGCTGTGAGCAGGGCAGTGAAATGGCGGGGGACAGAACGACATGGAGGCGATTTGTTTGTGGCCACCCCTTACGGGATTAAGGCGTCTGGCAATAGATCGATAGATAGATAGGTAGACTTACATGGATTACCTATAGCTATATAATATCATCAGCCGTAATTAAGAATTAAATACCAGAATGCAAAAGTAATATTAAAAGGACATTCTTTCCAGTCACTGCTGAAGTTGGTCTGTGCTTTAAGGTAAAGATAAACTCTGATCTGACGTTATCTCAGCAAATCACTGTTTAGCTAGATAGTGTAATTTAATACCGTTACACGACTTGACTATGTCTGACAGGTGTTACGTGATGCACATGTGTAAAAACATATGTGGAGATTACTAGGCTTGTGAAATGAAGCCGAGATTCCGGGGACTTGAGTAATGTATGGCTGAGTATCTGTCCTATTTCACTAAGCATTCTGTTGATAGTTCTTTCGTATCTTTTCTTTCCTTTCTTTTTCTGGAACCTACCTTACCCCATCCTCAGCTGTGAAAAAAAGAAAAAGGAAAAAGTGTGGATGATAATGGGAGTGATGGCATATTTGTACACAGGACCACTCCACGTGTGTTTGGTCATGGGTTGGTAAGTTCTAGCCACACCTTTCCCAAATATAGAAACAGTTGCCAGTATTTTCACAACCCCCGGCCACTGTGGTTGTCAAAGGGGAAGACAACCCCGGGCTTTACTCCTCTTTCCTCAGGCCATACTTACTGGACGTGCCTTAGGCTGTCTCCCTGAGGGCCTGAGTCCGTATTTATCAAGGATCTAGACACTTTCATTCTCCTGGGACTCACTCTTACTAGAGTCAGAGTGTGTGGTGTTAGCTTAAATAGGATGTTAGCGTTATTCCGAATATGAATGGGCAAACCTTGCCCATATTAACACTCAGGCCCCAAGGACTAACTCTTACTTGGATCAGATAATCTAATGTTAGCCCGAATACGATTAGAATACTAGATTTATCCTGAATATGAAAAAATTAGTTTTGCAGGTTAAACAAGTCTGCATAGCAAGTTATTTTATCAGAACTCATTCTAATTTCGTATTTGTTGACTTCAATAATCACTAGTTTGGCTGTGAAAGGTATGACATGGGTATATGTGAAGATAGTTTAAGAAACCAATGTTATACATAGCCGAAGCCCAAGAAGGTTTGTAAATATGGAACTTGGCTTAACAGAGGTTTCAGGAGAGAAAGCGACAAAGACAGAGTTGCACTGTACGAGGCACTTCGGCGTGAAAATTAACGATAAAAATCCGGTTTCCAGACGCTAGTGGTTTCCGCTGGCTGACTGCCGCGTGGTTTTCGCAGTTCTGTCTGTAGCTGTGACTTGCCTGCAGGGTTAAAAAAAAAAAAAAATCAAATCCTCATTTCTGCTTGTGCGCTCCAGCATCTTGATAATCATGGCAAGTACATCATGCTTTATATTATGGTTATTATATTTGCTTCTTTGACTCTCCCATTACACAGGACGAAGACTTTCTCTTAATATTTGTGTATTGAGCGGCCCATCAGATTTACTCAACTATATGTGAAGTGTTTTTTTTTTCTTTTATCCAGAATATACTATATATGGTTGTGTAATCCACATTATAATAGAGTACTGTAGGCTGTCATGCTAAGCTGAACTGGTCAGCCACGACAGTGGAAGAAATGGTATTGAATAACGAATGATGTGCGAGAATCATATTACACGCGGCTCTTGTGCATAGGGGCATGATTATTGTTGTGGGACCCGGGGGAGAAACTTGTCAGGATCCTGTCATCTTCACTGCATTAACTGATTAAAAGTTTGCAGGATATATTATACCTAATTACCTACAATTTTTAATGGTTTCATGCATGACTACTATATTTGCAACAAGAACAATACTAAATGTTTCGAAACTTGTTAAAAGGTTAATTGAGTGATAGATTGAATATTCAGCGTTGTATACAAAACTCTTGTACAGTAACCGACACAAGGCCAACGACATAAGTTTATGGGTTAAAGTTGCATGATTCGTGTATATACACTATAGTCTGTTTGATTGACCTGTGCAGCTGAGATAATGGGGCAAGTAGGGTGTGCTTGTTTCGCGGCTGCTGATTGGCCGCCGATGATGTCATTGAAGTAAATGCATTCATGTATTGTATAGTGCAACATGCGAACGTAGGTGTATACCGTGAGTGGATATTACAGTGCAACATGTGGACGTAGGTGTACACCGCGGGTAGGTGTACTGCAACATGTGGACGTGGGTGTACGCCATGGGTGGGTAATTTGCTTCAAACATCACTCATCGTTTTATAAAACTTTATAATCAGGTTTAATTTTCTTTGATAACAATAAACTTTTAAAGCTAATTTTGACCTCCTCACTTTCAGAAACTATTCCATATTTAATCTGGCTGCTTGTATTGAAGGAAGTTTAAAGACATAAGTTTATACAGTATGTGTTAGAATAAGAAGAGGTGTAGATTCAAATCATCGGCGGCCAATCAGCAGCCGCGACTCAGACACACCCTACTCGCCCCATACATCTCAGATGCACAGGTCAGTCAAACAGGGTATAACCTGTTGAAACTTCCTAATTCTTAAAATGGATCATTGTACTGTATTTTTACATGTGAAAGCTGGTAGTGATGTATAAGTCCTTTCATACATCGGGCTGAGAGAGAGGGAAAGAGAGAGCGAGAGAGAGAGAGAATGAAATGGGGAAGCCCATGAAAATCGAAACTACTTTTTTATGGTTCCCAGTAATGGCAGAGTATCGATTTAACGAAGACCGAACCCTCCCTTGGGCCTGACAGTCGCTTCGGAAGGATGGTACGCAGAGAAATGTGTACTGAAATATGTCTGTCTATCTATCTATTGCCGGACGCCTCAATCCCGTACGGGGTGGCCACAAACAAATCTCCTCCACGTCGCCCTGTCCCCCGCCATTTCACTGCCCTGCTCCCAATTCACACCCCCCTCTCCCATAAACCTCTCCACCCCATCCCTCCATCTCATCCTCGGCCTCCCCCTCCCTCTCCCCCTCCTCCACCTCACTCACATACACTCTCCTCGTCAGTCTCTCACCCTCCATCATCTCCACATGGCCAAACCATCTCAGTGTGTTCCTCCTAATGCTTCCTATCACATCCACGTCCACACCACAACGCTCCTTTATATCCTCATTTGTCAGCCTCTCTCTCCATGTGACTCCACAGGCTCTTAAATAACTCATTTCCACAGCTCTCATTCTTCACTTGTGTCCTTCCAACATCGTCCAAGCTTCACTTCCATACGTTAGAGTTGGTATCACAATACCATCATGTAGTAACTTTTTCACTTTCATGCTCGCTTCCCTGTTTCTCATCACTGCTTTCAAGGAACCAGCAACCTTTCTTCCTTGTTGTACTCTTTCAAGCACTTCACCCTCCAAACTTCCATCCTTACTCATCACACTACCCAAGTACTTAAACGTACTCACATTTTCCATTTCCTTTTCATCCAACCTCACTGTACTCGTACATTCACTGACTTCACCTCTCTCAAAGACCATCACTTTACTCTTCCCTGCATTCATCTTTAGATTCCGTTTCCTACACACTCTACCAAACTCATCCACCAAGCCTTGCAGCTCCCCTTCGTCTTCACTCAACAACGTAGTATCATCTGCAAACAACGGTACAGGGAGTTTCCAAACACTACCCTCTCTCACCAGGGCCACTCCAACATCCACTGCCCTACCTTGTACTTCTTTTATTACCCCATCATGTACAGATTGAACAACCATGAAGACATGACACATCCCTGTTTCAACCCAACCTTCAAAGAGAAAAATTCACTCAGTTCACCATCCACACGCACTGCAGCCTTAGCACCCTCATACATACGCTTCACAGCATTCAACAACTTCCCATCTACTCCATATATTCTTAGTACTTTCCACAATCCTTGTCTATCCACCCTGTCATATGCTTTCTCCAAATTCATGAAGGCTGCATACAACTTCTTTCCCTTCTCTAGAAATTTTTCCACTAAAGATCTAAGAATGAATATCTGATCTACACAACCTCTCCCTGTTCTTCTCCAACTAATTCCTCTGTTCTTTCCCTAACTCTCAATAAGTGTCCTACCATACACTTTTGTACAAGGGAATAATTATACCTGACTTCCAATCCTCCGGGACTCTACCTTCCTCCCAGGCCAATCTGCACATCTTCCACATCCATTCTCCTACTATCTATCTCCCATGCTTCAGCATTTCACCGCACACTTCATCAATTCCTGGGGCTTTCCCCAGTTTGACTTTCGTCATTGCTTCCACAACTTCTATCCTACTGATTTCTTCCTGTCTTCTCACCTCCCTCCTTCTCCCAGCCATTCCCCAGCCACTTATACTCGCATTCCTTCCATCCTCTATGTTAAACAATTCCTTTAAGTGTTCTCTCCATCTGCTCACTTTTTCTCCCTTCTCCACTAGTAATCTACCATTTTTATCTTTCACTCCTCTGCTAGCTTCACTGCCACCCTGTCTTACTCTCCTCACCTGTTTCCAGAACATTTTTCTTACAGTCCCTCAACTTTACACTCAAATTCCTTCCAAATTCCTCATCCACTCTCCTCTTACTCTCTCTTACTAATCTTTTCACCTCTCTCTTCTTGTCTACATATAACTCTCTCTTCTGCCTCTCAACTTCTTCCACGCCCCTGTTTCTCATCCATTGATTGTATGCTTTCTTCTTTTGTTCCACAGCCTGTCTCACCTCGTCATTCCACCACGCTGTTCCTTGCATCCCCCTTCGTCTTCTCTTCACCCCACACACCACATCACATGCTGCACATATTTCTTCTGTGAATATCCTGCACACACCTTCCACATCCCCCATCTGCTCCAATTCATATTTACCCAATCGTTCCACTACTTCTCTCTTATATTCTGCCATTTTCTCATCCTCTTGCAGCCTTTCCACTTTCCTTGTAACTACTCCTTCTTCCCGTCCTTCCCTTTCTATTTCTGCATCTTGCTTGAATCTTGATACTGGCCACCACCAAGTAGTGGTCAGAAAGTCCACTCCATTACACATCTTCGCATCCTTTCATCCACACACACATAATCAGTCATTGCCTTCCTTTCATTCAGTTCACCACCCACTCTTCTCATCACTTGCCATGTATACCTGTGGATCATTTTGTGCCTGAAGAGGGTATTGGCTATCACCAACTCCCTCCCGGCACAAGTGTCCACTAACGCACTGCCATTCTCATCTATCTCAGCGGGCACACCCCACTCACCAACTATTCCATCCACCTTCACATTCCCTACTTAACCATTCATATCACCGATCAAAAACACACTGTCATTTCTTCCAAACTTTTCCATGCACACTTCCACATTTGTCCAGAACTCTTCTCTCACTCTGCTTGCACGATCTTGCATTGGCGCATACATGCATACAATCGCCCACATTTTTATTCCAACTTTCAATCTTACCCACACAATCCTTGACCCAACTTATCCATACTCTCTTATGTTCTTCTTCCATCTTTTACTCACAACAATACACACTCCTTCTTTTGCCCTCTCATTCTCACCTACTCCTGCACATATACCCTATCCATACTCCCATCCTCTCTCTCTCCTCTCCATTTAGTTTCAGTTACTCCACACATCCACTTTCGCACCCTCAAGCACCTAGACAATCTCTCTCTCTTTCACCTCATCATTCGCACCCCTTACATTCCGTGTTGCAATCCGTACCATGTCCATTGTCCGGTCCTTGGTCGTCATCTTTTGGTCAGTCCTTGTCCGAGGCTTCTTGTTCGTTTTTTTTTAGTTAGCTGTTTTCCGGGGAGGGGCACTAACCTTTCGCCAACCCTTTTAGTCGCCTCGAACGACAAGCAGGGATACTGGGGGAGTGTTCTTGAAAACCCTCCTGTGTACTGCGGAAAATGCGGTAGCCTTCTGAGCGAGCTTTCGTAACAAAAGACTTTTAAGTACCTTATCTCGAATCATTGGAAAATAAACTTGGGAGTCGGGTAGATCCTCAGTGTTTGTCTTTTTACTGTAAGCATGAAAATGACGTCGTACAGTAACTGCTAGACGGTAAATGTGTTGGATATGTCGTGTGGTGTGTATATATATATATATATATATATATATATATATATATATATATATATAAGGAACATTGTGCTCAATTTTCCTAACGCAAGACCATATCCGGTACTAATTTATTCTTTTTCCTTTTCAGATTTCACTTCGATAGTTATTTTTCTCCCTCCCCACTTTCCCATAAAATATCCACTTAAATTTTCTATTTTGCGTGTGTGTGTGGTTTTTTTTCCTGCCTGTTCGGCTTGAGGGTTTGATGGGTGGGGAAACCTTCTTTGCTATCCTTGTCTTATTCTAGTGGTTTAGTCACACTCTTATAGGAGCTGCCTAGCATCGGCCAACTGACCTACTGCAGTTATCCTTTCTTCTTTTGGTGTAATGTCCTTATATGCTGCTTAAGTGAGCCAGTGCAAGAAATTGCTAAAAAAAAAAAAAAAAGATAAGTCATCTGAAAAAAGGATTTTTTTTTTCTTGTGAACTAAGTATAAAAACATCCGTTGTATGTTTAGGAAGGGAAAAGGGTGTGTAGATCAGATTTTTGTTCTAAGATGTTTAGTGGAGAAGTATCTAGAGAAGGGAAAGAAAGTGTATGCTGCCTTCATGGACTTGGAGAAAGCTTATGACAGAATAGATAGGTAAGGTATATGGAAGGTATTAAGAATATATGGAGTGGAGGGGAAATTGTTGAGTGCTGTGAAGAGTATGTACGAAGGAGCTAGGGCTACGGTGCGAGTGGATGGTGAGCTGAGTGAGTTCTTTGATCTCATTGTGGGACTGAAGCAGGGTTGTGTGATGTCTCCATGGCTGTTTAATATATGCATGGATGGAGTTGTAAAGGAGGTGCAAGGTAGGGCAGTGGATGTGGGGGTGGCTCTGATGAATGAGGGTGAGATTTGGAAGATTCCGGTGTTGCTGTTTGCTGATGGTACAGTATTGTTGAGTGAAGATGAATGGGAGTTGCAAGGTTTGGTGAATGAATTTGGGACAGTGTGTAGGAGGAGGAAGCTGAAAGTTAATGTAAACAAAAGTAAAGTTATGGTGTTTGAGAGGAATGAAGTCACGGAATGTACAGTGAGGTTGGATGGTGAGGATATGGAGAATGTGAGTGCATTTAAGTACCTGGGTAGTGTGATGACTAAGGATGGAACTTTGGGGGATGAAGTGGGTGAAAGGGTACAGCAGGGAAGGAAGGTTGTTGGTTCACTGAAAGCAGTGATGAGGAATAGGGAGGTGAGTATGGAAGTTTAGAAGTCACTGCATGATAGTATTGTGATCCCAACCCTGACGTATGGAAGCGATGCGTGGACCCTGCAAGAGGGGAACAAGTCAAGAGTGAGAGCAGTAGAAATGAGTTACTTGAAAGGAGCATGTGGAATGACATGGAGGGACAGGTTGACGAATGAAGAAGTGAAGGAACGTTGTGGGGTGGATGTGGATGTGGTTGAGAAGATTAGGAGAAATACACTGAGGTGGTTCGGACATGTGGAGAGAATGGAGAATGAAAGACTGACTACAAGGGTGTATGTAGGTGAGGTGCAGGGAGGAAGAGGGAGGGGTAGACCGAGGATGAGGTGGAGGGATGGAGTTGAGAGGTATATGAGGGAGGGAGGGGTGAGTTGGGGGGAGGGTAGTCAAATGGTGGGTGACAGAGCGACTTGGAGGCGTTTTGTCTGCGGCCACCCTTTGCGGGATTAGGGCGTCGGGCTATAGATAGATAGATAGATAGTATGTGCTGTTATGATAAACTTCACACGACAAACTGACAATCTGCCAGTCTCTTTGTGCCCAGGTTCAGAAATCATGACCATGAAAGAATCTGAAGTAGAATTTCGTGTGAGAACAATTTTGGAAAACCCCTTTATACGTTGGTTTATGCCCTAACTTTGGTTTATATAATTATCCTTTGTTATTACAGCATGTGTTTGCGTATTGTTGTAAATATTTGATCTTTATAATATATGCCCAGTAATCTAGCGATATTTGAGAGGCTTACTGTACTCGTTTTACTTTAACTTGGCTCTGATTTTCTTCCTTTTGCTCCTTTTTCACATAGCTGTGGCATAAAGACAACATTGGTTCTACATCCTTTCCACAACACTTCCCCGTGACTAGAATGATATTCTAGTATTAATCTGTTTTACGACCAAGCATTCCAAACGGAGAGATGGAAATTTCAGACCAAGTCAGAATAAAAAGGGTACAACAATCCACAAGTATTAGAGAACCTTACTGGCGGATATTTCTTGCAGCCAGTACAGCAGGTTTTAACAATACCACTTGCTTTTTTTTTTTTTTTTTTTTTTTTTTTTTTGTGAATGTGGTTGATCTTTATATGTTACTATCAGTGTTTCGTTTGATCCCAGTAGCTTTGCTTTTAGCACTGGCGAAAGCTAGGTCAAGAGAATGTTAATTTTCAGACACGTATTACTCATTGTACTGTAACTTGAATAAAAGCGTTTGACATTAGCTGGAATAAAATGTCAGTGTTGTCCCGGCCATGAGAAGATTAACGGTATGAGAATTAGCACTCTCAGGCTCCTATGACTCAATGTACAAAACCGCCTAGCTTTAGGTATCTGAGCTGTCGCGACCACGAGAGAATTAATAGATGCCATTGTTAACAAACTCCAGTGAATGGGTCTCAGCAGAATAAAATAGTTTGGCATTAGGTGGAATGGTCCCGACCATGAGAGTGCTAAGGTAATGCTCCTGAGAAGTGGCGCCAGTAAACGTCACTTAGTTTATTTATTCCTTTTTCTTATTCAGGTTTTGCATTAAAAAATGACTTGTTTAACGTCCGGCCACTTCATTTTTTCACGGTTTGGCGCTTTTTTTTTTTTTTTTTTTTATACCAGGATATGCGAGAGATATCCATGGTGTACATTCTTGGCCGTATGGTATGGTAGAGATGGATAATAGGCCATAGAAACCGTGTATGAAGCTAAGAAGAGACGACAACTTGAATATCTTGTTGGATCCTTTATTTGAAAGCATTTGTCTTATTTTGAAGCATTTTTTAAATTTTAAAACAAAAAATGAGGGTCGGGGTCATTTTCACGCTCGGGCGGGGACGCTAACCAAGTTTTGTGTGTGTGTGTGTGTGTGTGTGTGTGTGTGTGTGTGTGTGTGTGTGTGTGTGTGTGTGTGTGTGGCCTTAATATATAATAACAATACTCATAAATGGTAAAGTAGGGAATGTGAAAGTGGATGGAGTATTGGTGAGTAGGGTGTGCCTGCTGAGATAGATGAGAATGGCAGTCCTTTAGTGGACATTTGTGCCGGGATGGGGTTGGTGATAGCCAATACCCTCTTCAGGCACAAATTGATCCACAGGTATACATGGCCAGTGATGAGAAGGGTGGAGGGTGAACTAAATGAAAGGAAGGCAATGATTGATTGTGTGTGTGTGTGTGTGGATGAAAAGATGCGAAGATGTGTAATGGGTGCAAGAGCTTATAGAGGTTGGGGGATTGGACTTTCTGACCACCACTTAGTTGTGAATCAAGGTCCAAGTAAAATGGAAAAATAGAAGAAGGGAAGGACGGGAGGAAGGAGTATATGCAAGGAGAGTGGAAAGGTTACAAGAGGATGAGAAAAGGGCAGAATATAAGAGAGAAGTGGAGGAACGATTGGGTAAATATGAATTGGAGCAGATGGGGGACGTGGAAGGTATGTGCAATATATTCACAGAAGAAATATGTGCAGCATGTGATGTGGTGTGTGGGGTGAAGAGAAGGCGAAAGGGGGTGCAAGGAACAGCCTGGTGCAATGAAGAGGTGAAACAGGCTGTGGCACAAAAGAAAGAAGCATATAATGAATGGATGAGAAATAGGGGCGTGGAAGAAGTTGAGAGACGGAAGAAAGAGCTATGCCTATATGTAGAAAAGGAAGAGAGAGGTGAAAAGATTAGTAAGAGAGTAAGAAGAGAGTGGATGAGGAATTTGGAAGGAATCTGAGTGTCAAGTGGAGGGAATGTAAGAAAATATTCTGGAAAGAGGTAAAGAGAGTTAGACAGGGTGGCAATGAAGTTAGTAGGGGAGTGAAAGATAAAAATGGTAGACTACTAGTTGAGAATGGAAAAAAAGTGAGCAGATGGAGAGAGCACTTTACTGAATTGTTGAACATAGAGAATGAAAGTAATGCGAGTATAAGTGGCTGGGGAATGGCTGGGAGAAGGAGAGAGGTGAGACGACAGGAAGAAATCAGTGGGATGGAAGTTGTGGAAGCAGTGAAGAAAGTCAAAATGGGAAAGCCCCAAGAATTGATGGAGTGTGTGGTGAAATGCTGAAACATGGGGGAGAGATAGTAGTAAAATGGATGTGGAAGATGTGCAGATTGGCCTGGGAGGAACGAAGAGTCCCGGAGGATTGGAAGTCAGGTATAATTATTCCCTTGTACCATGGAAAAGGAGAAGAAGAAGTGTTTGGTAATCATAGTTGCATTTGTCTTCTTAGTGTAATAGGAAAAGTATACGGTAGGATACTTACTGACAGAATAAGGGAAATAACAGTGGAATTAGTTGGAGATGAACAGGGAGGCTTTAGGAAGGGAAGAGGTTGTGTAGATCAGATATTCATTTTAGATCTCTAGTGGAAAAGTTTCTAGAGAAAGGAAAGAAGTTGTATGCGGCCTTCATGGATTTGGAGAAAGCATATGACAGGGTGGATAGACAATGATTGAGGAAAGTATTAAGAATATATGGAGTAGATGGGAAGTTGTTGAATGCTGTGATGAGTATGTATGAGGGTGCTAAGGCTGCAGTGCGTGTGGATAATGAACTGAGCTCTTCTATTTGAAGGTTGGGTTGAAACAGGGATGTGTCATGTCTCCATGGTTGTTCAGTCTGTATATGGATAGGGTTATAAAAGAGATACAAGGTAGGGCAGTGGATGTTGGAGTAGCCCTAATGAGAGAGGGCAGTGTTTGGAAACTCCCTGTACTGTTGTTTGCAGATGATACTGTGTTGTTGAGTGAAGACGAAGGGGAGCTGCAAGGCTTGGTGGATGAGTTTGGGAGTATGTGTAAGAAACGGAATCTAAAGGTGAATGTAGCGAAGAGTAAAGCTATGGTCTTCGAGAGAGGTGAAGTCAGTGAATGTACAGTGAGGTTGGACGATGAGGAACTGGAAAATGTGAGTACGTTTAAGTAGTGTGATGAGTAAGGATGGAAGTTTGGAGGGTGAAGTGCTTGAAAGGGTACAACAAGGAAGAAAGGTTGCTGGTTCCTTGAAGGCAATGATAAGAAACAGGGAAGTGAGCATGGAAGTGAAAAAGTTACTACATGACAGTATTGTGATACCATTTCTAACGTATGGAAGTGAAGCTTGGACGTTGTTGGAGGGACACAAATCAAGAGTGAGAGCAGTGGAACTGAGTTACTTGAGAGGAGACTGTGGCGTCACATGGAGAGACAGACTGACAAATGAGGAAGTGAATGAGTGTTGTGGTGTGGATGTGGATGTGATGGGAACCGTTATGAGAAACACATTGGGGTAGTTTGGCCATGTGGAGAGGATAGAGTGAGAGACTGACGAGGAGAGTATATGTGAGTGAGGTGGACGGGGAGTGAGGGAGGGGAAGGCCAGGGATGAGATGGAGGGATGGAGTGGAGAGGTATATGAGAGAGGGGTGGGGTGAACTGGGAGCAGGGATGTGAAATAGCGGGGGACAGGGTGACGTGGAGGCGGTTTGTTTGTAGCCACCCCGTATAAGGGATTAAGGCGTCTGGCAATAGATAGATAGATGACCGTGACGAAATATCTAGTATTCAGTTCTTACCAGTGACATACGAGTTCATTTGGCCTGTAGTAAGTATAGGAGTCGAACAGTTTTTATACCGGTGATTTACATATAAAAACATAATGGGCTTACGTACTAACATGAAATACAGATAACTATCTTTAAATCGATGAGCTGCAGGTATTTAGTGTAGTTAACCTTAAATGTAGTAATGTTTTCTCTGGTGCACATCCATTTTCTATGCTGCATTTCTCTCTCTCTCTCTCTCTCTCTCTCTCTCTCTCTCTCTCTCTCAAAATGTTTTTCATCATAACAGGACGTCTTGAAATGGTGGCACAGATCTGAAGTAAGAGGAACAAGGAAACATGGAGTTGGGAAAAGACAGTTATGTGAAAGAGGTGCTTGTGTTTAGTAGGGGACGTGGAAATTGGTTAAGGATTAACCCTCAGATGGTAGGGATAATTCTAGTAATGTAAGCTAGCTAACCAGACGATTTTATTCAGCTGTGACTTCCAGTACTGTATGTCTGAATGTTATTACAGTCACTATTATAAACCTCTTGCGATCGGGACATAACGTATTCTACTGCAGCTGACTCCAGACGATTTTATCAAAGTGAGAGGAAGTTTACGAGTGTTTGTTAATACTTTCCCCGTTAGGCTAATTCCCTTATGATCGCATGAACATATATTTTATTTGGACTAATAAAGTACGATTCATTTAAAAGAATCAGAGTCTCTGTTAAGAAAAACCAGAAAAGCTTGAACACTAAGCAGAGAACATTCTCTTGAACCTAGAGATCTCCCTAGCAACTCCTTTTTTTTTTTTTTTTTTTTTTTTTTTTCAAAAGTCTTTTTGTAAGCCTACTGTAGGTGGTTGGTGGTGACGAGTCATCAGTTCACTTGATGCAGTCCTGCCTACTTCCTTCACCCCTGCTATTATTTTTGCTGGTCTACTCTTTTCTCTATTTCTGCATTCCTTCATGTCACTTATTACTCTTCATTCCATTTCGGGTGGCTTAACATTGAGTGACAACCTTAATGGCTTCCTGTGTTCAGCCATTTATAACGCTGGTTGTAATCATATAACCAAATAACGAGGTGATGTGAAGCCTACTATGGTGCCCCTGTCAACTTAGTGCAGAGCCGCAAATTCGGTGTCCATCCAGGAACCAAATCACACTCATCCACGCGCCTCTTTCTGGCGACCGCTGTCTACCACAAGGGGGCGTTGGTTCACTGCACGGGACGGCCCTGTAGGAGTGGTTGCTTGGTTGCTATTGACGAATCTTCAGCCAGACAGACCGTGGTTACTCACCAACAGCCTGTTTGCAAAAATAACGGAAAGCGAATAAATGACCTACCATGTAATGTGCAGCAATATCCTGGTAGAAAAAATATTAGGGAGCCGCCTAACGCCTGACGTTATGAGAAAGGAAGAGCAGACACGGCGAGATGTTGACAGAATATATATATATATATATATATATATATATATATATATATATATATATATATATATATAAACATATAGACAGATACACGGATATATATATATATATATATATATATATATATATATATATATATATATATATAAAACTGACATATAGACAGATACACGGAGAGAGAGAGAGAGAGAGAGAGAGAGAGAGAGAGAGAGAGAGAGAGAATGAATCATATTGCCTTAGTCATACTAAGATAACTATTGAGATAAGCTCGGTCCTTTGAAAAGCGAATCAGAATAACACATGAGGACTTTCTTTTTCAGCAAAGGTGGAGTTACTATGCACACACACACACACACACACACACACACACACACACACACACTTTTTTTTTTTTTTCAGAAGAATTACACCCACATATGGAAATATTTATTGGAAACTTACGACCGTTTCGGCCCAGCTTTGATTATCTTCAGGCAGGGGTGTTTCATTAAGGAAAACGCAGATGGATGAAATAAGGCATGTTTTTCTTGGTGCAATGAACCTGAATGGCGCAAAATGTGTGTGTGTGTGTGTGTGTGTGTGTGTGTGTGTGTGTGTGTGTGTGTGTGTGAGAGAGAGAGAGAGAGAGAGAGAGAGAGAGAGAGAGACCCCTCATTCTGAACACTAAATCACTTCTCTTTCGAGCAACTGTCAGTCAGTTTTCAGAGCCATTTCTTTCACTTCTAAACAATAAAATCGTCAGGAGATGGCAAGAATTAAAAAGAATTATATTGAAAGGGGTCAAAAGATATCCTCCTCGTTCTGAAGAGATTAAAAAATTTCTCTCCATCAGCAAGCACGCCACAAAATGAGAGCTGTTTCATCCACAAAAATACTTCCTTCTATAATTGGTATCAGAACTTTCACAATCAATAATGGAAGTCTGAGGAACGAGCTTATGAGAGTCGGGAATTTACAGTCGATAAACCTCGGCCGCTGGTTAAGAAAAAAAGTGTTCGTGTGTGTGTGTGTGTGTGTATGTGTGTGTGTAGAATGAAGTATATACCTATAACTTGCTTTACTTTCCCTAAACGAGGGACGGCAAATTTCAGCTCATGTACCATCGTCATGGGAGGCCAGACAGAGATGACTCGACACCGTTTGCCTGTATTAGACATACAAAATATTCTGGCTCATCACATCTGACAGTCAGTGTTGCCCTTCAGTGAGCTTCCGACAGTAACATGCAGGATTGAGTGGGAGAAGTGGAAGTTGACTATTGTAGTTTGTTTTTGTCTGTTGTGATTAAATTTAGAATTTTACGATAATATTTCAGATTTACACGTAAACTAAATATGTATGGCTTTACCATGGGAGCAGGCGGTGTGGGGGGGGGAGGATAGGGGTACAGAGAACCTCTTTTACATGCTTAAAAGGATGGCAGTCATTTAATAATTGTATTTTTATTCATACATTTAGATATTAATAATTGTTTCCTGGGTTGCTCTATTTACTGTTTAACACGTCTTCCTGGGTTGCTCCATTTACTGTTTAACACGTCTGTGTGTGTGTAATAGATAGCACAAATTCTGGTTTGCTCACGTTATTAACAGTTACCCATTAAAGTACATTTTTTTTTTTCCACAAAGAACCTAGAGAAAACGTTTTCCTCTTCAACGATTGTAGGGATATCTAATGTAACAATTCTCGGCACACACACATGTACGCCTACTGGTAGTGATTATGACGTAACACTGTGTTACTGTTTGGGGTAGAACATGGAAGAAGTTAAAAGATAAAGGGAGAAAAGAAATAATGGATATTCAGACTAATTTTACAAAATTATTGAAGCTACGAAGAACAAAATGTGCACTGCGGTATGAGTCTAAAGAAATTGGATTTGAGCTTTGGACAAATCGGAAAAAGTTAGAATGCCACATAGAAATAAGTAACAGGGAAGAGGATGCAGCTGAAGTGAAAATGAAAAGGCACTGTGAGGAAAATGAGACTGATTACGAAAGAGATATACAACTCTAAGACAAACAATATAGGGTAACTGAAAACCTGACAGGAAGGGGAAAACAGAACCAAATATAGTGAAAAAGAGCAACACTTGCTTAAAACTCGTAAAAGTCAAAAAGATCCATAGGCCGGGCTTTCGCAGTCCATATTCATACTGAAAATCAGAATAAAGCCAGCTTTTGTCTTTTTTACTCAAGGTTTCTGTCCACGCTGAGCTATTTAGAAATATTGGACTTCGAGAAAGCATGAATAATATTTATGTTATGAATAAGAGTGATAGACGTTAAAGAAATGTTTTAGTATGAGAAGAGCTTACCTTGCGAAATGTGTAAAAAAGAAAATGAAAATCAACTATATATCTTTCAGTGTGAGGCAAAGAAGATATATCGAGGGAATTAATACAAAAAAAAAAAAGAACCTAAATGAAAAATAAAAGAAAACGATATAGAAAGTGTAACAAATTGTAGGAAAAGATAGGACATCATACCGACTATGAGAAGGAACAAATGTATGAAAGGGGAAAAAAAAAAATAAATAAATAAAACAGAACTGGATAGTGCGCCAACAGCAACAATAACAGATGCTATATATTATAATAGCGATATGCTGATAGCGACGATATGATAAAGATATGGGTACAACGTGTAATCACTTGAATTGCCATTTTTACTGACTTATTATAATCTGGCTATATTTTATTATATAAGCTACTGCTTCAGGGGATATATTCATGAACAAAGAATATTTCAGTCATAACTAATTTTTTTTTTTTCTTCCAGGAAGGACTGGGAAAAGAGAAGTGCAGTTTTCACATGCCTACTATTCCTCATATAGAAACAAATGTTAGTTACAAGAGGAAAATTATCCAAGGTTATATTATTTTGTTTTCTGCAGGAAGAACAAGGATAGAGAACAGATATGTGCCTTGTCTCTAGAGGCAGCCAAATGGCAAAGGACAAGGCGACGTGGAGGCGATTTGTTTGTGGCCACCCTTCACGGGATTAAGGTGTGTGGGTCGTAAGGAGTGGTATTCTCGCTGACGTAGGAAGCTTTATAGGACCTCTGTCTTAGCGATTTATCTTGAATATTTTATCTTAGTACTTTCCTGTCTCTTATGCTATTTATATATTTATATACCGACCTAGCTAACATAATAACATGCATGAGAATATTAATGTGTGTTTTTTTTTATAAATATAATGAGAAGGAAAGAGTGCTCAGAAGCCTGCAAAAAAAAAAAAAAAAAGTCGCACGTCCGATATATATATATATATATATATATATATATATATATATATATATATATATATATATATATATATTTTGCTATTGCTTACGGATGTTACTGCCAGTTTCCTCGGTTTTAAACAGTTTCACTATGTACAGTACAGAGAACTTCGACTTTCAGTCTTGCAGTGTTCATATACCGTTTTTTTTTTTTTTTTTTTTTTTTTTTTTTTATAGGATGTTGTTACTGCCAATTTCCTTGTCTTGGTATAATTTCACGGTACTGTTCATGGAGATGGTACTTTCACTTTCAACTTTCTGAGCTGGCGGCAGGGAAAGGAAGTGAGAGGGAAACCAGATGCTAAGAGTGAAAGTGAGGAAGCGGAGAGCAGGGAAACAGGCCGAGCAAAAAAAAAAAATGGAGTTTCCGGAGGCTGAGAGAGAGAGAGAGAGAGAGAGTGTGTGTGTGTGTGTGTGTGTGTGTGTGTGTGTGTGTGTGTTTACTTACATTATTTTGTTGCTACTCATAGACAGTTTTATTGGCCTTCAAACTGAAGGGCTGGATATAGCCCAGTTAACATGCTTCCAGTCAGAGATCCCTCCCAAGCTGAATGCACTTGTCTGGAGATAGAAAGAATACCAGCTACACGACGTCCGCGAACTGGTGTTTTTATTCATGGGTGGTTTGCAGGTAGTTGTTACTGACAGGTGATGGTTGGGTGTGGTGAGTTGGGCTAGAGGTGGTGATGTGGTGAGTTGCTTTACTGTCAATGGTGATGTAGGTGATCCGAGTGTGCTTAATAGTACACTGATTATAGTCATTGGGGTAGTGACTGTCGTGGTGATGGTTGATTAGTAGTGACACCGATGGCGATGATATGTGTGATTGTTATCGTTTTTGTAGTAGTGAGGTTTGGAGCAGCCAAAAAATTCATTTACATAAAATCAAATACCATTTTTTACTTAATACATTTATATATTCATATCGCCTCTATCATAGTACTGTACTGTTGCCTTTTCCAAGAATTTAAGGATCAGTTTCATCTTGACTTTTACGTGACATGCACTTGAGTTTTTGGGGTGGTCTTGCAAAAACGGTAATATCCGTGCGAATTGCTTTGTTGCTTGAGTTACACGAATTAAAGAAATTTCTCATAGTTTTCGATCAGCACGCGAACAAGACTACACGAGATGTGTTTACAAACCCAAAGCCAAAATGCCTCTGGAGCCATCTTGACTTTGATTAAATTCCTTGGCTGTTACATGATTTCATCTTTTCCATGTGAACTCGCTCATTTTTCTTTTTTCTTTTCTTTTTTTTCTTTTTTTTTTTGATGAGGGGGACGATCAAGATTAGGCCAAGTGAAAGTCAAGAGATTTTAACTTTGATTCTATGAAAAACACAGTCTGGGCCAGTCGCCCCACTACTTTCTTGTTTCCTCTACGAGTCTATGCCCATCCTTCTTTATTCTTTGAATACTTCCCTGAAGAAGTTTCAACCCCAACCCCTTACTTCCCCCTCACCCCAGTTGTCTACCATTACCCCACTACCTTTACACTTACCCTCCCTTCTTCCGCCACCCCCGTCCCATCCCACCCCACCCATACCCTAGTTCCATCACCCCTACCCTCTTTCCAACCCTTCCTCACCCCACACCTTATTCTCCGTTCTCCATCACCACCCTTACCCCACCCTCTCCCCTACCCTCACCCCACCCTCTCTCCTACCCTCACCCTTCCTCGTCCCACACCCTCTTCTCCGTTCTCCATCACCACCCTTACCCCATCCTCTCCTCTACCCTCACCCTTCCTCACGTTCACCTTTATCTCCATTACATCCCTACCCCACCTCCACCCCTGTGATCTCTACACCACCACCTCCACCTCGATAGTCAACTCCATGCCACACTCAACCTTACCCTTCCTCACCTCCACTTTTTTTTTTTTTTGTCCAGTATTTTCTTTTTGCCATTTACATTCTCCATCCCTCCACATTTCTCTCCCACCTCCCTCCATCTAATCTTCTTTCCCTCCCACACTCCCACCTTCACCCTCACTCACCCCACCCGATTTCACCATCACGACTACACTGGTCAACCACCACCCTCACAACACCAGTTACAGTCGCCTCTTTCATTACTTTCCCAAGAACATTGTCACCAGTCCACCTTCACGTCCTGTCACCACCCCTCACCACCACATTACGACTCACCCACCACCACAGTCACCGCTGCTTTACTTCCACAGTTATGTCTACCAGTCACCATTACCGCCACCTTCACCATTCTCCCACCACCAATATCGCCACAACATTCTCCCGTAACTTATCTTGACTTTGGCTCTTTGCTTTTCCGGGAAGGACAGCCTTTTGCAGTCTTCCAGCCTTTGGTTCTGTATACTGTATATTTTTTTATTAGAAAATCACCACGACTTCCTTTTTACCTCTACAGTGGCCTCTCACCTACACCAACTCACTACGACCACTAAAACCTGCTCCTTCACCCGGGCATGGCTATTATCACCTCTTTTCCATCTTCACGTATACGATTCTTCCAGTATTCTTCCACAGCCATAGTCACCACTCTCCCACCTCCACAGTTACCATAACAGCCTCACCATTCTTCCACTTCCACAGTCACCACTCATTCCAAGTCACTCCTCTCAACCTCTACAGTTAGCACCCTCTTCCTCATAATTGCCACTCATCCCCAGCAATCATCACAATCTCTTACTCTCCACAGGTACTACCACCACTTTCCCACAATACATTCATAACTCATCATCACTATAGTCACCACCACAATCACCACCATCATTCTCTCACCCCAAAAGCGCCAGTCACCAACACCACGGTCCTCTTTCTTCCACTATCACAGCATTCACAGTCACCACCACAAACATCATATCCACATTGACCACTTTTCCACCATCACCAAAGTCATTAACACAACCATAGTCACAGTCAGCGCAGTCATCACTTCCATCACCACAGTCATCACTTCCATATTAGCCATGCCATGACCACGACAGTCATTACGCCTACCACCACAACCATCACCACCACATTAACCACACTTCCACCATCGCATTCACAGCTTATCACCACAGTCACTACAGCCACCACCACAAGAGGTCACTGCACCCTTGAGTCTCTCTGTTCACCCACAATTTTATTATGTGCTCAGTTGCCCGAGAGAAACCAGCTCAAACTGAAAATAGCAGCGTGTTATCACCGGGTTATGTTGCGGCGGCGGCGTGGCCTATGACCCTTCTCTCTCTCTCTCTCTCTCTCTCATACACGTATTGTGATTCTGGCGTACCGTACTCACTCTCTGTTCACCTCGCTTTTTCTTCCATTCTTTTTGTTTTCACAATTTCTTAATGGCGGCCAGTGACCCCCCCCCCTCTCTCTCTCTCTCAATTTCTGAATCATGTTTCTGACATTTTACGGTTCACACTTCATTTTTTTTTTTTCATCTTTTTTCCTTCTTTTATATAGTGTCATTCTTCCTGTGGTTAATTTACCTTGGTCAACGCCTTCATCTTTCTTTTATTTTACATATTATCTAACTTACTGGTGGCTTATGACCTCGCTTTCTCTTTTTTTATTTTTATCGTGACAGGCGTACTGAACCTAACTTTATTTCTGTCATTTTTTCTTTTATTCTCGTTGAAGAGTTTTCGGGTTCATGGTGATGATGATGATGATGATGACGATTATTATTATTATTATTATTATTATTATTATTATTATTATATTTTCTTGCCCTCTTCTGTTCATCTCTTTCCCTTTCTTTAATGTCTCTCTTTTTCTTTCCTTCCCTTACCTTCCTTGCTTTGTCTTTTCCTTTTCCCATTGATTTCCTCTCCTTTTTTTCTTTTCCATTCCTTTCCTTTCATGGGTTTCTTGGTGTCTGGCGTTCTTTGTCTAGTCTGCTCACCTGTACTCCAAAAGGAGGAAGGTGGACAGCAAAAGAGCAACATACTCCCTCAGTCCACCGGGTTCACGTTTCAGAGACACACGGGACCACAAGAACAACACGTCAACAACAACCTTAACCTTGCCTTATTCTTCAAACTCTTTTATTATTTTTTGATCATTGATAGCCTTTTTTACCTGCTTTCCTCCGTTCACCTCGCTTTTTTTTTTTTTTCCCCAAGGTTTCGTTCTTTTCGTGTTTATACGTGCTTTTCTGTATGTTCATTCATTTCATTTTTTTTTTTCATTTCTTTATTTTTCCAACTGTTTTCCTTCTTGTTAATCTGACATGCTTTCTCCGCTCATGAAGCTGTCTTTTGTTTTCTTTATCTGTTTATTCATATATTCATTTATTTGTGTACTGTACGCTTTCAGTGCCCTTTTCGCTGATGACTTACATTATTTTCCTTATTTGTTTCTTTTATTTCCTCTCTCTCTCTCTCTCTCTCTCTCTCTCTCTCTCTATCACCCACCCATTATCTCTCATTCTCACTTTTTTTTCTGATCGTCCGTGTCACAGAACGAGCTTACATTCTCCGTCGGCCCATCTCCCCACAGTAACCCAATAGAGTAGCCGAGTATACTGACCCCAGCATTACTTCTTTCGGTAAATAGGTTTTTGTGGTCATCGCCCCCGACTGTACAGCTGTTTGGGCCTGTTCTGAAATGTCTTGGTAACAGGCGCTCATTTCTACTTTCTAAGACTTATTTTCAGCCTTCTATACAGTATCATATTTTTGTTGCATATTTTTTTAATGTATTATATCCACCTTCAGACGAACGTATTAATGTTAGGAAGGATCTGTGACTGTGGTAGTGAAGGGGTGAATTAAAGCTAAAGCTAATCCTCTATTTCAAAATGCTTTTCCATAGTTGAATAATTGCCTCTGAAAGTAGCAGTTAGTAAAACAAAAATGCGTTATCGGACTGAAGAAGTTACCCCTTGAAATCGACATTAGTCCTTTTTATTATATATTGGTCACTCCCGACGATTTTATTCAGTTAGGCCCTTCAGTGTCTATTTAACAGTCTCTCTAACCCACTTTCGACGACTTATAGCAGCGTGTCTGTTTAATTTCTTTAGTAAGGTCCTCCCCCCCCCTTTTTTTTTTGCTACATTTAGACGATTTTATACAGCTTTAGGGAGAGCAGCGGGCTGTAAAGGGATTAATGAAGGTTATATTCAGCTCAGAATGCTTTTCCTGAGCTGTCAAATCGTCTTGAGACAGCAAGAATAAAATATGAAAAGACGTCAACGTTTTGAAGAGCTTAAATCCCAGGAGTGAATGAAGTTTGCTGGTCACACAATGCCACGGGGGGGGGGGGAAAGCGACTTTTCACTCTTGCCTTAAATGTCTAGATTGAATAGAGTAGCCTGTGGCCCTGTGCAGTAATGGTGTAACTCCCTGCAGTAGCAGTTTCACTTGTCTTACTTTCCACTTCCATCAGTTTTCATCTAACCCTTACTGTGTAAGAAAATATGGAAGTATAATGCTTCATATACAGATTCATTGTGATTATGCACCATTGTATCGTAATCGAGTAGTAACATTTCGTAACTGAAGTATAATATTCAGCTGTCGGATTTTCTGTGTGAGGTATGACTGAAATTACCTGCTTACTGTCCTCGTCAGCTGCAGCAGTATAAAACGAAAACGAATACATACAGTGGATGTGCTAATTTTAGAATATCGGATGAGGTTAGATGACGTTACCCTTGGGGAGTTTAATCTTTTTTTGTCAGGCGAGAGCATATCGACCAGATAGGCAAACATACAATAGGCCATATTTTCCTCGGCTAAGGAAGTTTTCTAGCATCTCTTCCTTGATATTTTTACATATTACATCTCATTATTCTATTGTTTGTTGCCTATATGTTTTTGTACAACCACGACTGGCGTAAATATCATGAGGCAGCGAACGTGCAAATGCATAAATAACTAATAAGGATGAACGTAAGCACATAAGAGAGGATAACTGCAGTAGGCCGGTTGGCCCATACTATAGAAGAGTAATTGAACTACTAGAATGAGATATGGATAGCAAAGAAGAAGGTTCTAGAGAGCTTCCTAATTCAACAAAATTATGGTTCAGTTTGATTCAGGCTGTGTATAAAAGGTAAAACTTTGATATAATACTATTTTTGTGGTAAATTCGTCATACTTTCCACTTTTGATCAGCCTTCATACTGAGTATATCACCGTATGTGGAGGCAATAAATAACTAGAACTATGTTTCACGACACACAGCCACCAAGACGGAAGTGCCAACGGAGGATGGACACACAAGCCAGACGTGTTGTTTTCCATATTTTACCTTCACCACTATTTGAAGGCCATATTTAAAATCCTATTTAACCCATTCACTTCGATGAAGTATAAAGGTTATTATTTCCAGACGACTGGAGTCAGCTGGGGAAAAAAGGAGAACCCTTTCCAGCTAAATGGGTTAGCTACAAACTTGATTTGCCCTTTAACTACTGGGGTGCGCTCCTAAGCTGAGTAGAATATTCTGGTTGCAGCAAGAAAGCATGTTAAAAAAAAAAAGTCCGAAAAAGTGATCAAATAGTTTATGCAAATGAGGATGTGCAGAGCGAACAGACAAGCACCCAGCTAACCAGTCTTACGGACATACGGGTTGCATATTACCTTACAGATGATAGTTAAGGTTACAACGCCTTATTTAGTCTTGTAGAAGTAATACATCTTTGTAAGTATAGTTGTGTGTGTGTGTGTGTGTGTGTGTGTGCGTGTGCGTGTGTGTGTGTGTGTGTGTGTGTGTGTGTGTGCGTGTGCGTGTGCGTGTGCGTGTGTGTGTGCGCGCGCGCGCTTATTACCAGTGTTGTGATGTTATCCCCTTCGATGCGGTGACGTCATTTTATACTACATTCTTGCTACAACCTGACATTTTACTGTGATTAGGAAAGTGCCGCAGTACAGGGAGGGAGAAGGATTATTGAAGGCTGTATTTCATCCATTCAGTTCGAAAAATCTGTCCTAAACTAAAAAACAAAAGATGCCACTACATTGAAGGGGTTAAATAAAAAACAAGTCGACAGTACTATCTACGAATATAACCCTATTTGCACTGTACTTAGACAATTTTCCGTAATGGACAGAGTTGTCTGATTATCAATTTACGTCGTTAAGTTCCCATGTGACACTAAATCACATGGAAGTTCATTAGTGTGTATCGGGTGCGCATTCTGGTCAACTATGCAGGCTCAGTTGCGCCTCTTTCTAGTATGTTTCTGCATAAGACACAATACTGTTTTCGTCTATGGCTTTTTTGTAGAGCAGGGGAACAGTAAAGAGACATAAACAACATACTCGTACATTACAGTATTACGGTATTATGCTCATAATAAATCGATGAGAAAAAGGAGCTTATAAGTCTTCTAAGGCGACAAGAATACGGCCCTTGACTACACAGTGCAGTGAATTGTTCTGATGGAAGAACTGTTTGAATAATGAAACTGTCAAATGTGAAGATACAAAGTTTTCTGCCGAACTTGGACTCTTAGAAGATCCAAGGTGGGTCGCAATTATAACGTCTTTACAGTAAGCTCAGTTTCAGCGTGTGGGTACATTTTTCTGCTAATCAGAATAAAAGAGCAGATGTGCATAAGCTATATAAACATACCCTTAAAATTTATAATCACATTGTCACTCAGACTCACTCTTTTCTCATTCTGCATTCACCTGAATAAATTCGTCTGACAAAAGCTGGAAAAGAATACTAGAGTTGTCCCGACTATGAACGGTTGATGTATTCAATATTAGGTCCCGATTTGAGAAGGCTTATAATGACAGTATTATGACTGAAGTTACTGCGCTCATTCATAGCTGAATAAAATCGATTAGTGTAGCAAGAAACGGGAGTTTCACGACCACGTGAGGGTTATGCTATGTTCAAAGTCAATCAACTACAAAATATGGAGTATTATGCACTGAATTGGATTTGGCGGGTAATGCTGCAACATTTGCATGTATGATTTGACAAATTTACCAACACCATTCAGTTAGGTGAGGACGATTAGTTTTTCACATAGTTGTAAAGGAATGGTTGATAACATATAAGCATGAAAATATTGTCGGCAGTACGGTACTACACAATTACACCATATACCAGTCATCATAGACTTTAACTTGTAAAGTGTAATAGGCTAAGCATTATGTTGTTCCTTAAGACAACGAGGATGCTGTATATTAAATTTCACGTGTAAGGTATATACAGTACAACTGTCGATGAACGCCGCCACGTCTTGTACCTTGTGATATGAGATATATACTAGTGCCTATAATGCCTACACATTATCACTCAGACTCACTCTTTTCTCATGCATTGTCCAAATTGTTTCGACCATGAAAAGATACATGGTATCAATATCAACACTGTCACCTACGACTCACTTCCAGTCGAATAATATAGCCTATCGTTAGGTCCCGCATGTAGCTTTTTGTATAAAGAATTCATCATTAGCACTGTGACACTTCATGTACAGTTGACACTAAAAATCCTGTTGCTTCTGCTTAGTGAAATAACAGAAGTCGACACTGATGACATTGTTCTGTGGCCTAACAAATTCATCAGTATCGGTTGCATGTGATGCACCACAATGAGCTTTATATCCTGGAGAGAGAAGGTGGAGAGAAGACAGGACTTTTAATGCCAGGTGTATGGTAACTGTTTCACGGAAGAGTTATTATTAACAGAGACCCCAAACCCCCTCAGCTGGATAAAGTCGTCTTGTGTAAGACAGAAAAACAATTTTAAGACACTTTCACTCTGAGTGGGTTGGAAATCTGGCCTTCTGAACCTCATATTATGACTGTCACGGACATTTAGTTTTGCTGTCTAAGCATTATGTAAGTTTGTCCCCAATACTGTTACAGTGGTTTTCAGATTTAAGCCATTTTATTAAATTACGTTCATTTGTTTGAAGTAATCATCTCCGTCGTAAAAGACTGAAAAGCTTTTTGTGTAGTGCAAAATGAGATATATCAGCAATAGACACAACCGATTAATAACAGGCATTGTAAATACAACCATGATGGGCGATTTCTTGCCCTATTTCCTGACATGTAAATACAGTGATAATAGTAAGTTACATTAGAATTCGTATATATATGAACATTACACGAGAAGGATTAATAAATACAGAACACCAATACAGATAGAACAGCAGTACTGGTAGGTACTTTTTACACATCTCTGTATCCAGATGATAAACAAATTCGCTACTTACAAATCTTGAAATAGAAGTTACATACAGATATCAATATGGCCTTACTTCAAATTCCGATCTAAGTGCTAACTACTAATGGCTTACGACTTCATTCTATTGAGAGTGATTGTTAGATGCCTGAGTGTTAAACTGCTGACGTAACCCTCAGAATGCGTACCGACTCATCATCAGTCAGTGCTTTTCATTTAACCATTGTAAGTATCAGTACTGTAATTATCAGTATCTTACTACAATGCTCATATCGCGTAGCTAGTCCGTAGCTAGTTTTACATGAATTTTTTGCTGACTGTGTGACTGGTGTGTGTGTGTGTGTGTGTGTGTGTATATATATATATATATATATATATATATATATATATATATATATATATATATATATATTATATGTTTATAGAATGTGTGTGTGTGTGTGTGTGTGTGTGTGTGTGTGTGTGTGTGTGTGTGTGTGTGTGTGTGTGTGTGACATCCATTCTCTCTTTCTCTCTCTCTCTCTCTCTCTCAGTATCATCTGCATACATTACTCTTGTTTATATTTCGCAGTACTTACAGGCTGACCGTTTTTCATACTCCCAGAACTACTTTTTCTGTCGTTTTCTCTTCCACCTTTTCACCCCTCATGGACCAGGTGGCATTACGCAAGCCTGTGAAGCTGTACCCTAGCCTTGTACCGAGCAACAACCTCTGACACAGTTCATGGGGGCGCAGAATACCATTAGGTCAATGTACTATCACGAGCAGAAGTTTGCCGACAGTCACGTGCCAGAATCGTGTCCTGTCTTCCACGTTTATTTCTTCTCAAACGTCAGAGTATCCTTCCATCTCATATTATATTGCTGTGTACTGTCACGAGAAAAAAAAAAAAATCATTGACAACCCTCTGCCAGTATTCTGTCCTGTCTTCCATAACTGTCATCCCTCCTACAACATCAAACAGATCCCTCCTTGGCATACTTCTATCACATAACGAGCATTTCACGTAACACCTTTCATCGCAACAGCCGGCAGGGAAGTGTCGAAGAACTCCTGATTGTGATAGCAACAGACCACTTGCATCGTAATGTATAATTGGCCTAGTTATATTATTATTGCGTCAAGAGAGCTAAAGGATATTAGGGCATCTCCAAATCGTATTATGAGTCACACTTTCTTAACCTAGTTTCAGATTAATTTTAGGAGAGACTGGAAGAACAGGAGGGGTTAAATACAATCTTTAGTAATCCTTTCAGTGCCGAGACTCTTCTAAACTTAGTAAAATGTTTGTATGAGGTCATGCCTGTATTGCATTATGAGTCATGTTGAGCTAATCTACTTATGCGTTCAGTTTAAAAGGAATTTTTTAAATGAAAGGATTAGCTACAGCCTTCATTAATTCTCCCAGTACTAAGGAGCTCATCTAAGCCTATTTCAGTGTCTTGCTAAATATTTGCTTTAAGGCATCGCTGTGTCTTATTATGATTCACAGAGTTAATCTACGCATATATTCAGTTTAAAAGTGAGTGTTAAAACAGGAGGTGTTAGATACAGCCTTCAATAATCCCTCGAGTACCAGGGAACTTCTGAGACGAGTTAACTGTCTGGCAAATGTCTGTATTGGGGCACTGCATAGGAGAGAATTTTTCGAAAAGGTGTTAGATGCAAGTTTCATTAATCCCTGCAGTACCAAGGAACTACCGTAAGCATAGTAAAAGTTTGTTCTAGGTTCAGTAAAATGTGTGGCATAATCTCTGCATTGGGGCATCTCTGGATCGTGTTATGAGTCACACTGCGTTAACCTACTTTTATATTATGCGTCGCTCCTGTCTTAAAAGGTCATAAAATCTATATAAAGGTTAGTACGTGGTGGCTGCTGCGTTTGTGCATTGATGACTCTGCAACTTACAGCGTGAGAACTTTTGTGTGCATGAGTTGTAATTATCGTGTCAGAAATTTTGAGTAAGAATTTTATTTAACTGTAAAGGGTTTTTGAGAGTGAGGATCTTATTTTTAGCAGGGCAGATTTTGAGTTAGAATTCTGGTTTGTGAAAATTTCTACATGTGGGGATCTAAGGTTTTATGCAAGAGATCTTCAGAGAGTTTTAACCAGAAATTGAAAAACTTTTGAGTTTATGAGTTTAGAGTAAGTGAGCATCGCCCTTTGAATAAGAGAGTTATAGTTTGGCAGTTTTAACTTTTACGTAGTCGGGACATCTCCAGTAGACTCTTCTCTTCCTGCCAACGCCAGAAGATTTCCTTCAACTGGAAATGAGTATCGAAGCCTGTGAGGTAAAACTGTTACCCTCCTAAGGTCAAGACAACACCAGTAAGCCAGTAATCTATTGCAGCTGAAGCAAGACGATTTTCTTTATAGTTTAGAGCGAAACAGAGAAGACTGCATGGGTGTCGGTGTCACTATGAGTGTGAGAAGCTTGTTTTGATGATGCTGATAGCCTACTGTTGTTGGCCAAGCAGGTGTGAGGTTGCAGAACACACTAGCTTGCCTGCTTTTTTTTTTTCCCCTCTTCTTATGTAACCCAAACGAAGTGTACTGCTTGGCACATAGGCTACTGTGGCATTTACTAAGAGGGGGAGAAAGCGTTGACCCCTCTTTTATGTTATAGTGACGGTACAGTTGACCCCTCTTTTATGTTATAGTGACGGTACAGTCTAGGAGTTTAGTATATTTCCTTTTCTCTGTGTCCTGTATCACACGCCAGCCTTGGATGGGATGAAGAGATCATCATCATCATGGTGATGATGGTGGTGGTGGTGGTGGTGGTGGTGGTGGTGGTGGTGGTAGTTATTATTATTATTATTTTGATTTGTCCTCCCATATCGGAGCATTGAGCTTGGTAACTTTGATATGTCTGTTTCTTGCTGTCTATCTGTCTATCCTTCCATACATTGTGTGTTTGTTTATCATCGATTTATCTAGCAGTTTATCTAAGTTTTCACCAATATCTACCTTAACTGTCTATCTGTTCGCCTGTCCATCAATATATCTCTCCATGCCTCACTACGTGGCTATCCGGCTGTCTGGCCACAATCATAGCCGGAGGAGATCCCGTCGCAGTTCAGTGGGACAGTTATCAGTGCGGGATGAGTGGTTTTCAGTTCCCCCGTCAATCAGTGCTTAAGCCTGACTCTCTTGTTAAGCCTTTCCGTGTTGTTAGATCAGTTCGTCAGTCGTTAAGCCTGTCAGCGTCTGTTGTAAAGTCAGTTTGGTGTTGAGCCTGTATCAGTCGTTACGCCTGTCCCTCATTAAACCTATCTGCCATCATTAACTGTCCCTTGTTAAGCCTCTCCTTATTGTTAATTCTCTCTCTCTCTCTCTCTCTCTCTCTCTCTCTCTCTCTCTCTCGTTAAGCCTGTCTGTTGTTAATTTTGGCCGTTTCGTTAAGCCTTTTTCTCTGTCGTTATCCTCTCTTAACCTGAGGACGTCTTTTATTTTATTCATGCTATCTTCAGACGATTTTATTCAGCTTAGAAGAAATATTTTGACCAGGCGAGTTTTTTTTATACCTTCCACTAACCATTTCACTATTACGGTGATTTAAACTTTTTCAAATAGTCTGGCAGCAGGAAGAAGTAAATATGTGACATCCTCGGGCTGTAGGGATTGAGATTATCTTGGTAAGCTTGTTCGCGTCGTTAAGCCTGTCTCTGTCGTCAACCCTTCGGTGCAGTGCTATTTTGAAGTGTATTCATGCTTCTGGCAGGTAACTGTACCATATTTAGGAGAGCCCCTCGTAGGCAAAAGTTACTGAAGGCAAAATCTAACCCTTACAGTTCGAAATAGGATATCTTAAGACAAATATAAGCGTCTGGAGATAACACTGAAATATAAATCACATCATCGAATTGAAGGCTTTAATCTCTCTCTCTCTCTCTCTCTCTCTCTCTCTCTCTCTCTCTCTCTCTCTCTCTCTCTCTCTCTCTCTCTCATCGTTTCAGTACGATGACTTCGTTAAAACTTATTCTTGCTATATGCAGACGATTAGATTAAACTTGGAGGGGGGAGGACTATTCAAATTAACTTATACTGCATTAGGAAGCCCAAAATTGAATGAATTCGTCTAGTAAGAGAGAGAGAGAGAGATTGTTGTTGTTGCGGTGGGAGTGGTGGTAAGTTGAAGGCAATGGTAGTTGTGATGGCAGTTATAGTAGTATACTGGGCATATGGTGAAGCTGATAGTGGGGTGATGTCCGTGCTGTAGACGGTGATGATGGTGGTGGTGGCGTGACAGGTTTATAGTCATGGTGATGATATTGGTAGCGATGATGGAAAATGGGGTATAGGTGGTGATATTTCTGGTGAAAATGGTGGTAGAAGAGGTGGTGTGCTCGTGCCAGGAGTGGTGACATAAGTTGTTATGCCAATAGTTGTGGTGATGGTGATTAGTTGTGCAGGTGGTAGTGACGGTAGATGCAGCAGTGATGAAAGTTATGGATGTGGTGATGTTGATGGTAGTTTTGGTGGTATGTGTGGGGATAAAGGTGGTAGTGTCGGTGGTGTGAAAGTAATAGGAGGGTTGACAGTAATGGTGATGGTGATGGTAGTGGCGATGGTGGCAGTTGTGTGCTGTGGTTTTAATTGCCGGAAGGGGCGGTCAGCGGGAGGATTACCTGTCCACCTATCCACCTTCCCATCTGTCACTGGAGTATCCTATTTTCATGTCTGCTTTCTCTACCTTCTTATGTGTCTACCTCTCTACCTGTCTAACTTTGCCTCATCTATATCTCTGACTTATCTACCTGTCTACTTCTATCTTACCTACTTATTTATCTCTACCATTTTATCTAACCTGCCTTTCTCTTTTCCTCTTATACCTCTGCCTTTTTATTTACCTTTTCACATCTTTACCTTTGCATCTGTCTACCTCTTTACCTCCTCTGCCTCCACTTTTTACATACCTGTCTGCTTCTCTACCTTCATTTCAACTTGTGTATCTCTTTACGTCACCTATCTACCATATATTTTACTAGTTCAGTTCTGTCCTTTCTCTGTCTACACAAGTAGACGAGGGTGTACTTCACGTACTTGTGTACCGTAGCTACTTGTCTACATCAACTTTGTCTGCCTATCCTTATCTATTTTTGTACCTTCTCACCTACATGTATGCTTCATTATCTGTTTCTTCTAAATCTACCTTCGTATCATGTCATCTACCCAATTACTTTCATAACATTTCTGCCATTGAGTTGTCATATTATAGTCTTCGTATTTTTCATTCAGTCTACCTTATATACCTATAGGTATATAGCGGCCTTTCGTATCTGTCTGTTTATCTTTCTACGTGCTTATTTGTTAAGTTACCTAAATATCGTACGTTTTCATCTACCTCTCTGCATTTCTGCCTTTCCATTTACCTGTCTACGTACCCATTAGTCTTTTTTCCATCATTATTTCTTCTTAGACTTACCAGCCAATCTTCTCTGCTACACTTCTACCTACCAGTCAACCCATCTACAGCAGCCAACGTAGGCACACTATCCATCAACGTGTTTATGATCTCCTGTACATTCCTAGCTACCAGTCTACGTATCTTCCGGTACGTACTTTATCTTCTCAGTTCTGTCTTTACTTATCAACAAGAGCACAAGAGTGGACTGCTGATGATAAGGTGACGAGACTGGTTTCGAACAGCAACAGCGTGAGGACTAGTTCTTGCTAATCTTCTAAATGACTCACTGCCTCGGAAAAAACGTCCCGCTCATACAGACAGTACTTTTCCTGAATGAGATAGCCCTAGCGTGACTCATTATACTGGGTTAGGTGTCAGTGACCAAGCAGTGACATGTTAGAGTGGGTGCCACCATCTGCAGGTGCAGTGGACTGCTAGGCTTCAGGAAATGGACTGTTGTCTAAGCCTGGAGCCAGGTACTGTGCATTAAATAATTAAAATACACCCACTTACCGACTCACCTATTCTCTGATCCTCCTATTTAATTCTGCCTTATAGTTATTCGTAGTTTTTTCTTTTCTAATGAGGCCCATCCTTTACCAATCCACCAACCCATCCATGTACTCATTTCTTGTCTATTTTTTTACCCATTCATCTAGTCATGTACTCGCCTTGCTGCCATATAATGACCTGCCTACGGTATCTATTTACCCACCTATATACAATTTCATTCACCGATCTCTACTCACTCAGCAAAAATTATCCTTCCCATTTAATTAATAACCTGTTGTGTTTTTCATTTTGTTCTACGACTGATATCTTCAGACGGACAAACTTTTAGACTATTGTTCCTACCACCTAGCTACCAACTTCCTAGTCTAATCACTGAGTGTCTACCTTCCTCCTACCCACCCACCCACCTGCCTGCCTAGTGCCTACCTACTGACCTACCTACGTACCTACATCACGAACTTACCCTACGACACGCTCTGTTAAGGAGAGGAATGGGGCAAGGGCGGGGGGGGGGGGAGGACGGAGAGGAGAAGGGAGGGGCGAAAAGAGGGAGGAAAAATGGAGAACAGTAGAAAAGGGAAGTGGGAGGCAGTGAAGGGAGCAGGAGGAGGAGTGAAAAAAAAAAGAGCGAAGGTGATGAGGACGAAAAGCGGGAAGAGTATTAAAGTAAAAAGAGAGGAAGAGGATTATTATTAGTCTGTCCCCCTTTTTGATTCTCTCTCTCTCTCTCTCTCTCTCTCTCTCTCTCTCTCTCTCTCTCTCTCTCTCTCTCTCTCTCTCCAGTTTTGAGCTTACTCCTCTTATTTCACCATTCTCTCTCACTCCCCCCACACCACTACCAGGCACGGTGACCTTGTACAAAGGAAGGGCACGTAATACTCTCCCCTCCCCTTCCCCCTCCTCGTTTCCTTCCCTCACCCTCTTTTTCTCCCCTTTCCTCTTTTCTTTCATTCCCCTGTGCCCTTCAGCCTTCATACTTCATGCCTCTACCTCCCACCCCTTTCCCTTTGTCTTCGTCCCCCTTCCCCTCCCCCGTTTTTCCTTCCCATCCCTTGTCTTTCCTTCCCTCTTTACCTTATTCCTTTTCCTCTCCACCCTTTCCTCTTACCATTATACCTTCTTCTAATTCCCCTCCTAACTCCATTTCTCCCCTTCCCCTTGATCTGTCACTTATCCCCTCCTCTTTGCACCAATTTTGTCCCCTTTACCTTCTCCCCTTCCCTGTTCACCTTTTTCCTTTACCTTTTTAACTGCCATACCCTCTGTTTCTACTCTCCATCTCCCATTATTTTCCTGTTTTTCTATCAACCCTCACCCATCCCCATTCTTCTCTCCGAACCTGCCCTCTACATCCCTTCTCGCTTTACCCCCTCCCCATAGTTCCCTCTACCCTCATCCATCCTCGTCCTACCCATCCTCCCTTATCGACTTCCTTTTCTGTTTACCTCTTTCACTTCCCCTCTCTTTATCTTAATCCCTCCCCCTTCTACCCTCCATACCTCCCTCCTGGAACCCCCTTTCCTCCCCTTCTCATTTCGGTGCCAGGCCCAGACGTCCTCAATTTAAAGTTGGGCAGTTCCACATTGCTTACTCACGTCTCCAATGTCCCCCACTTCCCTTCGCCGCTTTCATCCGTTTCGTGACACTTTCTTCCGTGATTACCCCTTCCATATCCTACATTCTGCCTCTTTCTTCTTTGCCCTCCTTTCTCCCTCTACCTCTTCCTTCTTTGCTTTCCTTTCCTCTTCGTCCTTACCTTCTTCTCTTCCTCGTCTTTATTCTCCTCTTATCTTTACCCTGTTCATCTCCTCTCAGCTAAATCGTCGTTTCATCTTTCTTACTCTATCTCTTTTTTGTACCTTTTCCTCTTGCTATCTTGTGTTCCGTTTTTCCACCCACAACTTAGCTGAACTCCTTACTTCACTCACCTAATCAGTTCCGCAGTTGACCATTCTGTTATGTCAGTGTTTCTGTCCTCGTCTTTCGTTTAGATTCCCTATATCATCTATGTCCGCTCTGTCTTAGACACCTCTGTACCTCTCCTTGCCTCGTCTTGTTATTTTGTGTTTTTTAACTAGGTTCTCCCATGTCTCATTCCACTTTTTTTTTTTTTTTTAATTCTCAGACTTCTTAACTTTTATGTGTTTCCCTTATTGTTTGCCTTCAGTCTTGATCTTCATAATGAATTGTCCCTCTTGTTTGTCGCCCTTTCCCACATATCTCTGACTCCCTTGTATATCTCTGAATCCACTGTTGTCTCTGTTTCTTCATATTATTCTGTCTTCCTCTCTCATTTCACTATGTCTCCTTTTTCCTCCTTCCTCCCTACCATCTATCATTTTCTCCATATTTATTTCCCCTAAGTTTCCTTCTTCGTTTCTTTCCTTCCTTATCTTTTTTTTCTTGCATTCCTCCCTTTATCTCTCCTTACCCCACCACTTTTTTTTTTTTTACATTCTTTTTGTTCCCCTATCCTCCTTTTCCTATTCTCTCTACGAGTTTCTCTCTCATTCTGTTGTTATTATTATTATTATTATTATTATTATTATTATTATTATTAACATGGTGTCATGGTTCATGCAAAAGCTTACAGATACTATACAGTAAAGTTATGTTACGAAACCTCGATGCACCAAAACACTGAGACAGAAGGAGAAAAAGATGAAGAAAATTAAAAAGTAAAATTTGAGTTGAGAAGGTAAACACAAAGAGACACGGCGGAACAGTACAGAACAATGCAGTAGCAACATACAGTAGTTCCACGGTCACTGGAGGTAGTCAGCTGTCACACCACAAGGCAACATGTTGGATTCTATGCATTTTATTGTACCACTTCCACGAGAGAGAGAGAGAGAGAGAGAGAGAGAGAGTGTGTGTTCTTGTGATTGAATGTGACAGGAAACTGACAAATGAAAAAGAAGTCGTTGAAGGCTGCACGTGAAAAAGATGAAACATGAAATAAAAAGGACAATAAAGCGGAAGGAAAACAAAGGAGAAATAACGCTCAGAGCAGAGGGAGGGGAAAAGCCATTACCGTCGTCCAGAGCAAAAAGTCTTTCTCATAATTTAAAAAAGAAAAAAAAATGAAAAACGCGGAAACCTTGGCTGGGTAAAACGTTGCGGCATCCAATCATAGTGTTTGTTTACATTCTGCAGGCGGGTAATTGGACGACGCGCCGCTAATGGTACGTGATTAGGGATGAATGATAGTGGCCTTCGATTCTGGGGTAAAACTATTAGATAATGCGGAATTCGTTTGGTGGGTCTGACCTCCATCCACTCCTCTCCTTTTCTCTTTTCCCTTCTCTTGCTATCTCTAGTTGTTTTCTTTTGCATTTTCTCCTCGGCGCTCTTCTATCTTTCCTCGTCGGTTCTCTTCTGTCTTTTCTCCTCTGTTCTCTTTTCTCTGTCTTTGTTCTTGTCTTTTCTGTTCTGTTCTCTTTTCTCTCTCCTTTCTCTACCCTTTTCTGTATCTCTTCTCTCCCTTCCCCTCCCGTTCCGTCCCGTCCAGTCTCCTCTCTCTCTCTCTCTCTCTCTCTCTCTCTCTCTCTCTCTCTCTCTCTCTCTCTCTCTCTCTCTCTCTCTCTCTTTCGGTTGGTGTGATGGTGTTGCGGATACGTTTGTCTTGTTCCTTGTCTCAAGTGTTTTTTTTTTTTTTTTTAAGCTGATGTGAGACTCATTTTCATATTAAGCCTCATTCTCCTCCTCTTCCTCCTCTCCCTTTACCTCCTTCACCGTTTCCTCCTCCTCCTCTTCCTCCTCCCCCTTCCTTCTCGACCTCTTCTTTCGGTTTCTCATCTCCCCTTCTTGTCTTTGTCCCCTCATTCTCTGTCTCTGCCCTTCCCTTCTCTTTCTCTCAACCCATCCAGTTTTAGTACTACCTCTTCCATATTTTAACTTCATATCTCTCCTATCTTGCTCCTGTAACTTTTCTCCTCACGTTGCCTGTCTTCTCTCCTTTTTTTTTTTTTTTTTTTTTTTTTTCAGTCTGTCATCCCCTCCCCTTAGTGTCCTTCTCTCCCTTTTTCCTGTCTATTTTCTCTGTTTTCTCCCTGTTCTCTCCTTTCCTTCCCTCCCAGTTCCTCCTATCCCTCACTCCCCTCCTTTTCTCTTTGTGTCTCCCAACTCCTTGTCTCTCTTCCGCCCTCTCTTCCTTCGCTGCTTCCCTCCCTCTGCTTCCCTTGCATAATGGTGTGAACTGGGAGGGCCAGGTCGCCTATTTATCCTAATGGCAGGTCAGGGATGGTGACCTCTCCGTGATGTCATCCACTTTTGTATTATTATTTTTTATGATCTCCCTCTGTTCATACAATTATCCACGATCGTATTAGTCTACCTTCTCTTCTTCATTCGCCAACTCCTATGACTCATTTTCTTTTTTCTTTCGTGTTTTTGTTGATCTTTTTTTCATGTCGCTTTCATTTTATATTCGTCAGCCCTTGCTTCTTCCTCCACTTCTACCACCTTTTATTCATTCGTGTCGCTTTCGTCTCTCTCTCTCTCTCTCTCTCTCTCTCTCGTTTTCTATGCCAACTCTTTCATCTCTTTCACGGCTTCGTCTGCGCTTCCTCTCACCTCACGTTCCCCTCTTTTCCTCCTCCTCCTCCTCTTCCTCGTGCTCCTGCTCCTCCACTAACCCAGTTCCCTGCCCCTGGTGTCACTGTGGTTTACCTGTGTTACTGCTGACCCTGTGCCTTTCTGTCCACCTGCTTACTCACCTACCTCCCTACCCTACTCGGGGTACCCCTAACCTGGTCTACTTTCCTGTTTACCTTACTCATTTATTTGCTCACCTGCTTCCTCACCTACCTACATACCTTACGTACATCTAACCTATCTCCCTACCTTACTCTGACTACCCCTAACCTAATCTACTTTCCTGTTTACCTTACTCATTTATTTGCTCACCTGCTTCCTCACCTACCTACATATCTTACGTACATCTAACCTTAATCCACTTTTCTGTTTACGTTACTCACTGATTACTCCAACCTGTTCACCTTACTCATCTCTTTTTGATTCACTTCTCTCTTATTTTTCCCATATACTTGGTAACTATATCTGCCTACTTAGCTCACACGGTCACTTACCACCCTCCTTACCTTGCTTACGCCTTTCTGATTCCATATTACTTTTCTCGTTTGTCTGCTTAAGTTACTCATCTTCCTACTTATTTTATTCCTCTTAACTATCTCCTTACTTTACGTCTTCCCTCACTTAGCAATTTTTCTGTTTACCTTATCCACCTACCTTCCTCGTCACTCAGCCACGTGCTTAGCCTACCTTGCCCATGTGTGTCCTTACCTAATGCACTTTCCTATAGAGTCATCTCATGTCTGACCACGTTACCTAGCCGACTTAACACTTCATTGACATGTCTCCCTATCTTATCCAACTTCCTGTTCACCTTACTCACCTGCCTGTTTACCTCAGCTACTTCCCTGCTTACCTCTCTCATCTGCTTCCCTTACTTGATTGGCGTGTCTTCTTGCCATGTCCTGTTTCTGTCTTACTTTGCTCCTTTGTTGGTTTGTTATACATGTGTTCGTTTTAATACTTAGTTTCCTGCTAACCTTAATCACTTACTTCCTTACTTGAGCCAGTTTCTTTTTTCCTCTATTGTTTTCATAACTTTGTCTCATAAAAAAAAAAAAAGTCGTCTAGTTTCTTGGAATATTCCTCCTACATCCAGGGTTTTACCTACCATAGAAGAGAAATTTCGCATTGGAGGGAGTTAGATATACCTTTCATTAACCCCATTGCTACTATGCTCTGTTCACTCTAGGCTTAAAGCATCTCACAATCATCAGTGCTGTGCTGTAACAAGGGACAGGACAATGAAGTAATATGGGAAGGATGTAAAGCTGTAGCATTTTTGTTTTTTTTTCTGCCACTGAGCAACGAGACATAAGCTGCAGCAGAACGGAAATCTCAGCCTAGTTAAAATGAATGACCTGTAGGTTGCTCGTTCAAGTCGAAGAAAGTCGTCTGACAGCAGCAGTAATAAAGGTGAATATTACGTCCTTGGGAATAAAAAATAAACCTACTTTCGAACGCACTTATCCTTTTCAATCGGTTGATGTGTTTGTCATTTAACTTAGACGATTTTATTCAGCTCTTGAAAGACTTCTAGTGATGAAATACTGTAGGTACTGAAGGCTACCTAACATTTCAGGTTCAAAATGTCTGTTCTTAGCTGCATAACATCGTCAGGAGATACCAAGAATAAAATATGAGAGAGAGAGAGAGAGAGAGAGAGAGAGAGAGAGAGAGTTTAAAGAAAATTACCTCCATTAACTCTTTCACACGCTGATGACACACTTGGGCTTTTAATTTGACTGTCGACAGAAGGTTTCATGCACCAGAAGGAACTCTCAAGGCATTTATGACGATTAATTCTCTCTCTCTCTCTCTCTCTCTCTCTCTCTCTCTCTTACACACACACACACACACACACACACACACACACACACACACACACACACACACACACACACACACACACACACACACACACACACACACACACATTCCTCCACACTCCTGCACGACTTTCCTCCCCAAGGTACCGTTTTCCCTCTACGTGACGTCATTTCCGGTTTACCTCTGACCCGCGACCTTGCCTAGGGAGAGAGAGAGAGAGAGAGAGAGAGAGAGAGAGAGAGAGAGAGGGAGGGAGAGAGAGAGTTTTAAGATGGCTTGTAATTGGGACAGCTTGAAAGACAAAGCTTACTCCTTGGTTATTTATTGAAGTTCAAGAACAGGGTAACTAAACAGATTTTTCCTCACATTGCAAACTCTGCCAGTCATCCCTCTTCGAAAAAAAAAAAAAAATAGAAACAACTCTTTGCAGGAGCAGAGTGTGTGTGAAGGATATTGTATGCGATCGATACAAAGTGATCTCTTGTAGTGAAGAGGGTACGGAATATCTACGGCACTTATATTAATACTTCCACATTTCTGTCAGTCTGACATTCTTGCTTCCCGTGCAAACAGTCTTGAATCACCCTCATATTATTAAATATCTATGATCAAGACGCCTCTAAATTCAAAACTTATTAACCACGAGAGGGGGAACATCCCTCCACCACCCTTCCACACTGCCAGATGGACCCACAACATTTCTAATATTTACTAACTTCTTCAGAGGGAAGAAATTACATGGTTTTTAAAGATGGTATTATCATTATTGTTTACTTTTTCAGGTGGTAGGAAGAGAATACATAAAAAACATAATAGGAACTTTATGAATTACAGTTACCGGTAGTTATTTCCCCCCCCCTTTTTTTTTTTTTTTTTTGAAAGGTGCGACCACATGAGTTACAAATAACTGTACGGTATACTCATATGCAGAGAAAGAAAATTAGTTTGCAGATTATGGTGAGGTGAAAATCGGAGGTTAATGAAACTTGGCGATAATGACTCAGTGGTGAATGGGTGTGAAAAAAAAGGTTAAGAAGCACTAGTCTAGATAATACCGGATGCTGATACATGCTTAATCTGATGCTTTCAGTGACTGGTACAGGAGGAATAGTTATGTCCTGTGCTGGATGCTGTTATCCCGTTTGTCAGCATGTGATCATCTTTCGTTGTAGAATGCCTATTTTGGAGCTCTATAAGTATCACATTTCCTGGAGGCCTTTGCCATTTGTCAGTCGCATTACTGGCGAAGAATCTTTTTGTGACATGAAAGTCAGCGCTTTGACTTTTAACTTATAAACTGTTCCCACGCACTGGGAAGTCGGTAAGTTGGTTAGTCGGTAAGTCGGACAGTAATTTGGACAGACTGGAAATTACTGCATCACTTTGATAGCGCTCGAGGATTTAACCCCTTCAGATTGATGACATGATTTGACATATATTTGGTGCTTCCTGGCGATTTTGCTACTTCTTCATGTGGTGAGAGGATAAATGAAGCTTACATATAACCCTTTCTGTTAGACAAGTCTCACCAAAGCTGAATAATATTGTCAGGACAGCCGAAGTAAATGAAAAGTGTCATGGGACTGAAAGGGTTTAACGTCCAATAAACTTTCCTTTTAAAGTCTTATTTTATTTATTTATTTATTTATTTATTGCGCAAGGAAATTATTTGCATGATGCTGCACTACCTCTGACCGAATATCATTGCCTAGGTGAGCAGCCCCAGACTAAGTTACGTATTCCAAATGTGGTCTCATAACACTTTGGTACAGAAAGTAAAGAGGAATTCCTGTTGATAAATGCACATATTTTAATCGCTTTTTTCATTACTGGAAAAACTTTGTCGATTAACAATTACTTATATATCTTTTTCTGTTTTTTCGGATTTTTCTGTTTTGTCATTGCGTGTTCAGATTTTTCACTGCAACTTCCGATTTGTAAGAGATTACATTTATTTACAATGGTATACACGCTGGCCCGACCAGCCAACAATTTCTTGTAAATTTTGTTGGAATTTAGCCCACCACTCAGTCAAAATTGCTTCATCTACCAGTATTATCATGTCAAATTTGATATGAAACTATTGTGCAATTCCTTCAGTCTGATGACGCCTTTTTTTTTTTTTTTTAAGTTTATTCTAGCTATTATCAGACGATTTTATCCAACTTAGAAAAGCCCCTCAGGAGTTCATGAAAGCTATACCTCTTACTCTCTCAGCTCGAAAAGTCGTCTGGCAACTCGAGAACTTGTGCAAGCTGAATAAAATCGCCTCAATGCAGCAAGAATAAAATAAAAAATGCGTCATTTAAGTAAACTGGTTAACCTTACGTCAATTTTAGAGACACTAAAGAGAGAGAGAGAGAGAGAGAGAGAGAGAGAGAGAGAGAGAGAGAGAGAGAATTATTGTATTGCTACCTTGGCCGTCTTTCATCCGTCCTTGTCATTTTTTCCTTTACTATTTTTTTTTTATTTTTGCTTCGTTTTATTCTTCTTTTTCTTTTTTCTTTTCTTTCTTTGCTCGGCTCTTCCCTCTCCTTCTCCCCCCTTTCTTTTTCCTACATTATCTTCCAACTCTCCGATCAGTTCCATGTTCCCCTTCTCTTCCTTATTTTTCTTTTCATTCATTGTGTCAGTTAAGACCTTACTCCCCCTTCTGTCTTCTTTCTTCCCCTCCTCCCTTGTCTTCCGTTTTTTATTTATTCATTTCTCTCTCTCTCTCTCTCTCTCTCTCTCTCCATCTGTGTCTGTCTGTCTGTCTCTAACTTCACTCCTCTGTAATTTCCTCTGATATACAACTACTTTTTAAACCTGCCTGATTGACCCTTTTACCCGGGCATGTAGTAGTGATTGTGGTAATTGTGGTAGTTTTGTTAATATGAGATGGTGGTTGTTGTGGTGCCTAATATTTATGACGGTTGTAGTATAGCATTTGTGGTGGTCATGGTTTGTGTGTCAATTTGGTAGTGTTAGACATGGTATTGTGGTAGCTGTGGGGCAGCAATGTACGAGTGTACTTGTACAGTAGGTTATGGAGGTTGTGGTATGTATGGTAGTTGTGGTATGTCTGTTTGTATGCGTGAATACATGGTAGTTGTGGGGTACAGTGCTCGCTTTGTAGTATTGATAGTTGTTGTTGCTTAACCATGGTTTGTCTGGTTGAGCAAACTCTTCGACCACAGGTAAGCTACTGCTTCTGTTGGGCCGTCCTACAACTAAGTGCAGTACATCTGGGGAACCGGCGTCCCAGTGTGGTTATAATTGTACTATCATACATATATGTGGTAATGGTGCTATGTACGAGTATGCTAACGGTGGTATGTTTGGTAGTTCTAGTATGTATATTTGTATGTATGAATGTGTGTATGTATGCAGGGTGATTGTGATTATAATGGTAGTTATTATATTAATGATGGTTGTGCTTGTTGTGGAGAATTTTTTAGTAGTCATGGTCATTTTGGTTTATGTATTTTTGGAAGCCGTGACATTGACGGTGGCTAAGACATTTCTAAATAACAAGATTTTATGTACTAAAGTAGCTCTAGTCTCTCTCTCACACACACACACACACACACACACACACACACACACACACACACACACACACACACACACACACACACACACACACACACACACACACACACACACACACACACACACACACACACACACACACACACACACACACGTTTTCATTTCTTCCCACACGCCACCTAACTGCTGCTTGCCAACAGTGCACTTCTTATAGCACTGTTGGTAATTTTGGTAATGTTGGCATTTATGTAGGTTGGACCTGAGGGGTGGCGGGGGTGGATGGGAGGGTAATATATTAAACGGGTTTATTTCCGCTTAAGGTCACGTCCTCGGCTCTTTCTAGTTTTTCTTTCTTCCTTCGTGCTCCCCCCCCCTCTCTCTGTCTGTCTGTCTGTCTGTCTGTCTGTCTCTCTCTCTCTCTCTCTCTCTCTCTCTCTCTCTCTCTCTCTCTCATTTCCCCCCCTCCCTTCTTCAGTCCTTCTCCTTCAGTAACCATGCATTTGTAAAACTTTTTTCCTTGCAGCATCCTCCACTCTCACCCCACACCCTTCCTCCCTTTTGTCTTCCTTCCTTCCTTCATTCTTTCCGTCCTTCCTTCTTTCCTTGCATCCATAACCGTTCTTCCTCTTTGCATCCTTAACCCTTTGATCTCTTGAACTTCCTTCATCAAAAGAAAATGTCCTTGTTTTGCCTGAATTATATTCCTGGGGGGTACCAGTTGCGGAGAAAAAATTAGCGTACATGAGATAGTTTTGAAGCCTTTGAATTCTGGGGTTTCGTTTCGTTGAATAAAGTCGTCTGTTGTTAGCTTGAATGAATGACCCTGACGCATCTAGGGAAGCGAGAGGATTAAGCTGTTGGCGTACATCCTACTTTCCTCACAATGTTTCTGTGTTGTTTTTCCAGCATTTTTTCCTTACATCCATGGTTTTGTTTATTTCACAGAGATTTGTGATTTTTGACTTCTGCATGATGTACCCCAAGATTACTTTATTCAGTTGCAGGTAGACGCGACTCTAATTCTTGTGGTCACAGAATACCGTAAATGCATTTAATATACTGAATTCAATACCAAGACAAAAAAAAAAAAAAGCCAATCTTACATGAAGTGGCTTTGTTCATGAATAGTCAGTAATTCAGATAATCGAATGAAGAGATTGTGTGTGTGTGTGTGTGTGTGTGTGTGTGTGTGTGTGTGTGTGTGTGTGTGTGTGTGTGTGTTACAGGGGGGGTTTGATTCCCAGTAATGGGCAGTCTAATTAATATCGAATTCTGAATCATTAATCTGTTTGGTGTATAAATATAGATAGATAGATAGATAGTTGGATAGATAATCATGAACTAATAAAACTCGTCTGCCTGTACCCATCCCACTCAGAAAAAAAAAAATCTATCTATCTATCTATTGCCAGACGCCTCAATCCCGTTTGGGGTGGCCACAAACAAATCGCCTCCAAGTCGCCCTGTCCCCCGCCATTTCACTCCCCTGCTCCCAACTCACACCCCCCTCTCTCATATACCTCTCCACCCCATCTCTCCACCTCATCCTCGGCCTCCCCCTCCCTCTTTCCCCCTCCACCTCACTCACATACACTCTCTTCGTCAGTCTTTGACCCTCCATCCTCTCCACATGGCCAAACCACCTCAGTGTGTTCCTCATAACGCTTCCTATCACATCCACATCAACACCACAACGCTCCTTTATAACCTCATTCGTCAGCCTGTCTCTCCATGTGACTCCACAGGCTCCTCTTAAATAACTCATTTCCACGGCTCTCACTCTTGACTTGTGTCCTTCCAACAACGTCCAAGCTTCACTTCCGTACGTTAGAGTTGGTATCACAATACTGTCATGTAGTAACTTTTTCACTTCCATGCTCACTTCCCTGTTTCTTATCACTGCATTCAAAGAACCAGCAACCTTTCTTCCCTGCTGTACCCTTTCAAGCACTTCACCCTCCAAACCTCCATCCTTACTCATCACACTACCCAAGTACTTAAACGTACTCACATTTTCCAATTCCTCACCATCCAACCTCACTGTACATTCACTGACTTCACCTCTCTCAAAGACCATCACTTTACTCTTCCCTACATTCACCTTTAGATTCCGTTTCTTACACACTCTCTCAAACTCATCCACCAAGCCTTGCAGCTCCCCTTCGTCTTCACTCAACAACACGGTATCATCTGCAAACAACAGTACAGGGAGTTTCCAAACACTATCCTCTCTCACCAGGGCCACTCCAACATCCACTACCCTACCTTGTACCTCTTTTATTACCCCATCCATGTACAGATTGAACAACCATGGAGACATGACACATCCCTGTTTCAACCCAACTTTCAAAGAGAAAAATTCACTTAGTTCACCATCCACACGCACTGCAGCCTTCGCACCATCGTACATACTCTTCACAGCATTCAACAACTTCCCATCTATTCCATATATTCTTAACACTCTCCACAATCCTAGTCTATCCACCCTGTCATATGCTTTCTCCAAATCCATGAACGCCGCATACAACTTCTTTCCCTTCTCTAGAAGCTTTTCCACTAAAGATCTGAGAATGAATATCTGATCTACACAACCTCTACCCTTCCTAAAGCCTCCCTGTTCTTCTCCAACTAATTTCTCTGTTCTTTCTCTAACTCTGTCAATAAGTATCCTACCATACACTTTTCCTATTATACTAAGAAGACAAATGCCCCTATGATTACCACACACTTCTTTTTCCCCTTTTCCTTTGTACAAGGGAATAATTATACCTGACTTCCAATCCTCCGGGACTCTACCTTCCTCCCAGGCCAATCTGCACATCTTCCACATCCATTCTACTACTATCTCTCCCCCATGCTTCAGCATTTCACCACACACTCCATCAATTCCTGGAGCTTTCCCTGATTTAACTTTCTTCATTGCTTCCACAACTTCTATCCTACTGATTTCTTCCTGTCTTCTCACCTCCCTCCTTCTTCCAGCCATTCCCCAGCCACTTATACTCGCATTACTTCCATCCTCCACGTTAAACAATTCCTTAAAGTGTTCTCTCCATCTGCTCACTTTTTCTCCCTTCTCCACTAGTAATCTACCATTTTTATCTTTCACTCCCCTGCTAACTTCACTTCCACCCTGTCTTACTCTTTTCACCTCTTTCCAGAACATTTTCTTACAGTCCCTCCACTTTACACTCAAATTCCTTCCAAATTCCTCATCCACTCTCTTCTTACTCTCTCTTACTAATCTTTTCACCTCTCTCTTTCTTTCTACATATAACTCTCTCTTCCGCCTCTCAACTTCTTCCACGCCCCTATTTCTCATCCATTCATTGTATGCTTTCTTCTTTTGTGCCACAGTCCGTTTCACCTCTTCAGTCCACCACGCTGTTCCTTGCACCCCCCTCCGTCTTCTCTTCCTTCTACACACCACATCACAAAATAATGATAATAATAATCGTAGAGTTAATAAAGATTATCTCTCTCCCCTTCCGTACTAGGATCTCATAAGCGGAAAAGAATCATGTTTTAGCAGTCAGTTTTAAAAAATTAAGAGGGTAGCAGTAGGATACACACACTGGTGGCCTCGTGACAGCCATAAGCTAGTGGTACACCTGCCAGGTTTTTGTTGAGGTAAGTCTCCGCTATAGGTCAACTTTTTTGACGTTTTTTTTTCCTTTCCTTTTTCATGTCCATAACAGATTACAGAAAAATTGCGCACTGGGAAGACCATTGCTACTTCTAAAGCGATTTACTAGTATTCCCAATATCTGTATGGAAATAGTACTAAGAATTTGGATTACACATATGGAGCGCCTGTAGTCAAGAAAAAAATTTCGCCTATTCCGCTGCGAGTTATTGACGGTTGTACGGTAGCTGTTTACCTAGTGGTTATGGTGGTAGTTATGGTAGTAGCGGTCTTAATGGGGGTTCTGGTAGGAGTGAGGGCCGTAGTTATAGTGTCAGTAGTAATAGTAGTAGGTATGGTAGTCACGGTTGTGAGTTATGATGGTTTGTTGTGATAGAAGTGGTGATCGAGAGTAGCAGTAATAATGATAGTGTAGGAATGATAAACACCCACGTCGTGAATCGGGTCCAAGACGGGCTGAATTTGCATTTTGACAACACACATTCTGTATTAACATTTCACGTCACTCTGATAACACGACTAGTAGTTGTAGTTGTTGTTGTTGTTGTTCTTGTTGTTAGTAGTGTCGATGATATTGTTTAGTTAGTTTACGTAGTAGTGGTAATGGCAGCGATTGTTAATTGTTACAAAAACCTAACCTTACTAGCTGTTGCTGTATTTTTGCAGTAGTAGTAGTAGTTGTTGTTGTTGTTGTTGTTGTTGTTGTTGTTGCCGTAGTGGTAATGGTGGTGGTGGTGGTGGTAATAGTAGTAGTAGTAGTAGTTTTTGTTGTTGTTGTTGTGGTGGTGGTGGTGGTGGGGTGGTGGTGGTAATAGTGGTAATAGTAGGAGTACTAGTAGTAGTGGTAGGCGTAGTAGTAGTCAATCAATCGGCTTTATTTCGTATCTCTTGATATATAAAAAATAATACATTTCATCATCATAAAAGTAGCAGCAGTAGCAGCTGCAGCACCTTATAAGCTGTAGTAGCAGTAATACATATATACACACAGTAATAGTAGTAGTAGTAGTTGCTGTTGTTATTGTTGTTGTTGTTTTTGTAGTGGTGGTGGTGGTGGTGGTAGTTGTAGTAGTAGTAGTAGTAGTAGTAGTTGTTGTTGTTGTTGTTGTAGTAGCTGTTGTTTTTGCTGTAGTGGTGGTGGTGGTGGTGATAGTTGTAGTAGCAGTAGCAGTAGTAGCAGTGGTAGTAGAAGTAGCCAGTGGTGGTTGTGTTAGCATTGGTTGTGGGAAACAGGCACACACGCGCTCTCAAGCAGCGAGCAACGACCTCTTAGTCTATCATGATGAAGAAATGTTGCAAAATGCTGAGGACGTGCACTGCTGGGTGGCGGGGAGGGAGGAAAATAGACTGGGGGGAGGGAGAGTAGTGAAGGGAGGAAGGGAAGCATAGGGGGTGCTGGGTGAATGGAAGGAAGAGGAAGGAGGTGAGGGACGGAGAAATATAGAGAGAGACAGACACAGACAGACAGACAGACAGACAGACAAACAGACAGAGACAGACTGACAAACAGACAGACAATGAAGTGAAAGGAATCAAGGAGAGAAATAGTATACTTTGAATGTGACATACATTTCCCCCCACCTCTCTCTCTCTCTCTCTCTCTCTCTCTCTCTCTCTCCATGACAGTCGATCCAGTACTTTCTAACGACGTCAACATGAGTATTTGGTTTCCAGATTTGAGGTAACGTGAGTGTGTGTGTGTGTGTGTGTGTGTGTGTGTAAGAGAGAGAGAGAGAGAGAGAGAGAGAGAGAGAGACGGGGGGGGGGGAGGGAGTATGGAAGAATGACCCAGTAAATAACTGATCTAAGTTAAATGTCTTATTGTTGTTCGTCTCTCTGTCCACCTCACCCCACACCCCCTCAACCCCGCATCCTCCACCCCACATCCCACTCCTCACCCCCCACACCTCACCCCCACACCCCACACCCTCCACCCCACACCCCACTCCTCACCCCTGCCCATCCTCCTTCCCCCATCCCTGCCACCCCCTCTGTCTCCCTCTAGCCCTCTCTTCGTCCCTCACTTGTACCCTGCCACTCGTTTTTCTCCCATTCTTTCCTGTTTTCTCTCAGTTTCTTTTAGACTCCATGCCTCTCTTGTTCTCCCTTTTCTCAATCAGTTCTCTCTCTCTCTCTCTCTCTCTCTCTCTCTCTCTCTCTCTCTCTCTCTCTCTCTCTCTCTCTCTCTCTCTCACACACACACACACACACACACACACACACACACACACACACACACACACACACACACACACACAAAACAGATAAATAGATAGATAGATGAGAGAGAGACACACACACACACACACACACACACACACACACACACACACACACACACACACACACACACACACACACACACACACACACAAGGTGAGAGAGAGAAAAAAATACACACACACACACACACACACACACACACACACACACACACACACACAGTAAAAGAGAGAGAAGGAGAGAGAGATTTTCCTTTATTTTTTTTCTTTCATCTAGGGAGTAACAGGGAATGGCCAAGAGAAAATTGCAGAGTCTGTAAAGGAAATAGAGAACTGAAGGAGATAAGTAAGATGGTGGAACTGATTCTGAGTTGACAGGGAGAGGTGGGAGACAGGGTGGAGGAGGCAGGTAAGATGGGAGGCAGGGTGGGTCAGAGGCAGTGTGAGGGCAGCAGGGTAGGTGGAAGGCAAGGTGGGTCGGAGGCAAGGTAAGGAAAGCAATGTGGATGGGAGGCATTGTGGGTGGAAGCCAGGATGTGGGGGACAGGGTGGATAGGAGGCTGGGGGAGGGAGAGGTACGTATGTTGGGTGGAAGGGGGGAGGATGGGAGGCAGGGTGGGGACGGGAGGATTGTGTGGGGAGAAGCAGCAGATTATTTCCGGGGTAGGGACACGGGCAGGCAGGAAGGTAGTAAGGCAGGCAAGAGGTACAAGCAGGTGGAAGGCAGGCTAGTAGGAGGCAGGGAGGGAGGGTGGTAGGAAGCCAGGTGGGTATGGAAGCAGGGTTATAGGATAAACTGATGTACAGAATGTTTGTTAAGCAGACAGGAGAATAGGGGAGAATACAGAATGATTTGTAGATTGGTAGGCAAAAGTGGAGAGTGGGATAATGGCAAGATTGTAATGAGGTAAAGAAGGGTTAATAGAGAATGGCTGGTACGTTGGTAAGTAAGAGGGAAGAGAGGGATAAAGGCAGGAATGGAAAGAGGTAAGCAGGATGGTACGGAGAGAAGCAGGAAGACAGGCAAGAATGTAGGGAGGTAGGCATGAGAGTAGAGAGGTTGACAAAAAGGTAGAGACGTAGGCAGAAGGGCAGTGAGGTAGGTAAGGGGGGCCTGGAGGCAAGTAGGCAGGCAGTTAGGTAGAGAGGGTGCGTGGCAGTGAGGCAGACAGTACAACCCCGGATCAGTGAACTCCTACTGCCGGCTGTCTGAACTCACACTGCATGCTCAATAACTCGCCGCTGGGCAGGATGGGCAAGGGCAGGCAAAGCAGAATATATAGGAAGGAATACACAAGGTAATTACCTACGGTAGCTGAGGAAGGATAGGTAGGCCATGTAGGAACGGGATGGGGTAGGATGTGAAGAAAAGGCAAAAAAGGGTATGAAAGGGTTAGGAAGGGTAGGACTGGTGGACAACGGTTAGACAGGGAATTTCCAGTAAAAAATACAGTATATACAATCAAAAGGTGAATGTCTGCAAGAAGTTATTCTTTCAAGTGGAAATTGAACAAAAGAGACAAAATCGAGCCGTTCATTTCGAGATGCCTGAACACATTGTGTTCTAAAGACTGGAGGTCATAAGAAGTGAAAATGATTGTGATGACCGTAGCTGCAAATGTGACCGGTTGCATACCGTACACGAAGGACTGAGGATACAAGTTAATTATTCCTTCTCAGAAATGGACACACACACACACACACACACACACACACACACACACACACACACACACACACACACACACACACACACACACACACACACACACACACAAAGGCCAATAAGACCCTTTTTCAGAGTTAGGCATTGCGCAGATTATTGGAAAGCACGGAGTTGTTTAGTACACCCAGCCTCAGAGAAGCTGATTTAAGAAGAGAAGTAATTGGGATCTTTTTGTGATAGATCGAGAGATGAAGAAAGGAACACCAAGGATATTGAGAGTGAAGAAGGACTGAGTTGTGTATGATTGAAGAAAGAGTGAGAGTCTTGTGGGAAATTGTGTCGAATTGAAAGATGGAGGAACAGTTTCTGAGATATTAAAAACAGTAAGATTATTTTACCCCAGTCATATAATATCAGCCAGTCAAATGACTGGTGTGTCAGAGCCTTCTCTCGTGACCATTAAGGTGCCAGTTGTGATGGACGCTGTGAGAAGCGAGCGGAAAAATAGGCAAGGAAAAGAAAGAATTAGGCAGGGATGGAGGTTAGGTAGGGTATGGTAAAGTAGGCAAGGTTTAAAGGGGGTAGGCAAAGGTAAGAATTGCTTAGTGTTAGTAGGGTAGGCAAGGGGAGGAAGGATATGTAAGGGTAAAAATTATACGATTAAGCAAGGTAGGAGAGGGTAAGTAGGATAGGCAGGGGCAGATAGGAAACGGCAAGTAGGGTAGGCAAGTGAAGGCAACGGAGACAAGGAATAATTGGTAGAGCTGAGTAGTCAGTAGGCAAGGTAGACTAGTTAGTAGGTAAGGGAGATTAGTTAATAGGTAGAGGAGTCTGAGAGGATAGGCTGCTTTGTAGTATGGCAGGCTGGTTAACAGGTAGGGTAGGCTGGTTAGTAGGTGGGCCAGGTTGGCTTGTAGGCAGGTTGGTTGGTATGTAAGGTAGGTAGGTTATAGGCAGGGCAGGCTGGTTAGTAGGTAGGAGAGACTAGTTAGTAGGTAGGTTAGACTGGTTAGTTGGTAGGCAAGACAAGCTGGTTAGTAGGTGGGAAAGGCTAGTTAGTAGGTATTATAGGCTGGTTAGTAGGTAGGAGAGGCTAGTTAGTGAGTATTATAGGCTGGTTAGTTGGTAGACAGGGAAGTCTGGTCAGTAGGTAGGGGAGGTTAGTTAGCAGGTAAGATAGGCTGGTTAGTAGGTAGGAAAGGCTAGTTAGTAGGTAAGATAGGCTGGTTAGCTGGTAGGCAGGGCGGGCTGGTTAGAAGGTAGGAAAGACCAGTAAGTGGGTAGGGTAGGCTGTTTAGTAGCTATACGGGAGACTGATGAGTAGGTAGGGTAGACTGGCTAGTAGGTAGGATAGGCTGGTCAGTAGGTAAGGTAGGCTGGGTAGTAGATGGGATACACTGGCTAGCAGGTACAGCAGACTAGTCAGAAGATAGGGTAGGGTGGTTTGTAGGAAGGGTAAAGTAGTTAATAGAGAATATAGGGTAGTTAGTATGTAATGCAACATGAGTCATTCTAGTACAAAACAGTATTCCTAAAATAATAACTGCAGCATCCAAGTAAATTACCACCACCACCACCACCACCACCAACAACAACAACAAACACAGGCAAGAACAGTAACTCTGAAAGGGCTTAATTTTTTGCTCTTCAGTTCTGGAGAAAGTAAGAGAATGGGAGAGAAAGGAAAAAGACTGCTTATGAGAGAGAGAGAGAGAGAGAGAGAATTTCCTCACCCGTTTGTCTATGTTCCATGTTTGGTTGCATGGTACCCCCACCCCTCTCTCTCTTTCTCTTTCTCCCTTCCCTGCCTGCTTGTCTTCCTGCCTACCTACCTGCCTACCTGGTTGCCACCTTACTTCCTTCTCGTCTGTCTCCTCTTCCTGTCATTTCCTGGCCGCCCCCTTCTTTTTCCGTCCTTCTCAACCTTCCTAATTACTCATAAATCACCAGGGCCCGACGAGGTTTATCATAAGGATCTGCATTAGGCCACGGAAAATCCGTGCCAACCAACTACCACGCCCGATGAACGTAGCATCAAAGGCTGGAAGAATTTTGTTGTTTGTTACAGCAAAGAAAACCATCTTGGACCTATTTAAACTAACAAACTAAACCTAACATGAATCCATGCTTGGTCGATACAGCGTTATTTGCTAACATTTTCGTCTGAAGTATATAAGACATTAGACAGCGATAAAACTTACGAAACTGTTTTTCACCACTTCAGCACAAGTTTTGATTGGATTCCTCAAGTGTGGTTAATTAAGATAGCATATGGTATACGTAGGGATAATTTTAAATGGGCTGAATCCTGGCTTAAGGGAGGGAAGCAGCGGATTATTATAAATGATACTGTGACGGACAGGGAATTAGTAACTAGTGGAATGTTTCAGGATTTTTTTTTTCTGTCATTATATATTTCTCGTAATCTGTTGATCACTTTGACAGGCGTTTCTCTGAATGAGTCATCAGCCAACTGCACTTATCCTCTAAGATTAAGTCTCTCTCTAGTTGTCTGCCTCACTCCATTGCTGTTGTCTCCATTTGTTTACCTCTTCCTGTCTTGCTTATTTGCATTCTTACTCGCTTCCTTCCTTCCTTCCTTCCTTCCTTCTTTCTTAACCTACCTCCACTGCCGTCATCTTTTCTTTTCTGCCTGTCTGCCAGAGCTAGTGATCTCTCTAAAAGTCGTAATATTCGTGATTAATAGTTTCCTTGCATGATCACGATCCCTCTGATTACCCCCCCCCTCTCTCTCTCTCTCTCTCTCTCTCTCTCTCTCTATATATATATATATATATATATATATATATATATATATATATATATATATATATATCTGTCTATCTATATATACTGTATATATTAATTTCTAGATGTCATCTTCGCTGGATACAATGACGAACCTAGTAATCGGTGTACACTCTGAGACAAAAGTTTCCATGCTCTTCCATTCCCTCTACTTCGCTAGAGGATGATAATGACTGTCACTTTCTTAAGTTATCATATCAGAGAGAATCATCTATCGACGGAGAATATACCAGGCCTCTCTCAGCCTAGGAATATTAGACAGCAGAGGAAATCGAAAAGTAGAAGAGGTAAAATATTAGGCAAGCTTTTGCCTCCGACTGTACACATGCTGTTTCTTCACCTGCCTTTACTCTTAACAAAATAAAATATGGCTTTATAATCTTTTCATTGCCACTAAAGTGCCGAAAATAGTATAAATAACACTAAAAAATCGTCCTAATAACAATTTCATTCACTGTGTTCCCTCCCCTTCCTTCCCCTTCATTCATTCACATGAACCCACCTCCCCTCATCCCCCCTTCCCCTTACTCCTCCCTCCATCCCATCACCTCAAGATACCAGCACCACCACCACCAGCACCTTGCACGAACTCTCAGTCACCCGCGAGACGTCGTGGGGTGTGGACGTACACACACCCATTCACCCGTAAATGTTCAACCCTCTTGTTGCTTTAGTATTCATTCATTTATACCTGACTGCTTCTTGCATTAAATCCAAACGAAATAGTAAGACGTCTGAGGAACGGTGATGGAAGTGGAATGAAAAAATATTAGTGTATAAACTGCATTTTGTGGTGTCTCATTCATAATAGCTCTGTGATATTAATTCTGCAAGACAATTTAGCTGTTGAAAATTACTTATCTGATGACTAGCCTATACGGTTTCTTAAATTTCCCTTACCCTTTGACTGGTACTGATTGAACTCCACCTCAGCAGAATTAGACTCATTCAACGTTTGCCAAAATTAATTGCCTGTATGTGCCTCAGCCAGTGAAAGGGTTAACGTATACAAGACTGTCAATGACTGTCTATACGTGATTGTGTGTAATAGTGTGCGAACTTGTGCTTGTCATGTAGGTTTAGATACGATATGTGTGACGTATTGGTGCGCTTTCTGTTATACACGATCCTTGAATTTATCTGTTTCAGTTTATGCGTAAATCTGTAACTTCAAGTTTTTAAAGGCATGTTCACAAAGATGAATTCACGACTGTAACTTATCACACATTTTAATTTTTTTTTTGGTGCAATTTTGTGTTCTTAATATTAAAGTAGGTTAATATTTTTTTCTGCTTGTAACTGAGAGTAGTTTATGTGTAAGAGGTACAGTATGTGCTTATTTTGTGAACATGCGCATAGTTATATATTTGTATATTGTAAGTGTACCTGGTATGTGTATCTGTACTGAGATAATGCGTAACAGTACTCGTATGTGAGTCACTGAAAGTATTTGCTTTGTCATTGTGTGCGTATAATGTATTTTATGCACACTGTATATGCAAGTGTATAGTGTGTATGAGAAAGTATGTATATATATATATATTTGTACATGTGCATGTTTTTGTGTAAACATATAATTCCGTGATAGTATATGTATAATTTCCAAGCCGATATGTACTTGTGAACAAGTGCCTTTGCATGCATGTGTGTGTGTGTGTGTGTGTGTGTGTGTGTGTGTGTGTGTGTGTGTGTGTGTGTGTGTGTGCGTGTGTGTATTTTATGTTTGTGTGCATATGAGTACGTGTATGCGTATGTGTGTCTACACGTGTCTAATGTCAATTGTGCGTGTAGCCTAAATGTGTTTGTATGTGTGTGTGTATGCATGTATGACTGTGTGATCCCTGGTGGGAGGGATCACAGAGGTCAGAGTGTGTGAATGTGTTCTTGGGCGAGGTCAACCACGCCAACATTGTTATCAGATGTGTGTACCGTTATGAAAAGTGATACTCGTACCAGCGACTTACCACATACCATTATACCACATCCTCCACACCACAGTCTTGTCACTACACTAATGCCACTTCAACAACGCCATCACACCACCGCGTACCATACTACCATACCACCATATACCATTATATCACACTGACGTATCACACTACGCCACCACATACCAATATACCACATTACTTCCACCGTCACCGCACGACCTCCGTCATACTACTACTGCATACCTTTTTATCATCATTATTGTCACTACCCACATCCGCCACACTACTGCCACTACCACATCTGCCACATCACTGCCACTATCACCCCTGACAGTGCGTTCACCACCACCACACCACATCACTGCTCTTGAATCATAACTTACCTCTATCATCACTTCATCCACCACATATCATGCAATCATCACCACCGCTAATGACACTACCACATTCACCACCAGCATCATCAGCTAACTAGTAGCCTACCACTACCACCATAATTTTGCCACCACACCTTTACAACCACTGTTTCACTGGTTTCAGTCCCACTAACCATAACCTTATCACCACCATATCACCACCACCACGCAAGCCACCAACATCTTGTCACTCATCATCATCTTGACACTGAGATTATCACTGCCACCATCACGACCATACCACTTCTACCATCAACACCCATAACTACCACCTAACCACTGCCACCGTCATCATAACTATCACCACCATTCATAACTACCAAGACTTCATCTCAACCATCAGCATCCATAGCTACCACCATCATGACCTTACGGCTGCCACTGTCACCACAGCTCCCGTCACCACCCACAACTACCATCATCCCACGTCTACCAGTAGTATCCAAAACCACCATCACCATCATCTTACCACTGCCACCATCACCACAACTACCACTACCACTCACAACTACCACCACAATTCACGACTACCACCACCATCCACAACTACCATAACGATTCACAGCTACCACCGTCCACGACTACAATCTCCAAGGTTAAGTGGCTGTTGTCATAGAATCCCCTTTTACCTCGCCTTATCTACCATTCAACCATTTTACGTAAATACCAGCCCACTTATTCATCTACCTTCTTTACTGACCTGCTCCTGAAGCGGTTTTCATATACACATCATAGTTGCCCTTGTCTGCAGTACCTGTGTATTCACATTTTCCAACCTATCTACTTATCCCTCAGTCCGTATACTTGTCTACCTACTTACCATACCTGTATTACCAGTTACTTTTATTAGCCTGTACCCGTCCAGCTACCTTCACTCAAGGAATAAATAAAAAATAAAGTCTATGATACTCGCCTATATTTACCTATCATCTGTCTTTTCATCCAACTACTTACAACTACTGATATTGTACCGGGTATTTGCATATTGTAAGTAGTATATTTAAATCTCCGTCATCTTACCTTTGTACTTTCTTAATAACACTTATCTACTGAAGCATCAATAGATAGGCCTACTCTTCATGTTAACTGCCCTAAGATGTTAAACCTACAGCCTTAGATCCCAAATATTCCCTCGTACTAAATTTACTCTTTCTGTTTCGAAGTAAATGACTGAGTGGTCAAGTGGTACAGTGTTGGATTAGCTTTCGAAATGGCGTATGGTCGATCATATACCAAGGCCAAGAACAGTTTGAGATCTGAATTTCGTTAAAAGACTCATCAGATCCTCCACAATACCCATCTACAATGTCATAAGAACAGCCATTCTAATACTATCCCACTAATTCTTAATGAGACAATGCAGGCATGTATTAATTATGGACGGTGGGTATTAACGTCGAAGTGGTGAAATGTGGAAGTGTTTGACGTCATCTGCTGCTTGTATGGGTTGCTGGGCCTCGGGAACAGGCTGTAGTCTAAGCCTATCGTTAGATACATCGATTCTGGCTACTACAGGGAATAGTCGTTGATATTAATTCAGTACTCACCGTGTTTACTGTTACCCCACCGACAGTTCATAAGCACCCCCACTAATGCCGTAACACCAGATCTGAATGTGATATCCCCAGAGAATCACAATAGATGTGTTTGATATTAATGCCCATATGCAAGATGATGTGTGAGGGCAGCAAGTGATCAGCCCTTTGTTAATGTGTTGTTGTTAGACTGGACTCGGGAAACGAACTTCCTGGCCATGTCCAGAGAGGTAGATGTAAAGGGACAGACGCCATGAGGCGTTTAGCCGCGGTGCTCATTTCCGTAACTTAGGCATTAGAGCCTGTGTTGGGTAGTTACTTGGTGACTTACTCATTCAGCCACTTTCGTACCTACCTGTCTACGTGCTTACCAGAATACCAACCCATCTACCTACCATCCAATACATACCAGTTCGCTTACCATCCTGTGTATCCGTTGACTTATATACCCATCCGCCTGTACACCTCCCCATTTATTCATGTACCTATCTCTGTTCCTACCTGTCCGTCCATACACCAGCTTCCCTGAATGCCAACCAACCAACCAACCTGCAGTATCATTCTACCTCCCTGCTTGACAACACATCTCAACCCATCACCTTCCTGTTCATCTATGCCAGTTATTCCCTCCTGTCCATTTAGCTGCTTGCCATGCTGTCTTTACAACTATCTCGTTTCTCACCTTCGTTCTGTAGCTTTATATTAATAAGCTAGCCTACTTTTTCCCTTCCTTTTTCTGTTTTTATTGCCTCCTCATTTCCTGCCTCCATTCCTTCCTTTACTCCTATTTCTTCATGCATTAGCTGTCATGCTTTTGTTCATTCATTCATTTGTCTTCCACCATTCATTCTTTCATTCTTTTATTCATTCATTTTTACCTTTACGTTATCCTACAATTCTTCCTTCATTAACTCTCTATTTTTTTCTTTCATTCTAACGTACAGTATAGTTTTTCTTTCCCTCCATTATTTTTCATTCTTCCTTCCTTCATTTCTCCCTTTAGTTCTATAGTTTTTCATTTATTTTTTTCATTCATATCCTCCCTTTATTTCTGCTTTCCTTTCTTCCTTCTTTCATTCATTCAGCCATCCTTCATTCATTCATTCACTCACTCATCATCCATTCTTTCATTCATACTTACGTATTTTTTTGTTTATTAATTTCCGATATTTTCTTCGTTTTTTCCCATATTGATTCATACCTCCATTTTCACATTTATTGCATTCATTCATTCCTCACTCCATTAATTTTGTTCAATCGTCCATTCATTCTTCTCTTTTATTTAGTCATTTCCTGTCTCTGGGTTCGTTCTTTCAGCTTTCTAGAAAATGTCTTAAAATATCTGTTCTAAATTAACTTCACTCAGTACTTCACTCACTAGTTTATGCTTTATCATCTTTCGTTCTTTCCACAGCGTTTCATTCTTCTTCCTTGCTCCATTTTCTATTTTCATTTTTCCTCCGTTACGTTTATTTATTATGTATCTGCCTTCATTTACTAATATGTTTCTGTATCTTCCCCTCCTCCTTTATCTTCAATAATTTTTTAAACTTTCATGGTCGGAGCAGCTCTAATATTTCATTCTATTCTGTTCTGGGTAACATGAGAGAATTTTATCAGCTATGAGTCATACGAGCATGAGAATATTAATGCGGTCCCCACTGGCTCTCTCATGCTCTTTCCCATGTCAGATGTTTTCCATTTTTCTTTTCATTTACATTATTTTTGTTACAGACTCAACAGAGAGAGAGAGAGAGAGAGAGAGAGAGAGAGAGAGAGAGAGAGAGAGAGAGAAACTAGACTAAAAGATTGATCAAGCGAACGTGTCCGTCTGTACGTGAGAAAGAGACTGAGAGATAATGAGAGGGAGGGAGGAAGAGAAAGGGGGATGAATGTCGTCATGGCAAATGTCTAAAATCTCCTTCAATTTCGTGTGTCAGTGGAGTCAAGATAATAGAAGGAAAAGCAACACACAAGAAGAGGGTTGAATATCCATAAAGTGTGAAAAATAAAGGTTGGAAGAAGAAATAGAGCATATTAAATTAGCTGATGATTAAATATGGACTACAGCAGTGCTTAAAAATATCAGTGACTCATAGTCATCCATGTGATATACAGAGCTAAAAACATATATCTCAGACTGAGGAGAAGGGTAGAGTCGATGAACTCTTGCTTATAAAACGAACTAACACAATGGTAAAAATATATCATAGAAAATCTTTTCCATTCCTTGACAGAGAAAGGAGAGGATGTATATCTATATTTCTCAACAACAAACATTTTATTGACAGACGCAAAACGGTCCAAGAGTATCAAATTATAGCCAACCGTGTTTGAGGTTATCACATTTTGCAAGGCCCTTGTCGTGTCCAAACGGCAGATTGTCGAATTTGCGGAACACCATCAGTTAGAAGGAAAAAAAAAAAAAACTGTATACAGCTGACAACACACACTGTGAAATCCGGGTCTGGAAATAAAAAAGAAGCAAAATTTTCCGGCAGCCCATCGCTCACAAGTGATCTGTCGGAATGGGGAGGAGGTGCGGCGGGAAGGAAGTTGCCGGACACCTCAAGCACTAAACACCCACAAGCACAGGACGCAGCTGAAATGCCGTCGCAACATCTTCTAGAACTTCATCATCAGTGTCCTAACACTACGCTATACTGGAATGCTTTTGTCTGCCTTTGTCAGGAATCAGAATATAGTTAGGAACCTTGAAAGTCAAGACCCCCGAAGGGAAACAACACCATCTTTTCCAAACAGAACAGCATCGGCAACTATTTCCACACCTCGTAAGCTGTCTACACATTCTCATTCCTTATTTCGACACTAACGTCAGGAACCTAAACCACTTCGTCAGCTGTTTCAGCATCTTCATCAGTCATCTTCAGTTCCTTCCACATTCGGAGCAAGAACCGAAATCACTCCATCAGTACTTTCCACATCCTGGCCAGCCATCACCGCTTTCTTCGTCAGCAGATCCAGCACCCACGCCAGGAACCAACACTTCTTCGCCTACCATCTTCACACTTTCGTCAGCAATATCCGCATCCTTCATCCTCCATCTCCACGTCCTTCTTCAGCCACAGCCACTCCTTAGGCATCCATCTTCAGCACCTTCGCCAGGCATCGCCACCTCCTTCGTCAGTTTTCTCCATCTTCGTCAGCAGTTTCCACACCTTCGAAAGCCACTACCACCACCTGCCTTTTTGAGCCCCAGCCGCACTCGCAGCCATGGAGTACCGGCTGACGACACTGGGGTCTGGCCGGTGGTGGCAGCCTGGGTTGAGTGCCGCCTCTCACCACCGGAGTGCCAGCGCGGCGGCCAGCAGCACTGACTCGGGGCAAAACTCGCTTGAATACTGGGACTACACCGTGGAGCTGGAGATGCTGAAGGGACCTGAAGGTGAGCTGAGGGGTGGAGAGAGGAGGAAAAGAGGGAATAAACTCGAAGGGAAAATGGAAGGAAGGTAGGAAGTGAAGGAATACGGGAAGGTAGAACAGAGGGTGAGCTGAGAAGGGTAGATAGAAGAAAAAGAACAAAAGAAAAGAGAGAATAGGTGAGGAATGTGAAAGAGAAAGGAATAGAATGGCATGAAGGCGGAAGAAGGGAGTGTGGATCAGGGAGAGGAAGAGACCGTCTAACTAGAGATGCAGAGGAGCAGAGACAGAAAAGAAAGCAATGAGAGGGAAAGGAGGGAGAGAGAAAAAAAAGAAGCGAAGAGAAAAGAGTAAGGAGGAGAAAAAAGAAGAGGATGGGAGATACTGAATGGCCCTGAAGGTTAGCTAAGGAGAACGATAGGGAAAGAGAAGTCAGAAGAGAAAGAAATGTAGAAAAGAAAAGAAAAGAAAAAGCAGAGTAGAACGAGGAGGGAAAGAGAGAAAAAGGGAAGGGGTGAGACGATAGGAAAGTGAGAGGAAGGACGGAATGGAAGTTGGGAAAGATACAAATAAGATCAAGATTACCGAACTGCTGATGAACAGAGGAGGAAGCAGGGGAAGATAAGGGAAGAAAGGAAAAAATATATGAGAAAGGAATAATGTCGAACTGGAGATACTCAGTGGCCCAGAAGATGTCAGAGGAGAAAAGAGGAAATGGGAATGGAGGGAAAGAGCGAAAACAGATCGTGGGAAGACGATAAGGAGGGACCAAAAAAAAAAAAAAAAAAGTTTAAGGGCTCTTAAAGTGAGAGACTAGTGAACAGGAGTAAGGGGAGGGAAAGGGAGAAAATGGTCAAAATAGAGAAATGAGGGAAAGGGGAAAGGAAGGAGAAAATGAGGAGAGGGGAACGAAAGATAAGAAATATAAATGCTGGAGGAGTAAGGAACAAGAGTAGAGACCGTCGACCCCGGAGATCCTCAGGGGTTCTGAGGATGAGATGGGGAGAGGATACAGGAGGAGTAATGGCGAAGGAAAGAGAGGGGAGAACAGGAAAGGGATGGGGGAGGGGGGGACGATCTTAGACAAGAGAGAGGAGTAGGGGGATCACTGAACTGGAAATAGAGGCCTCGGAGAGTGAGAAGAGGAGTAGACATGGAGTATTGAATAAATGGAGGTGAAAGTGGAGTAATAAAACGATAGGAAAGGAGAGTAGGGGAGTCAGGAGTAGAGGGATACCGAGGGGAGAAAAGAGGAATAAATAAATGTAAGGAAAGGAGAAACGAGAAGCTACATGGAATTTTTAAAGGGTGGTAAAAATGTGAGTAGCGAGAGCCAGAGCGAAGAATATAAGGAAAGAGGAAAAGACGGAAGATGAAAGTGACGGAAAGGAAACATGTAAAATAGAAAAAATATAGGCAGCATAAATCGACGTTTTAAATACGATGACGTCTTTATTAGTTATTGCACGCTAGGCTTAATTACGGACAGTTTTATTCAGTTTAACGAAAAGACCTCTCGTATTAAAAAGGCCGATTAAGTCTTTTCCTGATCTTGCCTGTAAAAAAGAAAAATCGCTTCGTAGCAGAATAAAACTGTCTGGAGATAGCAAGAATAACGTAAGAAAGACACCATCGTAGTGAAGAAGTTACAAAGAACGGAAAGTATGAACACCACGGATTTCAAAAAAACAAAATAACCTGAGAATGGCTTGGAAAGGAAAGTGCTCCCAAGGTTTTGTTGTTTGTTAGTCTCTAAGTTTTTGTCTTTTTTTCTCACACTTTTTTCCCATCCAACACCGTCCACCTCATGGAAGACAGCCAGTGTGCTCATGGCTGCCTTTCTTTAGTTTCTCCCTTTGTCATTTTCCCCTCCTACTGCCTTTTGGTCTCTTCTGTCCACTTATCTATTATCTACCTTCTGTTATTCACCTGTCGATTTCTGGTCTTTCTTCAGTTTTTCTTCTTTCATCTCTTTCATCTGCTGTTCTCTGGCCCTCCTCCATCCCTTTGACTGCTATCTACCCTTCTCTTATTCACCTTTTTGTTATACCCACCTTCCTTCTGTTTCTCCTTCCGTCATTCGCATCAGCTGTTCTTTGGTACTCCACTATCCACCTTTATCTACCCGTCTGTTATTCACCCGTCTATTATCCGCCATTCGTGAGTTTCTTCCCCGCCTTTCTCACCTCCTGCTGTACTTTGGCCCCCACTCTCCACCCGTCTATTATCTGCCCGTCTGTTATTCACTCGTCCATTACCCACCTTGTCAGCCGCCTGTATGTGCGAGGGAAGTCCATTTCGTGGTGGTGGTTTCGAATGTGTGGGGTTGTAAAGTGTGTGTTGGGGACTTTTAGGGTACGAAGACCCACGCGAAGCTGTTGAATAGCGGGCCTGGTTCCACTTAGCACATGTTAAGACTAAAGGAATGGTTAATCCCACTAGTTTGTGGTATGGGAGGGATCCAAAAACATCAGTAGGAAAGTGCAGTAGTAGGGTAGCCACCAAGAAAACATCCAGTGAAATAAGCCACACTACCTTTCAATTACCATACAAATCTTCGAAATTCTCGCCCCCTCCTCACAGACCAAACCTTCCCTCGGCCTCTCCCCTCATACAAACACTCAAATGCAAACGCTTGTCCGGTGCAGTTCCGTACACACTTAATCAAGTTAATACCCACTTTTCGATCATTCCTCAATTTTCACCTCAACGTCTGTACCTCGCTTTAAATTTCCATACACTTATTATATTTCATATACCTTCTTCTTGGCCTGCAGTGCCTCCTCCTACCTTCAAACATGCTCACCCTTTTCACCACTGTCTTGATATATATCCAACTTCCCACTCCAACCATACCAGCTCAGCGTACTTCCTTATACCCTTTGTTCATCAAACCTCCATATCCACGTCTTTTATTATGTGACCACACCTCAGCACATTGTCTTCTGCCCTCTTATCTCTAGACTCCCATATCCTCATCCTTCAAGAATACCTACACTTCTGTATATATGCATCAAACATCCATTAGGTATTTGATTAAAAGCAGGTGTGCGATTATATGCCTGATATTTCTAGGGAGGAAATGGTGATAAAGGAAGTCCAACAACACTTCCTCATAAGGCTGAAGGGAGGGGGTGGAGAAAAACAGTAAGTACAGGGAAGTACGGTGTTAAAGAGGAAGTTGAGCATAAATGTAAAGAGAGAGAGAGAGAACATAACGAGAAAAATTTAATATAGGCTTAAAAAACAGTAGTGAAAGGCAAAGCCTTATAAAAACAAGCTAGAGATAAATAGCAAGAAGTGAAAGGTACAAGGAGAGAGGGAAAAAAAAGACAGACAGACAGATAGGGAGAAACTACCCACCCACCCACAACGACCTACCCCCACCCACAGCACACTCTCTCCTGCACATCTCGAGCACCTTAAGTGGCCTGAATGAGTTGAATGCTGAGTGAGAGTGACGAGCTGATGAGGCAGAGCGGTATTAGAGCATTTAGGCTGGCATGAGGCAGGCTGAGGTGCTGGTAGGAAGGAAGGCGTTTGTGTTGAGGCACCCACGCGTTTATGACTAGAAAGTCAAAATAGCGCGGAAGGTATTTTGCTTGACAGGTTGGTTGCTATATTTTCTGGCTTGTGGATAGCTATATGGTCTTTTATATATATATATAGTTAGATTCATTCTTATGCAAGTAAGGAGAGGTGTGGTTAAGGGGCTGATGGTGATCGCGTGCCCAGAGAAGAGGTCTGCTGTCTGAACTTACCCAAGATGTATCCCGAGTTTGGGCACAAAACGTGTGAAGCATATAAACTTTGCCAATCGGGTTTTATCTTCCATACAACTCACTGACATGCACCCCGCTGTCACCAACCCTGAATGACACCACCCTGCCATGTATCCATTACTGATGATGGGTGTTAGTGCAGTAATGGCAACGTGAAAATCTGCGGTACGTAGGAAGATTGCGGGGACTCAGGGTACAGACTCCCATAAAAAATAAAAAAAAATAAAAAAAGAATGTTAAAGTGAGTTGGCAGCTGTACCATTTGACATAGAGACAGATATATTTTTAGGCAGGTCAGCTTTTGGAAAGCAAGTAGTTTCAAAGCATATGGATGAGTTAGGCAGAGAATAGTTGGGAAGCAGGGTGGCGAGATAAAGCCATGTTGTAGGAGAGAGAAGTCGGTAAAAAGGTAGAGAAGACTGTGAATAGAGAAACAGAGAGATGGATAACTGAAGGTGTGCAAAGGTTAAGCAGCGACGTACCGTAGATTGTCAGCTGGCAGTAACGTTGAAATCATTAGGGTATATTCGTCCACCTAAACTTTGCAGAGATTTTCGTTCTTTTGCAGTTCATTTCCCGAAGCTCAGTTGTAAAATAAGACAATAATACTGCTCTCTATCCTTTCCATGGCGTTTCTTCTTGACTGGCACCTAGTCTAGTGCTGGTTCTCTTTTACGAACTGCATTCACGATGAACAGGTGGCAATTTTAGACCATGTTAGCGTGGTCAGAATTAATAGGGAAGCAGATAGGTAGAAAATACGAAAGCAGATAGAAAGGAAACAGGTTAGATAGGGAGATGTGAAAAATGATTGGTAAGGAAGTGTGCATGTGGGTAGGGGGTATGGAACTACAGGAGTACTATAAAAGCAGTTGGGTGGATGATATAGAAGGTAGAAAGACAAGGAAACAGATCAGGTATGGAGTTATGAAAGCAGGTAGGGAGATAGGAAAGCAAGTGAGAATGCAGAGAAGTAGAGGTAGGAATGTATGAAATATGGATAGGAAGGCAGTGAAAGGAAGCAGATGGGAATGTAAAGAAGTAGGGAGGGAAGGGGGTATACCGAAGGGTGTGAAAGCAGGTAGACAGACAAACAAGTAGGCGAAGATGCATCGGTGTGAAGAGATCAGTAAACAGAAACTCAGCTAACCAGGCTTTCAGTAAACCGCCCAGTCTAGCCACTCCACAAGCTCTTCGGATATGCCATTTAGAAATCTAGTAAATTAGCTATCCAGTTATTCAGTTTGTAAATCGGGCTGTAATTTAGTCACCCTTATAGGCATTTATACAGTCAATCATCCAGTCATTCAACCAGCGAGGCAACCGTCCAGTCAATGAGTTAGCGAGTTGGTCATCCACTTATTTTGCTAGTGATCAGCCATCCCATGAGTCAGTCACCATAATAGACATTCATACAATCAGCCATCCAACCATAGAGTTAGCCATCCAGTTACTTAACCAGTCATTGTAATATTCATTCATATAGTCAGCCATGCGGCCACTTAGTCAACCATTTAATTATTTTTCTACCAGTCAGTCACCCTAATAACCATTCATTGTCAGCCATGCAGCCACTGAGTCTTCCACCCAATTTTCAGCCAATCTGTCAGCCTACCTGTAATATCCGTCCATCCACTGATCCAGCAAGTCCTAAGCTCTTATTCCCGTAGGAGCCAAGCCATTTCTCACGATTAACAGGTATTCATGGCGATGAATTATTGTCACAAAGCATGTTTGTTTTGTCATTTTTTTCACGTTACTCTTGATTTTAGTTTTGGTTTCGAACTGATTGATAACGCATCAGTTAAGATAAAAGCATAAGCAAACGCAGCGTAGGCTCAAGAAAGTTTATGAATGCGGTCCTTGGAGGCAGTGTGGGCGAACAGGCAGATGCAGTGGAGTGTTGCCGGCGACCATGTTTTGTGCTCTGGTGATCAGGAGAACGACAGGGGCAGGGGGCAGGGGGTGAGAGATAATGGGATGGAAGGGGAGAGAGGGAGAGTGGAGGCTGGAAGAGAGAGCGAGGAAGAGTGGAGGGGGGGAAAGGTTATGAAAGAGGGAGGGAGGATGAGAATAGAGTAGGTGGGGGGGGGGAAGTGAGGGTTGGAGTAGGGGTGTGGGGGTGGGTATGAGAGATAATTGAGAGAGAGGTGGGAGGAGGGGGAAGAGTGGAGGGAGGAGGTGTGAGAGGAAGTGAAAAGTTATGATAAGAGGAAGGAAGATGAGAGGAGGGAGAGAAAGGGGATGGAGAGGGTTGGAGTAGGGAGTGGGGGTGGACAGATAATGAGGTATAAGAGGTGAGGCGAAGAAAAGATGAGGGAATATAGGAGGAAGGAAGAAGTGGTGAAAGAGGGAGGGAATGTGAGTAGTGGATGGCAGAAGGAGGAAAGAGATATGTGAGGAGAGATATGAAAAGGAAGAGGAGGGAGAAAGAAAATGGGCTACAGGTGGCTATGAGTAAGACGAAGGAAATAGTGATGAAAGAGGGAGAGAAGGTGGGCGTGGGGTGGCAGGCGGAGGGAGGAGGCATGAAAGGAGAGGTTTGGGAAGAAAGAGGGTGAGTAAGCATTGAGTCGATGGGAGAGGACAGGAGGAGGTATGGATGGTAGGAGGGGGCGGTTTTGAGAGGAAGGGAGAGGAGGGCTGAGGATGTGGGAGGGAATCTGAGATAAGAATGGGGGGTAATAGAATGAGGGGGGGTTATGATGAGGGGTGAATGGAAAGGAGGGAAAAGGATGGAAGAAGAATAGTATGCTGAGAAAGAAAGAATGAAAGAAATGGACGGTAAAGAAAGGAGGGGGGAGAGGGGCAACAAGAGGAAGAAGGGATTGATGAAAATGTATGAGAGGGAAACAAGGAAAAGATAAAAGGAGAGGGAAATGAAGAATATAGGAAGGAAGAGATGATGAGAGACGTAGAGTAAGTGGGGGTTGTAAAGATTATATGAAGAGGGGGAGAGAGAAAGGCGAAAGCAAAGAGGAAGGGATAGAATGTCAGAGAAAAGTGTAATTTGAGGGAAGCGAAAGGGAATGATGATAATGGTGGAATTATGCAAGATCATGACGGTAAAGCTGTATACAGTTAGCGTTAGCATTATGCGTCAATTTAACACTCCTTAACCTGCCCTGACCTGACCCCCGTTGCAAAAAATAAGCCTTCTGCTCAACCTCGCCTTGTCTATAAATCTCAGACCTTAACCCTTTTTGTACGATGACGTCTTTTATTTTGTTCTTGTTATGTTCTGTCGATCATATTTCAGCTTCGGAAACTTTTTTGAATGGAGAGTGTTGTGCGCAGTTCTTATTAGCTCCTTCACTGTTAAGCAGCTCAGCTAAGCTTAAGTATATTGTCTAGGGATGGCATTAATAAACCTAGAGCTTCACCCGCTGCAAATAATAAGTCTTAATGTAACTCACTTTAAACTGACCTTCTCTGACCTGACCTCAGCTAACAGTGCCTGATATTGCTATGTGACCTAGGATGTTGCAGTGTCACTTGGTTGTTATCAGTATAACTGTGGGAGGAGGGCAATGCTACCACCAGCCCTCTCATTGTTTCCTCTTGCTGCCATTGTTGTCACTATCACCACCTTTATATTCGTTTGATATCACCTCACCCAGCGTCGTCACGACTTCTACCATTGTCACTGTTACCCACTTTTCATTGTTATCTCCATTGTTGTCACTGCCACTGTCTTCGGTGTCACTGCTAACTTTAGTATCCCTGCCACCACACTCTGTCACTGTGTCCTTTCGCTAGTATACGTGCCAGCAACCAAAAATCTAACTACTGCAACTGCTGCAACCTCGGCCACCAACATCGCTTGTCATATTAGCAAATATTCTGTGTGTTACCACCATTACTGCATACTTACCAACACCATTACTCAGCTACCACAACTACCACCATCTCATCCTTGTTCTGTCACTATTTCTTCACCACCACCACAACCACCACCATCCCTTACTTCTGCCACAACTGTTACACGCCATTACACATCTATTGCAACTACCACTATCCCCTTTTCGTTCAACCAGTTGGTACGCAGCTACTACCATCCCGCCTAAGTTTTATTACTATTTCTTCACATCCACTACCATCCCACCCCCGTTCTACCACTATTCCTGCCCAACTATCACCATTCGTCCTGCTTTCTGCTACTATTATTACACAGCTACCACCATTCCACTGGCCGTCAACAACTGTTTCTGCCTAACTACCACAACTACCACCATTCCCCCGGCGCAGCGTTCTGATACTATTCCTACCCAACTACCGCAACTACTACCATCCCTCCAATTTTTTACACTATTACAACTCAGCTACCACCATTCCACTTAAATTCAACCAGTGTTTCTGCCTAACTACCGAACTACCATATCATCTCACCGGCGACCTTCCACTATTCCTACATAATTATATTAGCTACCAACATCCTACCGGTGTTGTATTACTATTCCTACCTAACTACCATTACTGTACCACACCTACCACGATACCTACCTCATTACCACATCTACCACAATTCCAGTGGCATTCTACCACTATTCCTCCACAACTTCCACCATCCCGTCACCTTGCCTAATATTGAAAAGCCTCAACCTTGCAATTATAGCAGCTACCATGACCTCTGCCACTTCCTTCCTTCCTTCCTTCCTTTTTTCCCTGTCATTAATTCAGTCATTCATCTTGTCAGTCAGTCATTTATTGGTGAATGTATTTAGTTAACTATTTTTATTTACTGTCATTTACATTTATCTATTTAGTATTTGCTATTTTTACCGTATTAATTATTATATCTTCCTTTAGTCCATCCTTCTTACTCTCCTTCCTTCCTTCCTTCCTTCCTTCCTTCATGCATGCATTCATTTACACATTTTTGTCAGTATTCGTTACCCTTGGCTCCCTCCCCCCACTCTTTCCTTTCGCTCTTTTTTTCATTGTCATTTTTTCTTCACAATTGATATATTTATTTACTGGGAAGAAAGCGGAAGGAAGAACAAGAAAGAGAAAGGGAAGAAGGTGGGAGGAAGAGGAAGACAGAGAGAGAAGGCCGAGTGAAAGTAGACAGGAAGGAAGAGAATGGAAAAAGAGAAAGTAAAACGAGAGAGAGAGAGAGAGAGAGAGAGAGAGAATGAGCGAGAGAGAGAGAGAGACGGATGACCATGAACGCAACTGTTACCAATTTCTCCATTTCTCCTCTCCGAAGGTGGTAGTTGTGGTTGATGGTGGTAGCTGTGGTTGATTATGGTGGTTGTGGGTCAGTAATGGTAGTTTTGATAAATAGCGGTAGGGGCTTATTGATGGTAGTTGTGGTACGTACATGGCGGTAGTTTTGGTAGATGGTAGTAGTTGTGGTTAACGATGGTAGCTGTGGTTGAAAATGCTGATTGTGGGGTTAGTAATGGTAGTTGTGGTAGGTTGTGGTTGGAGTTAGGTCAGTGATGGCAAAACTTACGGGTGATGGTGATAATTGCGGTTGATAAGGGTTGCCGTGGTGAATGGTGGTTGTGAGGTCAGTATTGGTGGTCATGGTAATGGTGGGGTGGGGCAGTGATGGTAGTTGTGGTCGACAGTGGTGGCTGTGGTTGACGGTTGTAGTTATGGTAGATAATGGTAGTAGTGGTCAATGGCAGCAATAGTTGTGGATGGTGGTAATATGGCGGTGATGGTAGTTGTAGATGATGGTAGCCGTGGAGGATGAAGGTAGTGTAGTTGATGTTAGTAGTTGTGGTAGACGTGATGGTTTTAGCGTATGGCAACCCCCCCCCCCACTCTCTCTCTCTCTCTCTCTCTCTCTCTCTCTCTCTCTCCCAATTTTTTCGACATGCACTATTACCACATTTCTCAACTTTATTTTTCCTCCGTTCAGTTTCAGAATTTCCCTTTTCGCAACTCTCTCTCTCTCTCTCTCTCTCTCTCTCTCTCTCTCTCTCTCTCTCCCACCACCTTTTCTTCCATTTCCCTGACGACTTGCTAGCGTGTGGATAATCAGCAAAGAACTGTAATTTTCCTTCCTTCTTTTCTTCTTTCCACCCTATCCATTTTTCCTCCCCATCTAATCCAGTTTCTCCCCCACGGTCTCCAGCTGCCCATCAGTTTGCCTGCCCCTCTACTTTTCTGCTTGCCTCACTACTTTCTTGCCTGCATACAGTATCTATTTACCCATCACCTGCCCATCCATTTCCCGCCTCTACTTTCCAGCCTAGGTACCTTCAGCGCCTGCTCATTTAATTGCCTGCTTCTGTACTTTCATATATTCCCATCCATTTACCTGTCTGTCCATCCGTACAGTCTCTAGGTTCCTGCATGTTTTACCTCCCTTTACTGTCTTACCCATCTACTTATCTGCTCATTCATTTGCCTGTCTTTCCACTTTCCTATCAACAGAATCCATGCATTTTCCTACCGTACAGTTCTCCTTCATACCCATCTATAGTTAATTTATTTTACTACCTGCCTGCCCAGTCTCCATTTACGTACGTCACAACTTTCTGGCATTCCTACCCTGATTCTTCTCTTCCAACTGTGCATATATATTTTATGCCTGTCAGTCCTTAAGTATATCTTAATGTACCTTTCCAAATTTTATTAACATTCTCATCTACTTAACGTCTTTCCTAATTATCTATCTATCTATCTATCTGTCTATCTATCTATCTATCTATCTATCTATCTATCGAGAGAGACAAACAGACAGATAGACAGACAGACAGACAGACACAGAGACAGAGAGAGAGGGGGGGGGAAGGAGAGAGAGAGAAGAGACGAGGGGAGGAAGGGAGGAAAAAAGAGTGAATGAAGGAGAAAGAAAGGAAAGACGAGGAGAGTGAGGGAGGAAAAAAGCGGGGGTGCGGGAGGGAGTAAAGAGGGATGAAAGGCGAGAGGCAGGGGTGAGAGTTCAATCGACTGCTCTTTTGGGGTGAGTCACGACGCGGGGATACGTGAGTCCTGATTGTGGTGGGGGTGGTAATGGTGCCAGTGGTAGATAGTCCTGCTGGTAATGGTGGTAGAGGTAGACAGTCGTGGTGATGATGGTGGTAGAGGTAGACAGTCGTGGTGGTGATGGTGGTAGAGGTAGACAGTCGTGGTGATGATGGTGGTAGAGGTAGACAGTCGTGGTGATGATGGTGGTAGAGGTAGACAGTCGTGGTGATGATGGTGGTAGAGGTAGATAGTCGTGGTGATGATGGTGGTAGAGGTAGACAGTCGTGGTGGTGATGGTGGTAGAGGTAGACAGTCGTGGTGATGATGGTGGTAGAGGTAGACAGTCGTGGTGATGGTGGTGGTAGGGGTAGATATTCGTGGTGATGATGATGGTAGAGGTAGGTAGTCGTGGTGGTAATAGTGGTTGTGGTAGGTAGTCGTGGTGGTGCTGGTGCTGGTGCTGGTAAATAATAATGGTGATGATAGTTGGAGTGGTGGTGGTAGTGTCGTGGCGGTGGTGATGGCGGTGGAGTTTGTGGTGGTAGTAGACAGTGATGGTGTTACTAGAAAAGTAGTGATGGTTGCAGAAAGTGGCTGTGGTGGTAGTAAATATTTGTGATGGTTGTAGACTGTGTTGGTACTGGTGATAGTCAAAGATTGTGTGTGTGTGTGTGTGTGTGTGTGTGTGTGTGTGTGTGTGTGTGTGTGTGTGTGTGTGTGTGTGTGTGTGTGTGTTAATAAAGATGTGTTGGCAGATAGTAGTTGTGATGGTGAGAGGTAGCTAGTGGTTGTGCTGGTAAGATACATAGTAATGGTCGTGGGGCAGTAGATGTGGTGGTGGGAATGGAATTTTTCTTTTGGTGGTGGTTGTGGTGATAACAGACAGTGGCTGTAGTACCGTATTGAAAAATTAGTGTGGTGGTGGGCGTGACAGTTAGGGTAGATAGAAGTAGTTTTGGCTAGTGGTTTGACTGATTGTAGTCAGAGTGGCACTGATAAAGGTGAATGGTGTATGATAAGAGGTAGCAGGTTTGTTTTATAAATGGATGGATGGGTAGAGGCGGTGATTGGTGGATGATAGCTAGTGATTACGTGTGTACTATGGGTCACAAAAGTATCGGTGCACAGGGGGTTCGATGCCTACCGAAAACATTCGAACAACAGCTGATGTTTATCAATGTCTCATTGTGTACAGTATGAAAAATGGTTACCTCTCCCGGACAAAGTCCGGCGAGGTATTGATTTTGGTCGAGTTTCTTTGTTTCTTTGTTTGTTAGCAACATTACGGGAAAACGGCTGAATGAAATTACATGAAACTTTCAGGATGTATGGGCACTGGTCCCCAAAGAACGTTAATTTAATTTTGGAGGTAATCGAGTGACCCTGAAAAGTCAAAATCAAGGTCACGGATTTTCAGAGGGCAATAACTTGAAACTGGTTGAAGGTAGAGGTATTTACCATTATCAGCATACAGGAACTCCCATCTGGTCTTTCATTTGGCACCAAGACCTTTGACCTTGAGTGACCTTGAAAGGTCAAATTCAAGGTCACGAATATTCAGGTGGCTATAACTCGAAACTGATTGCAGATAGAAACTATTATCAGCATATACGAAGTTCCATTTGGGCTTTTAATTGGTACAATGGCCTATGACCTGAAGTGACCTTGAAAGATCAAACTCAAGGTCACGGTTATTCAGGGGGCTACAACTCAAAACTGGTTGAAGATAGAGATTTACCGTTATCAAGATATGGGAAGTCCCAAATGGAGTTTAATCGGTACCATGACCTTTGATCTTAAGTGACCTTGAAAGGTCAAACTCAAGGTTACGGATATTCGGGGCTTATAACTCGAAAGTGGGTGAAAATAGAGATATTTACTGTAATCAAGTTATAGAAAATCTCATTACGGGAAAACGGCTGAATGAAATTACATGAAACTTTCAGGATGTATGGGCACTGTTCCCCAAAAAACGTTAATTTAATTTTGGAGGTAATCGAGTGACCCTGAAAAGGCAAAATCAAGGTTACGGATTTTCAGAGGGCAATAACCTGGGTCTGGTTAGTACTTGGATGGGTGACCGCCTGGGAACACCAGATGCTGTTGGCATCCTTACGTGTCAAGTGGGGTTGGTGGAGGATTAGTGCCCCTCCCTGTACGAGTAAAACAGTTAACTCTAAGCCATTGGCCACCCCGTCTGGGATACATGGCGTCTGGCAATGAATGATGATGAATAACTTGAAACTGGTTGAAGGTAGAGGTATTTACCATTATCAGCATACAGGAACTCCCATCTGGCCTTTCATTTGGCACCGTTATCATTGACCTTGAGTGACCTTGAAAGGTCAAATTCAAGATCACGGATTTTCAGAGGGCTATAACTTGAAAACGGTTGAAAATAGAATAACTACTTTCGGGCGAGGTTTGTTGTGCCTGGCATCACTTGTTTATATAAACATAACACATGTTGTACAGTATGTTTGCAAGAGGATATTGCTGGTTGGCGATATACGACATATCACGACATCAACGCTACTAACATGTGGTAGGTCGGACACTAATTTTTCAGTGATCTTCGTTCTGTGGTCCCAAATGTTTCTCGCATATTGTGCACCGATACTTTTGTGACCCATAGTTCTTGATATGGGTAGTTATGGCGGGAAGTTGAACAGGCCTGGTTGTAGAAGATTGCTGTAGAAAATCAAGCAAGATGTTAGGGACAGGTTTTGTCAATGGGGATACTAATAATTGTGGTCGATAAGTGTTGGAGACAGTGTGGGAGAAAAACAGTAGCTAAATGAGGTAATGCTGTCAGTGTTGGTAAGAAACAGTGTTAGTTTTTGGTGATTATATTAACACTTAGGCTTCTAAGTCGCCTGCTCAACTTGATAAAATCGTTTAGCACTAGCTGGAAAACTAAAGCTGTTGTAACCGTGAAAGTTTAATGGTGACAAGCTTGTCTGACATACAGTTAGGTAAATAAAATCGTTTGGCGTCAACCTACTTGGAATAAAACACCATACTGTTTTTACTCTAACCTGGCCCAGATTTTCGTCCCTTTGCAACTTATTTCTCGTAGGTCAGCGGCAGAAAAAGGCATTGCTACAGCTCTACATCCTTCCCATCAACACTTTTTCACACTAGTATACTATGTTCTAGTGTTACTGTAAGTGCGGGGCCACACGTGTACTCGACCATGTGTTGACAAAACAGCTGGCAACATGTTTGGATACATTTACGCTGCAGTATTTGGACATATGTATGCAAACACGTTACAGCACATTTTCAAACCTGCTGGCAGCAGAGGTGATGGGATAAGTGTGTCCATACGAGGCAGCTGAGACTTCATCATGATGTTGCCAACATGGTCCGGACATTGCTGTTTCCAGCATGTTTGCATCTTGGTCGTTATTGTGTTGTTTACTTGTTGCCAGCACTTGTTCCAGCACACGTGTGGACGCCACCTTATGTTACAATTCAGATCTCAAGATGGAGAGATGGTAATTTTAGGCCAAGTTAGTGTAAAAACAGTACAGTGTCGATCTGTTCTTGAGTGTTAATGACAGCTCGGACTTATCATTATTTTTAATGCAGAAAACAGGAACTAGTGGATAAAAACCTGCAGAGTCCGTATCTTCCAAAAACGCTAAATAAAAGAGCCAAAATCATTATCCACTCATTTAAAGGTGACTAGACCCATTGCTCTTGAAAGCCTGGAGGTCGTTGGCAGGGGTAAAGATCGACTGATAAAGACTGATGTTTAGCTGACTAGCTGTGTATAGTTGCCGACAGGACTGAGTCATTTCATTATGATACAACGCAACAGCAAAAATCAGTGATGCGATCTTCGAGCTCAACAACCTTTGCAGAATAGGATTCTCATAAATGTGCGACTGAAAAGTGTAGCGATATTACTGTCCACGACTGTATATGGAAAACTGGGAATATTATACTCTTTTTAATCTAACTTGGCCTAAAATTGTCATCTCTCCATCGTTAGTGCTAAGCTGTAACAAGAGATTTACGTTAGAATATGATACTAATCACAAAGGGGTGCTTTGGAAAGAATATAGAGCCACAGGCATGCCATTTTCTGTCTCATAGCTACGTGAAATAAGTTGCAAAATGTCGAAAATCTGGTCTAAATTAAGGTGAAAGAAGTAGCATTAACCTCTTCAGCCTGGAACGTAACTGGTTACCATATTTTACCTTTGTTACTGTTGGAAGATGTTATTCAGCTTAGGGGATATTTCGTAATGGACGGGTTAATGAAGGCAATACGGTATGTACTTTTTAGGACTCGAAAGTATATCGCATAGAGATCGCAAGAAGGGTACAAAAAGGACGTCATTCATAGTGAAGAAGTTTTTGCACTAAGTATAAAACTTATGGTGTGTGGGGGTATCATAATATCCAGCTGGCACCGTTGGTAATGTTGGCAGAGAAATAGTGGTGGCATGTGGTGATTTTGTTAGTGCTAGATGAGGAACAGACAGTGACAGAGAATGTTGGTAAAGAAATAGTTGTAGCATGTAGTGACTTAAATAATGGTGGCAGAGAAGTAGCGGTAGCGTGTACTGGCAATATTGTTGATAAACACCAGTATCATGTTGCGATACTAGTAAAGCTGGCAGTGTTTTCCATAGTGACTGGCAGCGATGGTAAGAGTGGTTGCAATTCCCAGTGGATGTACGTGTGTGATATGTAATGTAATGGTGGAGGGTAATTGTTGTAAGCGATGGTGGTGGGTGGTGGTGGTACCGTGTGACACAGAGCTGAGTCACACCTCGGACCAGCTCTCTACTGTACTGACACCACTGCCATTCACCCCTGCCACCATCTTCCAACACTGCATTTCTCCCTTTCTACATCTTCCAGTGCTACTATTCACTCCTCCGACCATCAAACACCATTACTTTTCTCTCTTTCCACCATCTTGCTCCACTAATATTCTTTCCTTCCACTCTCTCTCATCCCTCCTCTTCATTCCTTCCACCATCCTCCACCACCGCCATTCATTCCTGCCACCATCTTCCAGCATTACACTTCTCCTTTCCACCATCTTCCAACACTACTTTTCTCTGGTTCCACTATCTTCCAACATCATCTTCCAGTACTACTCCTCGCTCTTTTTACTATCTTTCACCATTGCTATTCACTCCGTCCATCATCCTCCACCACTGCCATTCACTCCTTCCGCCATCGTCCACTACTGCTATTCATTCCGTCCACCATCTTCCACCACTGATATTCTCTCTCCACCATCATCCACCACTGCCATTCACTCTTTCTACCATCTTCCACAGTTACAAGCTTCCATCACATCTCCCATGACTAACTACCACCATTGCTGTTCTACCACCATTTACCACAACTACTATTCTTACCACCTCTACTACCTTTAGCAGCACTGTTACTCCTACCTCTCTCTACCACCCGTACCACTTCTTCCACCAACATCAACCACTGCTACTCCTACCACCATCTACCACCACTGCTACTCCTACCATTATCTGCCACCATTGTTATTCCTACTACCTTCTACTACCAATGCTACACTTATCATTCTCGCTATTCCTGTTGCATTTACCACCACCATCCCTCTTACATTATTACTGCTAGTCACTGTCATTACTTTTACCACCATTTACATCACCACCACCACTCCCACCACCATCTCTGCTACCATTGCTACTACTGCTGTTACTGTAGCTAGCCTCCTTTTAACTCTCTACTATTACAATTACTACCACTATCACAGTTACCACCACTGTCAACACTGTCTCTGTCACCACTACCACTGTCACAAAGCTAACCACTGTTGCCATCACTACCGCCAGTGTACTGTGTGTGTGTGTGTGTGTGTGTGTGTGTGTGTGTGTGTGTGTGTGTGTGTGTGTGTGTTAATGACTTCACATTTTTGAGGTTTGGAGTGTGGGGAAGTAGGAAGGTAGGTAGGTAGGTGACAGAGACGTACGTAGGTGAATGGACAAGCAGAAGTACTGTTCATTTGGAAGTACCGTAGGTAAGTAAGTTGGTAGGTAGGTAGGTAGAAGGTGCTGAGACAGTTACTACAGTTCATTTACTTTAACCGGGCTCAGATTTTCGTCCTTTTGCGGCTATTTTTCGTAGTCCAATGACATAAAATAACAGTACTAAGGCTCTGCATCTTTTCCATAGAACTTCCTCTTGACTAGCACCATATTGTAGTGTTAATCCACTGTTATAGCTCAGCAGTCAAGATACAATGATGGCAGTTTTTGACAAGGTAAAGAGAGTATAATAGGGATATTGGTGTATTTTGAGCGTAAGTAGGTTGATAGAGAGGTATATGAATGTAAATAAATAGGCACAAGTTAGCAAGAACGCGTAGGAAAGGAGTGGAAGGTTGTAAACAGAGATGTGGAAGTGTGGAAAGCGTATTATAGGTAAGTAGAAGGAGCAAAGGTGTGAAAGGATAGAAATTTAAATGTTCAATTACGCTGCCAGGAAAGGATGTGCAAATGCATGGTGGTAGGTAGCCTGTTGGTAGATAGGGAGACTGGTAGGCATGCAGGAAGGTAGTAGGTTGAGATAAGTAAGTAGATAGGTGAATCGATTGGTCGCAAAGGTGATTATGGCAGTAACAGAACAATATTGGAAGAGATTGTGGTCGATTGCTGTAAGTTTCAGAAGATCGTATTATGATAATAGTGTGATAGTTGTGTTAGTACATGGAGATATAATACTGGTAGAAATGGAGGCATTTGGAGGATTATAGGAGCCATTATTGTTGGCAGTGGTGGTGGTAGTGGTAATGGTGCTGTTTTTGATGGCAGTGCTAACGGTGGTGGTGGTGGTAACTGTGATATTAGTGCAGTGGGTTTGGTACTACTAGAATGGGTGGCAGTGGTAGTATTGGTTGTGTTGGAGTTTAGAATATTGTAGCAGCAATGGTGGTAATGATAGTGGTAGTGACGATGGTAGTGGTGGTTGTGGTGGTGGTGGTGGTGGTGGGAGTGGTGGTAGTTTTTAGCGACTCGGTTGATCAAGCGTGAATCAGTTCTTTATTCTTCTTGTCCCTCCCTCCCCTCATCCTCCTCTCCTTAACGTCTTACTATCCCTTCTCCTACGCTTATCTTCCATCTCCTCATCTTACTCTCCTTCCTCATTCGCTTTTCTTCTTACTTGTCTCCTCTTTACCATCCTTAACTCACACTGACATCATGATTATAGTCTTAACTGTAAGAAAACCTCGAGAGGACCATTAGGACTGATGCTGTTTGCTCTCCTTCGTACTCATTTGAAGGCTACACCATTCACCTCTCCTTTCTTTTTTTACTATTTCTATCCATTTTTCTCATGTCCACTGTTTCCATCCTTTATACATTCTTCCATCCTTTCGTTTTCCCTTCATCATATTCCTTTTCTTCCTTCCTTCCTTCGTTTGCTTGTTCTTTCCTTGCTTCCTTCCTCTCCTTTTCCTTCTTTTCTTGCATTTCACACTCTCCTTCCTTAGGTATTTTCATTTATTTGTACATCCTTTTAATTAGCCTTCCTTTAACACTTCTAGCTTTTGGCCCTTTCCTTAAATTTTCCCATTATCTCCTCCTCCTCCTCCTCCTTCTCCTCCTCCTCCTCCTCCTCCTTTACCATACAAAAACAGCTTTCCCCCCTCTCCCCATACACAACATTAACTTCGTCTCCCCCACCCTTCCCGTTCCCTCCCTCTCCCTCCATTCTTCTTCCTAATCTTTTACGGTCGTTCCTTTTCTTCCTCGCGATTTTCTCTCCCTACCGATTTTCTTCCGATTATCCCCGGTTTCTCACACTCTCTCACTTCCCTGTACTCTTTCTTTTTTTTTTTCCTCCTCCTCTCCTACTTCTGTCTTTCTTACCCTCAATTTCCTCCTCCTCCTCCTCCTAATGGTGATGCTGGGAAGGAGTGCATTTAGCCCAGTAATTAAAGCCAGACCACCTCTTTAGCCCATGAGGTCTCTGGGTATATTTAGTATAACGTAACTCCTCCTCTTCTTTCTCTTCCTCCTCCTCCTTCACCTCCACCCCCACCACCTGCTTCCCTTCCTCCTCCTCCGCCTCCTTCACCCCACCCTCACCACCTCCTCCCCATCCTCCTCTTTCTCTTCCTTCTACTTTCCGCCTCCTACTCTGACCTTGAAACATCAGTCGGTCATCGCCTGAACACTGGCTTCCGGATCTATGCGGGGAGGAGGAGTAGGAGACGAGGAGCAATAAAGATTAAAGCATAGTTCGTATAAGAAATGAGGAGGAATCAGAGATGGAAATAAAAATAGATAAAATGGGGATAAATAAAGAAGAACGACAGAGAAAACGAAGAGGATCATTATTAGGAGGAGGAAGATAAAGAAGAGAGGCTGAGATGGTGTTTGTAATGTGAAGAGAGGAAATTAGATAGAAGAAATAGAGGAAGAAGAACAGGAGGAGGAAGAAAGAAGAGGAGGAGAGAGAGGAAAAGAATGGGAGGGAGAAAATACGTGTAAAACTCCAGCTCATTATTTCTTCACCGAGCTTCCCATCACCAGAAGACAGATAGACAGACAAGTAGTTACATGGGAGAAGGGCTTACTCAGCTGTGTACGTAGGAGAGAGAGAGAGAGAGAGAGACGGACAGAGACAGACGGTGGGGGGAGGTTACTCATGGTGTGTGTGTGTGTGTGTGTGTGTGTGTGTGTGGCATACCATCACGTCCTCACACACACACACACACACACACACACACACACACACACACACACACACACACACACACACACACACACACACACACACACACACACACACACACACACACACACACACACACACACATGCTCTGTGCTGTCATCCACCAGTCTCATCCATCTGTCTACTCGCAATCTACCTGTGTCTATCCATCGTCCGACACGTTTTTTTTTTTTTTCAACATGTTTCCGTATTTACAAGATCATCACTGTATCCGGCTGCCTACATTTGTAAATTTATCTGTCTATCCATCAGCCTCATTTCTCTCTCTCTCTCTCTCTCTCTCTCTCTCTCTCTCTCTCTCTCTCTCTCTCTCTCTCTCTCCCTATTAATTCGTTATATTAATCCTCCTCTTCCTGTACACATCCGTCGTCTGATTCCCACAAAATTTTGCTTTTTGTTTTTTTTATATACAAGCACAACAATAATATATCCCTCAGCCTACATCTGTCCATATAGCAGTCCATCAGTTTACTTTTCTGTTTTTATGTACAGTATAGATATCGGTCTGTCAGTTAATTCTCACTTCGTATTTATCTTGTCTGTTTACTAAAAGATATGTCTTCCTCTTATATACCCATTCTGTCGCCGCCTCTTTTCTGTCATCATATTTGTCTCATCTCCTACCCGAGGCAGCATCCACGAATGAGTTCAGTAACCCGACCATTTTTGCCCTTTTTCAATACTAACCCTTCCTCCCAGCACACACACACACACACACACACACACACACACACACACACACACACACACACACACACACACACACACACACACACACACACACACACACACACACACACACACACACACACACACACACACACACACACACACACACACACACACACACACACACACACACACACACACATGTATTATTAGCTGGGGCTCTCTGGGAGAGAAGCGTCTGTGCCTCGTGGCCATGTGCTGCTAGTTATTTCTGTGTCACGTACTCAAACGTGCCATATAGTAAGGCTGTACTAGGAATGTAATTTTCTGCAGGTTATCTTGCAGTCCTCCTCCTCCTCCTCCTTCTCCTTCTCCTTCTCCTTCTCCTTCTCCTTCTCCTTCTCCTCCTCCTCCTCCTCCTCCTCCTCCTCCTTATCGTCGCTTTCAACTCATAACTCCTTGTTCAGTGTTATAATTGTGAATGGGAAAAATAATGATTCCGTATAGTACTGATTAGCATTATCACCCTTTCTGTGTGAGTCGTATTATTAAAACAGAACGCGAAGGTTTGGACATGCTCCAGTTTTTAACAAGAATTTCTTATACCTGTGGTGATGACAGAACATGTCTGACCATTCTGTGTCGTTGCTGACTGCGCTTCGTAGTACGTGTGAGGTGTAAGCTGCTCATATCTTACAATGACAAGTGTGCCACAGATGACGCCAAAATGGGAGTAGGGAGCAGGTTTACTCTTTTTATAAACTCCTACTAAGACGGCTGCATATCATATCGTCCAGGAACGTCTGATTTATTCTATTTTATTTATAATTTTTCTCGAATTAAATGTGCGATTGAAGAATCACATTTGCCATTTCCGTGATAACCCACTTGATGGTGACAACATAAAAAATATATTTAAAAAGGTGTCGGAACCAGAAATCATGAGGTATTTAAGAGGTGTTCTATTCTGGCACATCCGGGGAGAAACTGATTACGGTGATACGAACTTTCCACAGCCAATCAACCGTTTGCCCCTCACTCCAATAGAAAGATTTATGTAAAGTAAATATACTTAAATACGTAAACATAAATATTAGTATAGGTAAGAGTAATAATAGTATTAAGTGGTAATAATAATGACAATAATAATAATAATAATAATAATAATAACAGCGAAAAAACAACCACTGATCGCGAACACTGAATATTTTTTATGGCAATGTCTTTTGTATGTACAGATGGATACACACACACACACACACACACACACACACACACACACACACACACACACACACACACACACACACACACACACACACACACGTGTGTAGAGAGAGAGGGGAAAAAAAATAATAATTTAATTATAATCATCCCACGCACCCAGTTGCTTCATGTCATAATTTTTCCCACACCATAATAATTCCATATACGAGTATTATCTGTTTAACTGCCCGTCCCAGAACTGCCCCATATGTGTATAATTGCCTCCCTGACTACAGTGGTAATACCGCCATTAATTACCCCACGTCCCACAGTTATGTCCATGTCATCTGTTAGTGTACTACGCATCTGTTTACATTGTTTGAATTATTGGTCTGTCTACAGAATACTGCTTAACTGTTCCAAGTATATGTATAGTTTTCCCACAGGTACAATTATCCCATATTTTTAGTTCCACGTATAATTAACCCAGACATATAGCTACTCCACATACACGAGTAAGTTTCCTTCGCGAACTGAATATCTTCTGGTTATATTAATGTCCTGCAGATATCATTACCCCACATGCGTTGTACTTTTTTCGTACTTACCTATTATCATTATGGTGTCGTGCATATTACTGTCCCCTATATATATTTACCCATTTACATACCCTTCTCACATACGGTTCTTCCTACCCACATATAAATTGTTCCACATATGTTGCATTCTTCCGCACGCATATATTCCACATACAACTGTACCACATATGCAATTGTCTAACATATATAACTATAGTGTACATGTTTAATTCTCCCCATCCCCCCATACACATTATGTATATATATGTAGATAGATAGATATACATATATGTATATACTGTGCATATATATATATATATATATATATATATATATATATATACTCGCGTTTGTCTAATTCGTAAGCACCCGACAGGTAAGTGTCGGGCGTAACACTGTCCACATAATATTATCTATAATTTCCAGAGTATGTAATTACCTCATAATTATGTGAAAAATAATTGCCTCCACACAAATTCACATTAGGTATTTAATTTTCCCACATATAATTCTCGCCTAACTATTTAATATAGAACTGTTCCACATGGTGTACAAAATTGCCCTCCCTCCCACATACACACACACAGTATGTACCCAACTAGCCACCGTGCACATACAATTACCCATACTGTATCTGTAATTAATCCATACATATACTTACACACAAAATTACCCCACACAGTTATACATCATACTGTACGCAGTCACTGCACAAATCACCCACATACAAAATTACACCCAGAATGCTAGTAACCCGATTACCCACACATACAATTGCCTACCTGCCGTACTCACCCACATGTGCTAATTGCCCCTCGTCCTTGTCCCCAGACCTGCAGCTGGCGGCGGAGCTGGGCAAGACACTGTTGGAAAGGAACCGGGAGCTGGAGGGCAGCTTGAGGCAGCAGCAGGCCATCAGCGAGGACCGCCTGCAGGAGATTGAGGTGAGTCAGACAGAGGAGGAGGGAGACAGGGATTAGAGCCAGACAGATTAGAGCCAGACAGAGGTTAGAACGAGACAGATTAGAGCAAGCCATAGATTAGAAGAAGGCAGATTAAAGCGAGACATAATTTTATTAAAGTGAGACAGATATTAGGGCGTGACAAAGACTATAAGTAAACAGATCAGAGCAAGACAAACTTGGGTGAGCCTGGTGTAACTGTAATGTTAAATACTTGTAAGAGACGAGACAAATTAATGCAAGATAGTCATTAGAGTGAGACAGAGATTAAGGCAAGGCATACAGTGGATTGAGGTGAAGAAGGCGAGGGCGTAATGTTAGGCACCCATAAGAATTTAGAGCGAAACGAAGACTGAGGTAAGCCAGCTGGGGACGTAATGTGAGACACCTGTAAGAGACCAGAGCGAGACAGGAGGAGGTAAGCCAGCTGGGGACGTTATGTGAGGCAGCAGCAAGGGACTAGAGCGAGATAGAGATTAAAGCGAAACAGAGATGGCGGTGAGTCAGTTGGGGGTGTAATGTGAGACACCAGTGTGCGACTATGTTCCATTTTAACCCTTTAGCGCGTCGGAAACCTTATAGTAACTACTCTGTTGTTGCCAGACGATTTTGTTCACTTTGGGGGAAATTTCTCATAGTGCACGGGACAATATAGTCTTCAGTAACTTTTGCAGCACGTTTCTCATGCAACCACCAAACTCAGGCATGACCTTTCTTTGAATAAGGGTTAACTTAGCTTAAAGCTGCCATCTTCCCATGTTGAATGCTGAGCTGTAACAGCAGCTTTACGCCAGAATAATAGTGCCAGTCATGAAATTTATGGGAAGGATGAAGAGCCGTAGTATTGTTACTGTGCCATTCAGATGCGGGAAACAAACTGGTAAATTACGATAATTTCCGTGAGTCAGTATGAGCAAACTGTAATAAGAGACAGAGACTCAGGTGAGACAGTTATAGGTACCATGAAGAAGACACAGAAATGTAACGGTGAACTGAGTTAATGTAGAACGAGCAGACAGTCAGACAGACATGGTAGACAGACACATAGAAATATGTAAGTCCGGCAGACAAAAATATTTAAACAGCCCATACATCTCAGGCAACATTGGAAAAGGTTGAACAGAGGCAGTGGTGAGGCAGAGGCAGTGGTGAGGCAGAGGCAGTGGTGAGGCTGAGGCAGCGGTGAGGCAACGGCGGTGGCAAGGCTGAGAAGTGGTGAGGCAGACAGAGGCAGTGGCTAGGCATTGTTGAGGTAGAGGCTGTGTTGAGGCCGAGGCAGTAGTGAGGCAGAGGGAGAGGTAAGGTAGAGGCAGTGGTGAGGCGGAGAAAAAGGGCAGTGGTGTGACAGGGACAGTGATTAGGGAGAGGCAGAGGGAATGGTAAGGCAGAAGCAGGGGCAGTGGTAAGGAAGAGGCGGTGGGAGTGGTAAGGCAGGGGCAGTGACAGTGGTAAGGCAGGGGCAGTGACAGTGGTAAGGCAGGGGCAGTGGTGAGTCTGGGGCAGTAATGAAGCAGAGGCAATGGTGAGGCAGCCTGAGATACATGACCGTTGTTTACATTTAGTCCCACCGTCATACGATACCAAGGCGCAGTTAGAGAGAGAGAGAGAGAGAGAGAGAGAGAGAGAGAGAGACTTGACTTAAATCAGCATTGTCAAGTGTTCTAAGTATGGTGTGTGTGTGTGTGTGTGTGTGTGTGTGTGTGTGTGTGTGTGTGTGTGTGTGTACAGGAAAACTACAAAATAGAAGAAAAACTGCGAGTATGATTGATGGTGACGCGATGGTTGAAGGAAGGACTGCCTGAAGGAACGCTGTGGGAGTTTGAAGAGAGACTGACTGCTTAGCGGAAAGATGAAGTGGCCAAAGAGAACATGGTGTGCTTGAATGAAGGAAGGAATGATAATATGAACGGAAGAAGTAGAGCGGGGAGTAAAGAAATAGCATGTAAAGTAAGGCAGTATCGCAGAGAGTGAAGGAAAGAGCTACAGCTTTAAAGTAAGGACGTAATGTTTAAGGAAATAGTGAGGTAGTGCATGAGCGAAAAAGGACACTTAAGAGAAATGAAGGACTGGGAGGACGGATTGAGTACTTGGGCGTAAAATTTGAAGGAGCGACTGGGTGTCTGGAGGAAACGCGTACCGGTAAGTGCCTGGAGGAAGAAGGATGGGGTGTACCGAGGAAGAATGGAGCACCGTTGGTGAAAACTCAGGTTCCTATGATTCAGTTTCACCAGAATAAAATCATCTGGTGTAAGCTGGAACAGACCTGAAGTTGTCGGGACCATGAGAGGTTAATGGTACGGTATCAGTGTCTGTGATTTATTCTTGGCTTTAAAATATATTCTAGCGTTAGGTAGAGTATATGAAAAAAGAAGACGCGGCCATGACAGGTTAAGAAGTAAATTCCTTGGAAGAAAAACAGATGCCTCGAGGATGCATGAAGGGAGGGAACTGAGTTTGAAGGAAAAAACAGTAAAGTACTTGAAGGAAGAAGAAAAAAAAAAGAGGGGGGAGGGCAGTGTTGAAGAATGAACGAATGTTTGGGGGGGGAAAATGAGCAGCTGAAGGAACAAAAATGTTTGGAGGAAGAAAAAGTGCTTTGAGGAAGGTAAAGGAAGCAAGGAGAGGGAAGGACGGAAGGTTAGTGATAATGGGGAGAGAGTGGGAGTGAACCAGGAAGGAAAATCGGAGGGAACTTGGCCTGTTTCTGTCGTTCCTCTCTCACTAGAAGCTTGGAGATGACAAGACGAGAGAGAGAGACAGAGAGGGACGCAGAACCCAAAAGCATTCATATAGCGCATAACTCCGTCAGCGCCAATAAAATTTATGAGCAGCCGCTGTAATTCCTCTCTCCTGCCACACAGATACTTTTACGGTCTCACATAGTTCATTCGGCGGCCTTACTCTGCCAGATTACAGAATATCAGAGAGCGCATCCCTCCCCGACGCCAATAAAAGTTATGATTTAAACCTGCGTCCGGATCCGGATCCACCTCAAAATTTAATAAACTTCCATGACCAACATCTCACATATCGACCAGATTTCAGTGAAGTCTGATAGCAACTTTTTTTTTTTTTTAAGAGGAGAGAGAGATTTTCTACATACAGACAAACAGACACGGGTGAATACGTCATAAACTTCATCGAACGTCATTGGCGGAGGTAAAAAGAACATGGAGGAAGGCAAGATGAAAGAAACAAAAAATGAAGGGACTAGGTTAATTAATTAATTAATTAATGCATTAAGAAAGACATCCCTACGTCAAGTGGGGTTGGTGGAGGATTAGTGCCCCTCCCTGTAAAACAATTAACTCTAAGCCCTTGGCCACCCCGTCTGGGATACATGGCGTCTGGCAATGAATGAATGAATGAATTAAGAAAGGAAGGAAGGAAATAGAAAATAAGAGAAGTGAGATAATACAGATGATGTACCCCATTTGCCACTGGTGTGTCACTGGGGAATGTTGGTAACAGTGGTTGTTGTGGTGGCACCAACAGAAGTCTGATGGTTATATAAGACCCTGCAACACTTACGGATATGGGTGGTGGTAGTAGTAGTAGTAGTAGTAGTAGTAGTAGTAGCAGCAACAACAGCAGTAGTAGTAGCAGTAGTGGTGGTGGTGGTAGTAGTAGTAGTAGTAGTAAATTTATGCAGTTATATAATAATGGTATTTTCATTAGTAATCAAAGAAAGAGTAATAGCAGTAACTACACCGGTATTACGACTTTTGTGGCATTATTGATGGTAATAACTACTTTATGAGGTAATACCTTGTGCAATAAATGTAATGGTAATGATAGTTGGAGTGACAGTAAAAATGGTAAGAAGCATGGTGGTAGTGGCAGGAGTAATGCTGGTAGTGGAAGGAGTAATGCTGGTGGTGGTAAGATTAGTGCTGGTAGTGGTAGGAGTAGTGATAGGAATATTTTCGTTAGTGGCAGGTGTAATGTTGATGTGTTAAGAATATGCTGATGGTAACTGGAACCATTTTGACAGTGGTAGGAGTAATGTTGGTAGTGGTAGGAGTAATGGTGGTAGTGCTAGGAGTAATAGTGGTAGTGCTAGGAACAGTGTTGATAGTGGTAAGAGTAATACTGATACTGGTAAAAGTAATATTGATAGTGGTAAGAGTAATGTTGGTAGTGGTAGGAGTAATGTTGGTAATGGTAGGAGTAATTCTGGTAGTGGTGGTAGTCTTTGTTGGTAATGATAGTAGTGGCGATAGTGGTAAGCGTAATGCTGGTAGTAGCGTTATACACGGCTGGTCAAGGTAAAAAAAGAAAAAAAAATGACTTAGCATTGTTTTATGAGGTCGTTCGTGTAGGAATGTTTACCACCGAGACGGATTCACGCGGCTTCTCTCTCGTGATTGGCTGACCGTTGTGTTTACGTTATACAGAGTCACCTTAGTTTTCTCCCACTCTCTAATTGCTGACATCTTAATTATTAAGATGCTACTTTAATCAGATACTTATACTAGTAGTAATTAAGTGTAGGAATTATTAGTACTTTACCGCACGGGCGCAAGTATTCCAAATTTCATATTCCAGTGGGTCTTTCACAGGATGATTAGGATAGGCTAGGTTACAAGTTTTGGTCCGACAGGAATAGGGGACTTCCAGCATTAGACTTAATGACAATGCAAGATGGTTAAAATCATAGAGGGTGTGGGAGGCGAAGCCCGCATTTAGGTTTAATTAGGTTAGGTTGAGATCGTTAGTAATGAAGCTGCCGCGAGCGCCCAGGCAGCTTCCAGTACCCTAATATATATATATATATATATATATATATATATATATATATATATATATATATGTATGTAATTATATAATTATATATATATATATATATATATATATATATATATATATATATATATATATATATATGGAGCCTCTGTAGTGCAGTGGTAAAGTGTGCGTTTTCGTACACTGAAGAACGAGGGTTCGCGCCCCGCCAGGGTAATAAACTTTGGGAGCGTTCTTCAGGCCATGTACTGCATTGGCGGACATAAGGGGTGGTGTGGTTGAACCAGTGTCGCATACTAAGTGTGCTTGCACCCAGTCGGCTTGCGCGGGCCGATTACACTTGGTTCACAGACTACAAATACATCCAAAGCCACTCCAACACTACAATTACACTTACAAGCACTTCTCACCCAACATACAATCTCCCTACTTCTCAAATGCCATGCGTGCAACTAGGTATATATACATTTTGATAGCTTTTTCCAAGCATTAATGCAATTTTCGAAACAGTTTCTTCAGATTCATAATAATTAATTTCTGTCATCCTGTCGCTTTGGTTCCTTTTTCTGTATTTTCGTTGTTTTTGTCTCCTTTCCTCCGACCTACCAGACAGCCTAAGCCACTTCGTAGAGATACATTGGCTGTATCGTCCCCGCTTCGGTCGGGATAGGCCGGTCCTGGAGTGGACACACAAACGGCTGATGATATATATATATATATATATATATATAAAGTTTTGTGGCCTAAAATCAGTTATCTGTTGCCCACTATACTAAAATTACTTTCCTTAAGGACATTAGTCTAAGACGACAGGTATAACTGCCGAGCCGTGTGGTAAAGTTTTTCTCACAAAATTTTTATGGTACCATCTTAGCTCAACTTAGACATGATAAAAAAAAGACTTACTTCTATACATATATTATCCACTCATGGGCGTATTTTCTCTCAGGGTGTATTCCAGGTAATGCTAGATGAAGTAATTCAAATCGGTATAGGAGCCTGAGTGTTAACAACGTCACAGTTAACTCTTTCATGGTCGCGACAGCACTATTTTACTCCAGCTAACGCCAGAGAATTGCAGTAGATAACAGTGAGTCATAGGAGTCAATGGTAAATACCGTATAGACGATATCAGTCATTTGTCAATTTTTTAGACATAATAAATGGAGTCCAAATTAAATATGAGATTAAATTAGTGTCTGGACTCCTGGCATTTTTGCTCTGCGTATAAAATGATACTGCGCGATTTCACTTTGTATTTGATATCAGTTTTTTACCTTTTTTTTTTTTTTAGGCTGTGAGATTGCGTTTCTTTTTCTTTTCCATTATCGTACCTCAGTCCATTATTCTCCGTACTTTCTCTTTCTTTTATACCCGTGTGAAAATAGTTCCTTTCTCTCCCGCTCTTTCTTTTTGTCTTGAGGTAGTGTATGCCGGGCTCTGATTAGAATTACAAGGAATTTCACTCGTATAATTAAGGTCGTCTCCTCTCTCTCTCTCTCTCTCTCTCTCTCTCTCTCTCTCTCTCTCTCTCTCTCTCTCTCTCGACTTTTTCTCCATAGTCTTAGAACTGGCTAGAGCGGAAGTGCTAATGAAGGGAGGAGGGAAGGGGGGTAAGGGAGGAGGAGGAGGGATTGAAGGTAATGAAGGGAAGAGGAGGAGGAGGAGGGAATGGAGGTAATGAAAGGAAGAGGAGGAGGAGGAGGAGGAATTTGAGATAAGGAGAGAGGAGGAGGAATTTGAGATAAGGAGAGAGGAGGAGGAAGAAGTGGAGGTACGGAGGGAGGACGAGGGTAAGAAGTACTGATGAGGAGGAAGGACTGAAGATAAAAATGGAGGAAAGACAGAAGATAAGGAACAGAGGGAGGGAGGACAGCGGGAAGGAGGAGAGGAAGTGAAGGTAAGGAGGAAGAGGAGAGAGCAATATGGGATGGGGAAGGAAAGACAAAGTGAAGGAGAGAAGAAAGGAAAAATATGAAGGATTGGGGGAAAGGAAGGGGGGAGGGAAAGAGAGTAGGAAGCAAATAAGAAAGAAAAAAATACAAAGGAAAGAATAAAACAAAGAAAATATAAAAGAATGGAAGATGAGAACGAGGGAAGAAGGAAGCAAATGAAGAGAAGAGGAGTAAACCGGGAGGAAGGAGGTTTATAAGAAGAAACAAAGAGAAGTAATTAGGGAGGTTGGTAGGGAGGGATGGCTGCAAATATGAAGGAAGATAGAGATGTAGCGAAGGAAGGAAGCTGGGAAGAAAGTATATAAGGAGAGATGAGAAGTAGTGAGGAAATGAGGGAAAGATATATGAGAAAGGGGAGTACTGAGGAAGGAAGGGATGTACTTTATGTAAGAACTGATAAAGAGACGCACAGAAAGAGGGGTATAAAGATGTATATAAGAAAAGGGAAATACTAAGGAGGAGATGAAGGGGGAGAGAGAGAGAAGTACGGAGAGGGGGAGAGATAAAGGGAGGCGGGAGAGACTGATGGAGGGAAACAGCCGTTGCTTCACCTGGTAACTACATCACGTAATTAGGTTAGTCTTAATTAGTGAACACACACACACACACACACACACACACACACACACACACACACACACACACACACACACACACACACACACACACACACACACACACACACACACACACACACACACACACACACACACACACACACACACACACACACACACACACACACACACACACACACACACACACACACACACACACACACACACACACACACACACACACACACACACACACACACACACACACACACACACACACACACACACACACACACACACACACACACACACACACACACACACACACACACACACACACACACACACACACACACACACACACACACACACACACACACACACACACACACACACACACACACACACACACACACACACACACACACACACACACACACACACACACACACACACACACACACACACACACACACACACACACACACACACACACACACACACACACACACATCCACACATAAACACACACACACACACACACACACACACACACACACACACACACACACACACACACACACACACATACTTACTAACGGTGCATAAAAGTTCACATTCAGACAAAGGTTCACACCTAAATAATGCACATACGGACGCACTTTTTCACACACACGCGCCTGAACAAAAAACAAAAAAACACACAAAAAAAATACGCATATACAGTATTACACTCACAAGGTTACACACACACACACACACGCACACGAACACACACTATACGCACTAACGGTACAACAAACATTCACACTTAACGCTCGAACATATGGGTGCACTTTTCACACACACACACACACACACACACACACACACACACACACACACACACACACACACACACACACACACACACATCCAACAGTCTACCTCTCCCTCCCTCCAACTCTACTTCCGATTCTGCCTCTACCTCTACCTCAGTCCCAGTCTCTGTTCTTACTTCCACCTATACCTTTGTCTTTACCTGTACAGTACCTCCAGTTCCACCTCTCCCTGTAACTCCACCTCAACCCCTGCCTCTGTCTCTACCTCCGCCTCTTACACCTCTACCTCTTCCTCGGCCTCTCCCTCCACCTCTACCTCTTCCTCTGCTGCTACCTCCACCCCCCCTACTTCATCCTCCTTTGCTCCTCCTCAGCCTTTTCCTCCGCCTCTACCTCTTGCTTTACCTACACATCTACCTCCACCTCTACCCCCACTTTTACCCCTTTCTCCGCCTCTACCTCCCCCTCTTCCTCTTCCTCCACCTCTTCCTCTTCCTCCACTTCTACCTTTTCCTCTTCTTCCACCTCTACCTCTACCCCTTCCTCCGCCTCTACCTCCCCCTCTACCTCTTCCTCCACCTCTACCTCTTCCTCCACCTCTACCTCTTCCTCCACATCTACCTACACCTCTACCACTTCCTCCGCATCTACCTCCACCTCTACATCTACCGCTACCTCTGCACCCCACTTCTCCTTCACATCTCACTACAAAAGACACTGAGTAGGCTAAAGGGTTCCTGTTTATTATAAGTAATTTTGGTCTGAACGCTACCTACGATATACATAACACTCGAGTCATTACTTAAGAGGACCTTTACAATGCCCATACAGTTATACGAGTACATGCTTAAACACCGAGATTTCGCATTGACACACACACACACACACACACACACACACACACACACACACACACACACACACACACACACACACACACACACACACACACACACACACACACACACACACACACACTATTTAGTACAGCGCACACATTCTGTTTGAAACACATATTCGCACATACACGTCACCTTTACTTGTATTCCTACCCTTTCCTCCACCTCTTTACCTCCAACTCTACCTCGACCTCAGCCTCTACCTCCATCCCAACCTCTGCCTCTGTCTTTACCCCTACCTCTGTCTCTACCTCCACCCCTACATCTACATCCACCCCTGCATCTGTCTCTGTCCTCACCCCTACCTCTACCTCCACTGCCACGCTTATCTCTGCATCTACCTCCACCTCCAACCCTACCTCAACCTCAACCTCCACCCCCTAGTCCTGCCTCTACCTTCATTTCCAGCCCTACCTCCACCTCCTAGTCCTACCTCTACCTTCACTTCCAGCCCTACCTCCACCTCCACTCCCAGCCCTACCTCCACCTCCACTCCCAGCCCTACCTCCACCTCCACTCCCAGCCCTACCTCCACCTCCACTCCCAGCCCTACCTCCCCCTCCACTCCCAGCCCTACCTCTACCTCTACTCGCACCCCTACCTCTACCCCCACGTCCTCCCCTACCCCTACTTCCAAATCTACCCTTACCTCTACCTCTTACCTCTGCTTCTACCCTTACCTCTACCTCCACCCTTACCTCTGCTTCCACCCTTACCTCTGCCTCCACCCTACCTCCACCGCAACTCCTACTTCTGCCTCCACCCCTACTTCTGCATCCATCCCTTCCTCTGCCACCACCTCCAGCCCTACCTCTGCCTTCACCCTTACGTCAGCCTCCATCCCTACCTCTGCTTGTACCTCTACCATTACCTCTACCTCCACCGTTACGACTTCCTCCACCCTTACCTCTTCCTCCACCCTTACTTCTACCTCCACTCTTACCTTTACCTACACCCTTACCTCCACCTCTACCTGTACTTCCACCCCTTACCTCTACCTCCACCCCTTACCTCTGCCTCCACCCTTCTTACAGTACACCTCTACCCCCACCCTTCCTACACCTCTACCCCTACTTCTGCCTCCATCCCTACCTCTGCCTCCACCTCCATCCCTACCTTTGCCTCTACCTCCACCCTTACCTTAACCTCCACCCATACCTCCACTTCCATCCCCACCTCCATCTCCACCCTTCCTCCACCTCCATCTCCACCCTTCCTCCACCTCTATTCCTATCTCTACCTCCACCCCTACTTCTGCCTGCACCCCTGCTTCTACCTCCACCTCCATCCCTAGCTCTGCCTCTACCTTCACCCTTACATCTACCTCCATCCCTGCCTCTGCCTCTACCTTCATCCTTACGTCTTCCTTCATCCCTACCTCTGCATCTTTCCCCACTCCTGCCTCTACCTCCTGCTTTTCTATCCTTGACTTTATCTGGTAGAACGGTTTTGTTAGTTTTAACCTTCTCTTTACCAAACAGACACGAAAGGACCGACATACCTGTTGCTGTTTGCATTCCTTTGTACCTCTACCTTCATCTCCACCCCTACCTCCACCTCCACCCCTACCTCCACCTTCGTCCCTACCTCTATTTCCACCTCCACTTCCACCCTTACCTCCACCTTCGTCCCTACCTCTATTTCCATCTCCACCCCCATCCTTATCTCCACCTCCATCCCTACCTCTACGTCCACCTCCACCCCTATTTCTACCTCCACCTCCACCCCTATTTCTGCCTCCACCTCCACCCCTATTTCTACCTCCACCTCCACCCCTATTTCTACCTCCACCTCCACCCCTATTTCTACCTCCACCTCCACATCCACCTCTACCTCTACACCCCACTTCACGCTTACTTCTCACACAACAAAGACATAAACAAGGACAAGAGGTGGTTGTTTTCTTCCTGTTGCTTATTATGTACATACTTTGGTCTGAATGTTAGGTGTACAGATACATCGATCACCACTTAAGCTTTATCATGGTCATACTGGCACATATGTACACATAATAGTTTATTTACAATCGCACTTATTCACCACAATGTACAGGGTATTCACACACACACACACACACACACACACACACACACACACACACACACACACACACACACACACACATTCTTCTCTACACGTAGTCTTATTAACATATACACAAACCTGTCTACTGACATACTGTACACAACCAAGTTTCGCGGTTTTGTATCTTAGAATCCCTCACGCCGACCCCCTTATGCTGCCTATATACTAGTATTAGGCGCATTTCTGTGTGCTGATGGCCAAATGAGTTTCAGCGCTCAAAGCCATTGTGGCAAACATTTATTTAACCCCTTCAGCCCAACGACATGTTTTAATCTTGAAATATACGAACAGCATTATTTACCCTAATTTAAGGGAAATTTCGAACTGGAGGGGATAGTTTATAATCTTCATTAACCCCTTCAGAGCCTGTACCCTTCCTGATAATCGGTAATCGTCTGATGGTACGTTGATTAGATGAAAGTTACGTCATGATGCTGAAGGGTTTGTCCTCTCTCACTTAGGGCAGAGCTTTATTCAGATATGTTATTTTGGCTGCTGCAAGATTATTTTACTCAGCTAACCTGGGGGAACCCCTCCTTTTTTTTATCAGAAATGTGTCTGTGAGTTAATCATGGCATGAGACAGTAAGATTCGTTTTTTTAAGAAACCTAACGATATCCTGACAGTAAGGGCCAGTGTTGTTATGGGGAAGGTTATGTCATTGGCTGGCATGGGACAGGATATGTGAGATTGAAGAAAGCTGGGAGAGGTATGGTGATGATGATTACGGTCTAAATGATTTTAAGTTTCTTATGTCAGTAACAGAATTTGCAGTGATGGTGGTGGCAGCTGCCTGAATGCTCTTAAATAACATCTTATTTGGTGTCGTTGTCAGGATGGTCATTGTAATAGTTATATAAACTGTTGGACCATTTGTCCGACATGTAGTCACCACATACGTCATGCAAACATTTACATCAGTCTGGAACTAGGTCAGCTGCATGCCGGAATTCCCCAAATTAATTGGACATTTTAAAAACTCTTGTTTCTGTTGATGGGATTTTTTTTTTTTTTTACTCAGATTCATAATTAAGGTTTTGCGGGTTTATGAAAGCATGACCACTCTGTCAGCCACACCTCATGTCTTTGCACAAACAATCTTAACCCTTTCATGGTCGGAACAACTCTAGTATTTTATTCCAGGTAAGGCCACACGACTTAATTCAACAGAATTAATAATAGGATCCTGAATATTAACAAGTGCAGACGGAATCTGAATATCCATACCAGGACTAACTTTACTTTGAGAGAAATGAAATTATAGTGGTTGTAAACCCCACAACTTTCATACTGGACATGCGTACTCTGGCGGCCTATAGGCAAGTTTCTTTGTGATGTAATGTCACGGTAGACCTTTCATTTTTGCATTAATGTGCCCTTCTCGTAATAGTAGTTGCCTGAATATGAAAAAATTCAGTGTTTTGAGTTCATTGGTGACAGCCATGACATTCTCCAACTTGCGTAACTCAGCGTGTGACCTTTACGTTGTTTTACCCTATCTCTTATCGAGTATTGTTAAGATGTCCTGAAGCTTGGTATATTAGGTGCTAGTTCTGTGAAATCGATTAAGGCTGTGTATATTTATTGTATTACAAGTATACCTGCAGTTCGTTTACATCTGGGGACACTTGTTTTTTATGAGGAAGTGTAGGTTATGATGAAGATTTTTTTTTATTTTATTTTTTTTTATTTTATTTTTTTTGTAATGCAATGAAGAAGGAATCAAAGGTCAGGAGCCTGCGAATTGTTCCCTCCAAGAAAAAGCAAAAACAGAGTATCAGAACCAGTTTCAAAATTCGTTCATTTCGAGTTTCCAGGACATATTGTATTTGAAAGACTGGAGATCATAGGTAAAAGGAAATACAGACAGAGGGAGACAGCTCCAGAGTTGACCCGTTGCATACATGAAGGACTGGAAGTAACAGTTAACTCATGCCTTAGAGAGTTGGACAGAAAAGGGAGAGGACCTTTCATATCCGGATTTATTTCATTAGAGGACATGTTGGCCTAAACCCAATCAGTCTGTTGACGTATTCTTTCAGTTTACTCTTGCCATTACCAGACGATTTCTATCACCTAAGGAGGAACATAAGGAATTGGAGGTGTTATATATTCTTCATTTGCCTCTTTAATACAAAATGTCATTCCGAAGTTGATAAGACCATCATGAATTAGAAAGAATAGCCTAGTATGTCGTCGCTGTGATGGACTTAAGAGAAATTACCGAATGTTCTCACTAGATACTGAGTTTTTGCCAAAATCTTTAAATGTCAGAAATCCACACAGACATAGATGAACTGGGCCCTGTCGAGTATAATGTATCTACCATTCTTCTAGAGGAAAAGATAAAATACACAGAACATTCTCTCTCTCTCTCTCTCTCTCTCTCTCTCTCTCTCTCTCTCTCTCTCTCTCTCTCTCTCTCTCTCTCTCTCTCTCTCTCTCTCTCTCTCTCTCTCTCTCTCCCTAGGGGTTTATTTTGTTTTCAGCCTTAAAATACCTTTCTGCTTTCATGAACTTAAACCTTGCAATCAATCCTTTTATGTTCTCTCGTCCTCTTCACCTCACACACACACACGCACACACACACACACACACACACACACACACACACACACACACACACACAGTCTCTCTCTCTCTCTCTCTCTCTCTCTCTCTCTCTCTCTCTCTCTCTCCGTGTTATCTTTTCAATACGCTGTATCATTAATGATGACTTCTAGTTTGGGAACACCTTTTTTTTTTTTTTTTAAATAGAAAAACAACTTTTAAATAAAAATCATCTATTGACAGCAAGAACAGATGGTAAAGGACGTTACGGTAGTGGCAAAGTCTTTCAATGCACTGACATGTACAGTATAAAATTATATTTTATTGATCCTGTCACAGCTTTTTGAATGGAACCAATTGAATATAGTGATCGTCAACCTTAGGACTGCCAAGGGATACTCCCAAGCTATATAAAATCCTCTGCACTTACCAAGAATAAAAAAACGGGGCAAACGGGGTTAAAGATCAAGCGTCCAATAATAAAAGACTACCTCCCCCCCCCCCATCGTCTTTCTCTTCACTTTTCACATCTTCCGCTACGTATACTATGCTCACTTCAACCCACAGCAAACATATATCTCTGCATTTGCCCCCTGATTCATGTTCTTATTATAATCTCTTTATATCTCTTGTAACCTCCCCGTACCTCAGATCTTTTCCCTTCCTCGCCCTCATTAATTTCTCACATGCCCCTAACCTTTCCATTATATCTCTACCCCGGTTTATGCTTCTGCTTCATAACCTCTTCATACCTCTGAATCTTCTCTCTCTCTCACCTCCATTAACTTCTCCATACGTCCATAAATTCTTCATTGTAAACATCACCCTCTTTAATCCTTTCAGTATGATTAAAGGTGTATATACGGTCTCTCTCTCTCTCTCTCTCTCTCTCTCTCTCTCTCTCTCTCTATATATATATATATATATATATATATATATATATATATATATATATATATATATTTGTATATATTAGGAGCCTCTGTGGTACAGTGGTAAAGTGTGCATTTTCGTACACTGAAGAACGAGGGTTGGGCCCTGACAGGGTGATACACTTTGGGAGCATTCTTCTTGCCACATACTGCATTGGCAGACACAAGGGGTGCTGTGGTTGAACCAGTGTCACATACTATAAAGTATGCTTGCACCCAGTCAGCTTGCACAGGCCGATTACACTTGGTTCACAGACTACACACACATCCAAAGCCACTCCAACATTACACAAGCACTTCTCACCCTACATACACTCTCTACCAGACAGCCTAAACCACTTGGTAGAGATACATTGGCTGTATCATCCCCACTTCAGTCAGGATGGGCCGGTCCTGCAGTGGACACTCAAATGGCTGATGAGATGAGATGAGAGAGATATATATATACAGTAGGCTCACACAGTACACGAGAGATTGGGAGGTCCACGACCTCACGCGCTGTGAATTCGCGCACCGAGAATACATAATCTTAAGGGAAAAATTACTTATGGGCGGTACCCCCTCATACCTGGACATTTTTTGGCCCTTAGAGACATAATAAAGGTCAAATTTTTCAGACATTGTACTACAGATATAGCTACAGTAACAAAAATATGGGTAGTCACCTTAACAACAGTAGACAACAGGCCTGATGGACATAAATAACAGGGGTTCCGAGGCACGGCAACAATTACAGCGCCACACACCCCGCCGCACCTCTCGCCGCACCAACACTTCACTCCACAGACTCCTCTTGAGCACCTTCTCCAGGAGCCTCAAAGTCACTCACTTCGGCCATAAACCCCTCGAAGTCCAATGCTGACACTTCTGACATTGCATCCTCTTCATCCTGAACAGGAACAGGAGCAGTCGATATAGCTGGTTCCTCAATTTCACTAACTTGAGCCTGCTGTGTGTAACTTGTTATGAGCATCTGTCTTCTTCTGTTTATTTCTTGCCTGTACCTGTCTGTGTAGAAACGGAAGAATTTGTCGATACCAACCAGAACTGCCTCCGTTCTTAGGTTGCTCACTTCCTGTTCCTTCACGTCTTCCTTGAGCTTATCCACGGCAGCAAGGATCTTGCTAATTCTTGACATACACAGCTCTGTATTCCCCTCCATCACACTAGGCTGTTCAACTTGACTCTGCCTGGCGTCGGGCTCTGCGTCAGCCTCGTCTGTCCGTTGCAACACTTCCTCGGGAGGCTGTTCCTCATTAGCAGCGTGAGCTTCTCGTATGTCCACCAATGTAACGTCCTTGAAACGTGGTACAGCTTGTTCTGCTGTCATTTTGCTGCCTTAGCCTTGGCCAGTGGTTGAATGGCCGTCTCCCGGGTCGTGCATAAGTGAGGCACGAGCATTTGCCACGCATGGTTCACCATTGCAGGTGTAATCTGGTGCCAGGCTTGTAGGAGAAATTCAACTGCGTCCTTCACTGTAAAAGGATGCCAAAATGCCTCAACAGTCATGGCACCTTTGGTGGGTTGGGATATAGCTGCTGGTGGAGATGGAACAGGAGCAGATGCCTCATCGAGGTCTTCATCGTGATCTTGTAGGGCATGAAGCTCCTCTTGTGTGTCGGTCTTCCTTCATAGGTAGTCGTACACTTGCTTATGGCAGAAGTGCTTCACAGTGGCGATCAGTTCTTGATCCACTGGCTGCACTAGTGATGTCGTCCAGGGTGGCAGAAACACAACACGACAATCCTTGTGCAGATCTTCTAGGTATGGAGAGTGACTTGGTGCATTATCCAGCACAAGGAGCATCTTAAATGGAATGCCCAGTTCCCGACACTTGGCCCTGGCACCGGAGACGTGGAGCCTCATTAACCAGTCTGCCATAATGTTCCCGGTCATCCAACCAATTGCAGACTTGTACCAGTACACGCCACTTGCGACCATGTTCGTGAGGTTTTTGTAGCACCTTGGGTGTGAAGCTGTGTGTGCAACAACTGGCCTCATCTTGTGGCTCCCAGACAAGTTTACAGCAAACATTACTGTCATCTAACACTTCTGGAGCCTGCGACCAGGGGCTTGTTTCTGTCTTTTAGCGATGTAAGTTGATTTGGGCATGGCCTTGTAGCATAACGATGTTTTGTCAACGTTGTAGATCTGGTCCTTGGCGTACTGTCCCTCTTCAAGAAGTGCTTTAAATATCGCAGGATAGTCTTTCGCGGCCAGCTCGTCGGCAGAGGCACGTTCACCAGACACTTTGACGTGACGGAGTTCCTTGCACTTAAGAAAACGGTCCAGCCATCCAACCAATGCCTTGAAAGGTTTGTCCACATTTAACTTGCAAAATGCTGCCTTGTAAAAGAGCTGGGCTTGGTTCCGAAAAAATCTGCCATTCAGTGGAACACCTGCCTCCTCCTTCCTCATTATCAAGGTGGCAAGATACCGTTCCATTAGTATCATTGCACGATTTCCCACCCATGAATGGCTGTCTAGGTCAGAGGCACCATACGTCTTCACTACAGCCCTTATGGCATCACGGTTCCTCCACACTGTTGTCACTGTTGATTCAGCCAGTCCCAGGGCTTTCCCAATGGCGGTGTTTCCTTGTCCCTCCTCCTTCATCTTGATAATCTCTAACTTGGTGGCATGTGCCAGAAGTTTCATAACTCTTGGGGTTGGAGCCATGATGCAGCAAAATACAGGCCAGGATGGAGCAGCAAAAAAAACGCCACATGTTGTACATGACAGGTTAGCTGTAGAGAGCAAATCTGCACTGTGCACGAGCCAGAACTATTATGGCACGCCCGCTGCCTTGTACCTCAAGCTGTGCAGTTGAATGCCTGGGAATTTCTGCGCATCAACATGACGACACGTGACGCGTTGTGTGAGGGGTGGTTGCATACTAATAGAAAATGGTGTTTTTGAGCCACTCTTTGCCTCTACCTCGCATTCTGTTAGGTAAACTCGCGCATTCAAGGTTTTTGGTTATGATTTTTGGTCATTCGCACACAATGCGAATCGCGCACTGTGATGACGAGCACTGTGGAAGCCTACTGTGTTTATATACATATACATATATATATATATATATATATATATATATACAGTAAAAGTCCAATATTTCGGCATCCAATTCCCCGGCAAATCTGACATTTCGGCAGTTTTGAGAAATAGTCCCATTTACGAAAATCTCCGATCGTTCGGCAGATTCTCCGATTTTTTTCGTCAGTCTTGAAATTCTCCATGAGGCTCGCCAGCTAGCTACCCGGCTTTACCCGCCTTAGTGAGTGAGATAGTGAAAGTGATGGAACGAGTCTACCACTGCCATGAAGCTCAGAGGCTAGCTCTTTCTCCTATAGCATAAAGAGAGGACAAACATGTAGTGAGTCTAGCATGGGAAAGAGAATCTGTTTCGCCATTCTTCCGCCATTCTTCCGAGTTGTTGCTGTGCTGCTGCCAACTTCTCTTGATTCTTCTGTGTGCTTTGTGAACTTCGTACCGAAATACCTCTGAAATTACTATTCAAGTGTGTTGTAAGCACCGTAACATCAGACAGGAGCTTTGTAACACCTGAGTGGACCAGCCGTGTGTTGTGAACAGTATAAACATCTTCTGCGTGCTTTGAAAATGGCCTCCACATGTGGAAAGTTAACTGGTGTTAGCAAGAAGCGTACACATAAGATGTTGACCATTGCTCGGAAAATTGAGCTGTTGAAAAAATTAGAGGCTGGCATGAGTAGGAAACAGATTATGGATGAGTTTAACGTAAGCTCCTCTGCTCCCTCCTCTCCATCACCAACAGCAGTCTCTGAACCTCAAGCTCTACTGCCGCAGCAACAGGGAGAAGAGTCCTTAGAGCGTGTTGCGGGACCCTCTACTGCTGGGGACTTCTTCCAGCAGTAGCAGACTCCAATCAACCCCTTCTATTGTACATATGTAAATAAGGAACCTACTATAAGTTTAGGTAAGTGCATGTGAACTTGTAGGCCTACTGTACCATTACATTTATATACAGTATGTTCACTAATTTCTTTATTTTTCATATTCATGTATAGTACTGTATTCATTACAGTATTGTACAGTATCAAACAGTATACAGTACTCTCTCCAAACACATTTGTAATGATGTGAGTAGTGATGATAGTGTTCACCGAAACATATAAGGTACTGAGTGGGTAGGGTTTTTGATAATTCGGCAATTTTGATATTTCGGCACTTGCCTGGTCCCATAGATGCCGAAAAATCGGACTTCTACTGTATATATATTGTATATATATACAGTATATATATATATATATATGTGTATATATATATATATATATATATATATATATATATATATATATTATATATATATATATATATATATATATATATATATATATATATTATATATATATAATATATATATATATATATATATATATATATATATAATAGATAGATAGATAGACAGATATTCTAATGATTTAATTCATCTTACATTTCCCTCCTTCCCTAACTTCTCCATCCCTTTCCATTGTCTCCATCCCTCCCTAACCTCTCTGTCCTCCTCTAACTTCTTCATCTCTCTCTACCACTCCATCCCACTCTAACCACTTCCTCCCTCTCTAACCACTCCCTTCCCCCTAACCTCTCCATCCCTTCTCATTGTCTTCATTCGTCTAACCTTTCCATCACTCTCTAATCATTCCATCCCTCTCTAACTTTTATCTTTCCTTTACTTCCTTTCTGTCAATTCTTCTTTAAGTTATCCATGCTTCCTTAACACTTCCAACCATCCTTAACATTTCCTTCCTTCCTAACCTCTCCACTCTTCCCTGTAGTACCACTCTATGATCCTTCCATCCCTAGCTTCCATATACCTCTTTAACCTCTATATCATCCCTTAACATTACATACTTTCCCAATCTCTTCATCCCTATCCAACCTTTCCACTCATCATTACCCCCTATAACACCTCTCCATGATCTCTTCATTCCTAGTAATGGACCCAGAGAGACTGTCTGAATTCCCCCTCTCCCTCTCTTTTATCTGTGGCCACAGCAGCCAACACTGGTAGATAACTGGGTCTGGTTAGCGAAGACGTGGGATCGAAACCAGCATGCGGTGGAGGCTTTCTATTTATTTCATATATAATGCCATAATTCGTCACGTGGGATCAGTTTCTTATTTTCCCCCCTGGGGGTAGGGGGGTTTCAAGAATACTCCCCCAGTATCCCTGCTTGTCGTACGAGGCGACTAAAAGGGTTGGTGGTGGGTTAGTGCCCCACCCCGTAAAAGGAACCAACTAAAAAACGAATAAAGTGCCTCGGACCCGGACGGACCATACGTTGACGACTAAGGAACGGACAGAGGACATTCTTAGGGTGGGAACATGGAATGTGAGAGGAGTGAATGATGAAGTGAAAGAGAGAGAGATTGTTCAGGTGCTTGAGGATGGAAAAGTGGATATATGTGGATTGACTGAAACTAAATGAAAGGTGAAAGGGTGAGAATGGGAATATGGTGTAGGTATACTGTATGTGCGGGAGTCAGTGAGAATGAGACGGCAAGAGAGGGAGTATGTCTGATGATAAGCAAGAAGTGGAGGGAGAATATAAGAGAGTATGGAACAGTGGGTGCAAGGATTGTATGGGTGAGGATGAAAGTAGGTATACAAGCATGGGCGATTGTATGTGTGTATGCTCCAACAGAGGATCGAGTGGCAAGAGTGAAAGATGAGTTTTGGGCGAGAGTTGAAGCATGTATGGAGAAGTTTGAGAGGAGCGAGAGAGTGCTGTTGATTGGAGACATGAATGGCAAAGTTGGGAATGTACGAGTGGATGGAGTGGTTGGTCAGTGGGGTGTGCCAGCTGAAGTAGATGGGAATGGTAGTGCTTTGGTGGACATCTGTGCTTGTAAGGGGTTGGCAATAGCCAACACCTACTTTCGTCATAAGATGATCCACCGGTATACATGGAGAGTAATGAAAAGGATGGATGGAGAACTTGTTGAATGAAAGGCAATGATAGACTACGTGTGTGTGGATGAGCGAATGAGAAGACAAGTGTTGGATGCAAGAGTGTGGAGAGGGTGGGGGAATGGAGTCTCAGACCATCACTTAGTGATGGCCAAGGTAAAGATGCAAAGAAAGTGGTTGAGGAGGCGAAGGGGAAGACAGGAGGAAGCAGCTCCTGTGAGAAGAGTGGAGAAATTGCAAGATAGTGAGAAAATGACAGAGTATAAGAGCATAGTGGAAGAAAGATTGGGAACGTATGAGCTAGAGCAGATGGAAGGGGTGGAAGACGTATGTAAGATATTCACGGAAGAGATAGGCACAGCGTGTGAGGCGGTTTGTGGAGTGAGGAGGAGATGCAAGGGTGTGCAAGGGACAGCATGGTGGAATGATGAGGTGAAACGAGCTGTGGAACAAAAGAAGAAGGCATATGGTGAATGGTTGGCGAGTAGAGGTAGGGGAGAAGATGAGAGAGAGAAGAGAGAGGTATATGTGAGCAGGAGAAGGGAGGTTAAGAGACTGGTGAAGGAGAGTAAGAAGAAAGTGGATGAAGAGTTTGGGAGGAATCTGAGTGTGAAATGGAGGGAGAGTAAGAAATTGTTTTGGAAGGAGGTAAAGAAAGTAAGGCAGTGTGAAAGGGGAAGTAATAGGGGAGTGAAAGATAGGAATAATAGATTGTTGGTGGAGAAGAGAGAGAAATTGAGGAGATTGAAGGAGCACTTTGAGGATTTGTTGAATGTAGAGAGTGAGAGCAGTGTGAGTATAAGTGGTTGGGGAATGGCTGGGAGAAGAAGAGATGAGAGGAGGGAGGGAGAGATCAGTAGGGCGGAAGTAGTAGAAGCAGTGAAGAAGATTAAGCTGGGAAAGGCCCCAGGAATTGATGGAGTGTGTGGTGAAATGCTTAGGTATGGGGGTGAGATTGTTGTGGAGTGGATATGGAAGTTGTGTAGATTGGCTTGGGAAGAGGGAAGGGTTCCAGAGGACTGGAAATCAGGTATAATTGTTCCTCTGTACAAAGGAAAAGGGGAGAGAGAAGTATGTGGTAACCATAGGGGTATTTGCCTTCTTAGTGTGACTGGTAAAATATATGGTAGAATACTCATTGATAGGGTTAGGCATATGACAGAGGAGCTAGTTGGAGAAGAACAAGAGGGATTTAGGAAAGGAAAAGGGTGTTTAGATCAGATATTTGTTCTAAGATGATTAGTGGAGAAGTATCTAGAGAAGGGAAGGAAAGTGTATGCTGCCTTCATGGACTTGGAGAAAGCTTATGACAGAATAGATAGGCAAGGTATGTGGAAGGTATTAAGAATATATGGAGTGGAGGGGACATTGTTGAGTGCTGTGAAGAGTATGTACGAGGGAGCTAGGGCTACGGTGCGAGTGGATGGTGAGCTGAGTGAGTTCTTTGATCTCAATGTGGGACTGAAACAGGGGTGTGTGATGTCTCCATGGCTGTTTAATATATATATGGATGGGGTTCTAAAGGAGGTGCAAGGTAGGGCAGTGGATGTGGGGCTGGCCCTAATGAATGAGGGTGAGATTTGGAAGCTTCCTGTGTTGCTGTTTGCTGATGATACAGTATTGTTGAGTGAAGATGAATGGGAGTTACAAGGTTTGGTGAATGAATTTGGGACAGTGTGTAGGAGGAGGAATCTGAAAGTTAATGTAAACAAAAGTAAAGTTATGGTGTTTGAGAGAAATGAAGTCACAGAGTGTGCAGTGAGGTTGGATGGTGAGGATATGGAGAATGTGAGTGCATTCAAGTACTTGGGCAGTGTGATGAGTAAGGATGGAACTTTGGGGGATGAAGTACGTGAAAGGATACAGCAGGGAAGGAAGGTTGTTGGTACACTGAAAGCAGTGATGAGAAATAGGGAGGTGAGTATGGAAGTTAAGAAGTCACTGCATGATGGTATTGTGATCCCTACCCTGACGTATGGAAGCGAGGCGTGGACCTTGCAAGAGGGGAACAAGTCAAGAGTGAGAGCAGTGGAAATGAGTTACTTGAGAGGAGCATGTGGAGTGACGTGGAGGGACAGGTTGACGAATGAAGAAGTGAAGGAACGTTGTGGGGTAGATGTGGATGTGGTTGAGAAGATTAGGAGAAATACACTGAGGTGGTTTGGACATGTGGAGAGAATGGAGAATGAAAGACTGACTAAGAGGGTGTATGTAGGCGTGGTGGAGGGAGGGAGAGAGAGGGGTAGACCGAGGATGAGGTGGAGGGATGGAGTTGAGAGGTATATGAGGGAGGGGGGGGTGAGTTGGGGGGAGGGTAGTCAAATGGTGGGTGACAGAGTGACTTGGAGGCGTTTTGTCTGCGGCCACCCTTTGCGGGATTAGGGCGTCGGGCTATAGATAGATAGATAGATAGATTTTTCCCTGCAACATGTTTGTCCCCTTTTAATAATACTGAAGATGACAAAACAAAATAAGTTTCAAAGCAAGCCTGAGGACCGCAAATCACCCATGGGGATGAGGGTGGGTTCGTGGAATGTGGGATGCTTGAGGGGAAGAGCGGGGGAAGTTGTTGAGGCATTCAGTAGGAGGTGGGTGGATGTGGCATGTTTGCAGGAAGTCTGGTACAGGGGTGGATCAGCCAGAAAGATTGTTGGGAAGGACTGTTGCTATAAGTTGTTTTGGCAAGGGGGGACAGACGGATATGGAGGTGTTGGTGTGATGGTTGCGGAGAAATGGGTGGAATATGTTATGAATGTTTTGAGAGTAAACGATAGGATATTGGTAGTGAAAATTCTGTTGGGCAGAAAGATAGCTGCGATTATATCGACATATGCTCAACAGGCAGGATTGGATGAAGTAGAGAAAGATAGATTTTGGGATGATTTAATACGTGTAGTGGGTGGTATGCGGGATGATGAGATAGTGATTTTGGGAGGGGACTTAAATGGTCATGTAGGTGAAGCAGCACAAGGTTATGAAGGAGTGCATGGAGGATGTGCGTATGGTCTAAGGAATGCAGAAGGGGAAAGGATACTCAAGTTTGGGGAGGCAACGGACATGGTTGTGTGCAACACATATTTTAGGAAAAGAGACAGTAGGTTAATTATGTATGAGTCTGGGGGAAATAGCAGTTAGATAGATTATTTTCTGGTTAGGAGGGCCGATAGGAGGTTAGTGAGGGATGTTAAAGTTATAGGAAGTGAGGAGTGTGTGCAGCAGCACAAACTATTGATTTGTGATATGGTGCTTAAAGAACAAGTGATGAAAAAGAGGACTTATGTACCTAGGAGAAAAATATGGAAGCTGAAAAACCAAGTACAGTAGTAAGGGATGCCTTCTATAGCGGGTTGAGGAGAGTGGTGGTTGAACAGGGAGCTGTAGACAGAGGCATTAATGAACAGTACAGAGCCCTCAAGAACAATTTCTTGAGAGTTACTGATGTAACATGCAGTTGGACAAGAGGACCACCAAGACATAAAGTAACTTGGTGGTGGGATGAGGGTGTAGAAGCTGCAGTTAAGGAGGCTTTTCCGGGAATGGAAGAAGGGTGGTAGCAAAGAGGAATATTTGGCTGCCAAGCGTAGGGCTAGAAGAGAGGTATACAGGGCAAAGTCTGAGTCACAGAGACTATTACTTGATAACCTAAATCATGGGGAAAGGAAAAATATGATATTTAGGGTGGCAGGTCAAGTGAAGAGGGATAATCGGGATATTATAGGTGAGCAGTGTGTGAAGAATGATGAAGGAAGGGTAGTGGTGAACAGTGAGGATATTAAAGATGCATGGAGAGAGCATTATAACCGGTTGTTGAATGAGGAGTTTGACTGGGACAGAGAAGGTTTGGAACCAGCAGATCCAGTGTCTGGCCCTTGGCCTTTGATTGATACTGCTACTGTGAGTGAGGCAATAGGCAGGATGAGGGTAGGGAAGGCAGCAGGTGTGTCTGGGTTGACTGCCGAAATGTTGAAGGCCTCAGGCGATATAGGGGTGAGTTTAGTCACTGACCTGATAAATAGGATTATTTATGAGTGTGTTGTCCCAGATGATTGGCTGAAGAGTGTAATTGTAAATGTGTTTAAAGGGAAGGGTGATGCCCTGGAAAGAGGAAATTATAGAGGTATAAAGCTTTTAGATCAGATAATGAAGGTAATGGAGAGAGTTTTAGAAGGTATGATTAGAGAAAGAGTGAATATTGATGAGATGCAGTTTGGGTTTATGCCAGGTAGGGGGACCACTGATGCTATATTCATTGTTTGACAGCTTCAGGAAAAATGTATTGGTAGGAGAAGGGATCTTTATTTTGTTTCTGTTGATTTGGAAAAGGCCTTTGACAGAGTCCCTAGAGAGGTGGTGAAGTGGGCAATGAGAAAGCTTGGCTTGGAGGAGTGGCTGGTTAGGGTGGTTATGGCTATGTATGTGGGTGCTCACACCCAGGTAAGAGTGAATGGAGATTTGAGTGATGAGTTTTCCGTGAATGTTGGTGTGCATCAGGGGTGTCTTGAGTCCCATGTTGTTTATCATGGTACTTGAAGCCCTTTCGCGTGACTTTAGAAATGGACTCCCGTGGGGGTTGTTGTATGCTGATGATTTGGTGTTGATTGCAGAGAACAAAATGGAGGCGGAGAAAAGGTTTAGGAAGTGGAGAGATGGTATGGGGCACAAGGGTTTAAGGGTAAATGCAGATGAAACAAAAGTGATGATATCTAGAGTTGGTGGCGGTACTGTCAAAGACGAGGGAGAGTGGCCATGTGCAGTTTGCCACAAGGGCGTGGGAAGTAATTCCATCTTGTGCGGTGTGTGTGTGATAAATGGGTGCATAAGAGATGTAGTGGTATTAGAGGTAGACTGCGAGATAATGCTGATTTTATGTGTACAGCGTGTCGGGGTGAGCAGGTGGAGATTGTCAGACGTGAAAGGATTGAACTTGCTGGTGAATCTCTTGAGTGTGTGGAAGAGTTTTGTTATTTGGGAGACATGTTGTGTGCTGGAGGTGGGGCTGGAGCTAGCTATGTGGCTAGGGTGAGAAGTGGTTGGAAGAAGTTCAGGGAGCTCTTGCCTCTCCTGACATTGAGAGGACTCTCCCTGCGTGCTAAGGGGTCTTTGTATGCAGCATGTGTTAGGAGTGTAATGCTGTATGGTAGTGAGACCTGGGCAGTGAAGGAGGAAGATATTTGCCGGCTCAGACGTACAAAAATGACAATGATTAGGTGGATGTGCAGTGCATCCCTGCGTCCAAGGCCTGGGGGGGCTGGGTTTACGATGGAAGAGTTAAGAGGTAGGATGGGACTGGAGTGTATTGGTGTTGTGATGAGGAGGGGTAGATTGAGATGGTTTGGACATGTGGAGAGGATGAGGGATGATAACTGGGTGAGGAAGGTGAGAAGTGTTAATATTGGGGGTGGGGTTATGAGGGGTAAACCGAGAAAGACATGAGACGAGGTCATTAAGTGTGACCTCAGGGTTAAGGGACTGAACAGGGAGGCTGCAATGGATCGTGCAGTGTGGAGAGCCGCCATTAGGTGACCAAGGCCGACACATGCAAGCATGTTGGAGCCTTTAAAAACAAAACGAAACGAAACGATTTATCCGAAAGTAGTGAATGAAACACGGAAATAGCCTAATTAGTTGAAACTTCCCAGTAGTAAGAATTTGGTCTTCTGCAGTTTATGATTGATTATGTATCTATGGATGACAGAATGAGAAGGTATATAATGGACTTAAGACCATACAGAGGTTGGGGGAGTGGACTTTCTGACCACCAATTGGTGGTGGTGAAAGTCAAGGTTCAAGTGTAATGGAGGAATAGGAGGAGGGAAGGACTGGAGGAAGAATACAAGGAGGGTAGAAAGGTTGCAAGAGGATGGAAAAAAGGCAGAATATAAGAAGGAAGTGGAGGAGCAATTGCGTAAATATGATTTGGAGCAGATAGGGGAGGTGGAAGGTGTGTGCAAGACATTCACAGAAGAAATCTGTGCAGCATGTGAGGTGGTGTGTGGGGTGAAGAGAAGATGAAAGGGGGTGCAAGGAACAGCATGGTGGAATGAAGAGGTGAGGCAAGCTGTGGTGCAAAAGAAGAAAGCACATAGTGAGTAAATGGGAAGCAGAGGCATGGAGGAAGTTGAAAGATGGAAGAGAGAGTAATATGTGGAGAGGAAGAGAGAGATGAAAAGATTAGTAACAGGGTAAAAAGAGTCAGTGAGAAATTTGGAAGGAATCTGAATGTAAAGTCGAGGGAATGTAACAAAATGTTCTGGAAGGAGGTAAAGAGAGTTAGACAGGGAAATAAAGACATTAGTCTGGGAGTGAAAGATAAAATTGGTAGATTGATAGTGGAGGAGGGAGAAAAAGTGAGCAGATGGAGAGAACACTTTAAGGACCTGTTATAGATAGAGAATGAAAGTAATGCGAGTATAAGTGGCTGGGGAATGGCTGGGAGGAGGAGGAGGGAGGTGTGAAGGGAGGAAGGGATCAGGAGGATGGAAGTAGTGGAAGCAATGAAAAAAGTCAAAATGGGGAAAGTCCCAGGAATTGATGGAGTGTGTGGTGAAATGATGAAGCAAGGGTGAAGAGACAGTTGTAGAATGGATACAGAGGATGTGCAGATTGGTCAGGGAGCAAGGTAGAGTCCTGGAGGACTGGATATCAGGTATAATTATTCCCCTGTACAAAGGAAAAGGGAAAAAGAAATGTGTGGTAATCATACAGGCATTTGTCTTTTTAGTGTAATAGGATATGTTTATGGTAGGATACTTACTGACAGAGTTAGGAAAATAACAGAGGAATTAGTTGGAGAAGAACAAGGAGGTTTTAGGAAGGGAAGAGGTTGTGTAGATCAGATATTCATCCTGAAGTCTTTAGTGGAAAAGTTTCTAGAGAAGGGAAAGAAGTTGTATGCAGCCTTCATGGATTTGGAGAAAGCATATGACAGAGTGGATAGACAAGGTATGTCGAAAATATTAACAGTATAAGTGAATGCCATGAAGGGTGTGTATGAGGGTGCTGCGGTTGCAGTGCATGTGGGTTGTGAAGTGAGTGAAATTTTCTATCTGAATGTTGGATTTCAGCAGGGATGTGTCATGTCTCCGTGGTTGTTCAGTCTGTATATGGATGGGTTTATCAAAGGGATACAAAGTAGAGCAGTGGATGTTGGAGCAGCCTGAATGAGAGTGGGCAGCATTTGGAAACTTCTTGTACTGTTGTTTGCAGATGATACTGTATTGTTAAGTGAAGATGAAGGGGAATGGCAAGGCATGGTGAATGAGTCTGCGAGAGTGTGTAAGAAATGGAATCTAATGGTGAATGTAGGGAGAAGTAAAGCTATGATCTTTGACAGAATTGAAATCACTGAATGTGCAGTGAGGTTGGATGATGAGGAAATGGAAAATGTGAGCACATTTAAGTACTTGGGTAGTGCGATGAGTAAAGATGGAAGTTTGGAGGACGAAGTGCTTAAAAGGGTACAGCAAGGAAGAATGGTTGCTGGTTCATTGGAAGTGGTGATAAGAAATAGGGAAGTGAGCATTGAAGTAAAAAAGTTGCTGCATGATTGTATTGTGATACCAACTCTTAACGTATAGAAGAGAAGCTTGGACCTTGTTGGAAGGACACAAGTCGAGAGTGGGAGCAGTGGAAATGGCTTATTTGAGAGGAGTGTGTGGAGTTACATGGAGACTGACAAATGAGGAAGTGAAGGAGTGGTGTGGCATGGATGTGTATGTTACTGAAAGTGTAAGGAGCAATATACTGAGGTGGTTTGGCCTTGTGGAGAAGATGGAGAGTGAGAGACTAATGAGGAGAGTGAGAGTGAGGTGGAGAGTGGGAGAGGGAGGGAGAGGCTAAGGATGAGATGGAGGATGGGGTGGAGTCTAAAGGTATAGGAGAGATGGGATGAGAGCTAGGAAGAGAGCAGTGAAATGGTGGGGGACAGGGTGACATGGAGCTGATTTGTTTGTGGCCACCCTTTATGAGATTAGGGCATCTGGCAATAGATAGATAGATAGACAGTTTATGGCAGTAAAATGAACTGTGTCAATTTATATGTAATTTTTTCTGTTATGCTACTGTAAATTTTATATGCATTATTGTTATCAGTTATTAAAAATGTATATATAATGTATATATAGCCTATATATATATATATATATATATATATATATATATATATATATATATATATATATATATATATATTATGAAATAGTATTGGCTTTAGTCCAGATATACCTATATATTAACATAGCACGTGTAACTATTGCAACAGATTGAGAGAGAGAGAGAGAGAGAAGAAGAGGAACAATGAGAGGTGAAGGGAGGAAGAGAGCTAATAGAGAAGAAAACAGAAAGAGAAAGAGGGACTGGTAGGTGAGAGGAACGGAGAGGAGAGTTGTGGATGAAAAGGAGAAAGAATTATGACAAAGAGAAAGGAAAAATATTGGATGGGTGGAGATCAGCAACCTCTGTGGTTCTTTGATGTGGAGGTGGATTATTATGCAGAGTTTTTATTATCTGAAAACGTGGTGGCGGATAATGATGCGGAGCTTTTGTTGTCTGAAGACACAGACGCGGATAGTAAAGCAGACATTATTTTCACTGCGGAGGCTCGGCGGAGGCAGATATCCGATACATCACTAATATATATAGATAGATAGATATAGATATAGATAGATATAATATAGACCCTGCTCATTTTACAGATGCTGAATCTGCCCCCATATCACTAACTTCTCCCTCACTATTATTCTCAGGCCAGTCTTTCCTCTTGTCTGTTTTCACCTAGTTGCACAATTAGGGACCTGGATGTAAATTTTGGTGGTAGGTGGTGGCAACCATCATACACTCACTTGATGTAGTGCTGCCTACTTCTTCCTTAGCCTTTATCATTCTTTTTCTGTGCCTGCCCTCTTCTCTTCCTATATCTCCCATCTTTCCTGCCACTTCTTGTTGCTCTTCTTTCCATTACAGGTGGTTTTACATTGAGTGACAAGTCAAATGGTTTCCTCTAAGCCAAGAAACCATTTACAACGCTGGGTGGTAACCATATAACCAAACCATACGTGCTCCCTACATATCAGCAAGTGAGTTGGTGGAGGGTTAGTGCCCCTCCCCGTAAAACCGATAACTCAAAGTCAAATGGCCACCCCTTATGGGATTATGGCATCTGGCAATAGATAAATAGATAGATAGATGTAAATTTTGATGGTTTTGTATCATATTCAATGGGATTATTGAGCTTTAGTAATGACTATCTGCCTTAGTGATGCTAGTTTATTGGATAGACACTAATCCTGTGCCCTCTTCTTTTCCTGCAGTACCTCAGCAAGCAAACAGCAGCTTTGCGCGAAGTGAATGACTCACGACTACGCATCTACGAGCAGCTTGAGGTCTCCATACAAGATCTGGAGAAGAATAACCAGAGATTATCAGCCGAGAGTGTGTCAGATAAGAGGAAAATCAAGAGGTGAGAGAGAGAGAGAGAGAGAGAGAGAGAGAGAGAGAGAGAGAGAGAGAGAACACTTCATAATGTGAATGGTAATCTTACATGTCTGTCCTATCAGTTACAGCTAGCTACCTATTAAAGGCTGTGTTATTAAAACTGAAAATGCAATGGTGTTTGAAAGACCCCAATTCCTGGCAGTCATTTATAGAACAGTTATTGTGAGCATTAGATGTGGCAGCCTTCATTCATCAGTGAGGTACTGTGGTGCAGAAGCCAAACTCACACTACTTTCAGCATATGTTTTGCAAGTGACTGTGAGAACTTGGGGCTAGCCTACATCTTTGCTGCCTTCTTTAATAGTATGGCACTAGTATCACCTTATAACAGATCTAACAGGCACACTCCATGACTCCATGACGAAGCAAAAGAGACAGAACTGAAGAAGATAGGAGTAAGAAATAAATAAACACTCCTTACAGAGAAATAGTGACAAAGATTATAGCAACAAGACTAAATGATTTAGGGATGGAAGATGTGATATAATGTGATGTAACAGATATTTGGAGACAGAATGAATTCTTAAAAAATTACAGAATGAACATCCAAAAAAGGGAAGGAATAAACGATGGTAGAAAAAGTTATTGCAAACCCCAGAGCTAATTTTTCAATTGTAATGAGATAAGTTTATGGCACTGTTCACAAGGAAGAGCTTTTAAGTCACTTTTGACACTTCACAGACCATTAGAAATAGTGGTGAGAGGAATCATCTCAGACTCAGAGATAACAGGATAATACTGTACATTGCTTCTTTTTCCAGTTATAATGCTTCATGAGGAATGATGGCCCTCTTCTAAGCTTGTTGATGTCTCATGTCCTCCCTTAAGCGAGCACTGGAAGGCATGAACCCTGAACTTGTGCCTGGAATATGAAGTCGCCAGTTTTGTCAGTGGCTGTTAATGTGCACATGGCCTAAATTGGTACAACGTGGGGAGGAAGAGGTTCCTAACTCCTAGCTCCCCTTGGGAAGGAGAGTCTTGTCAATCACTTGCTATAAATAAAAGAAGGGATTATGGCCATCCATCCTCCATGTGAATTGAGCGAGAGAGAAAGAGAAATGCACCTTAAAGACTACTGTAGAGTCATTTAGTGTGTTTTAGAGAGCTGACCAAACAAGGACAAGTAATTTTTCTCTGTGGTGTAGGAAGAAGGGTATGAGAGGTACCAAGTGGAAGGAGGGGAGGAGATAGTGTGTACTAATTTAGGAGGTGGTTACACATGTCCCAATTCTAGCAGTGTTTGCATTTCTGTGCACAACCCCTTTAAAGCCCCCAAACTGGAGTAATTAAATGAATGAGCAGTGTTACCAATAAGGGAACTCAAAATAGGAAAGGGAAGGAATGGAGCAGCTGATTACATTTCCGCTACCAGCATGGCAGCAAATCATCCGAGGGATTGGCAGTTGATGTTAAAAGATGCTGCAGTACCTCTTTAGACTTCAGAAGTGTTTTAAAGGCTGTGGAGAAGGCCTCAGCAAAGCATTGTCAGACAGTCAAATGAGGATCCCCACTGTATTTAATCATAAATTTACATCCAAGCTGAGGTGATAGGTGGTGGTGACCATCATCCTCTCACTTGATATAGTGCTGCTTACTTCTTCCCTCATCATTATCATTCTGTTTCTCTGTCTCCTGTCATCTATTCCTGCTTCTCCCTTTCATTCCTGTAGTTTTGTATGGTTTTTCTTTCCCTTTCACATACACTGAGTGACAAGCCTATTGGTTTCCTGTAACTCAGAAAACCATTGAGAGTGCTGGGTGGTAACCATATAACCAGGTAATGGGATGATGAGGAGACTACTTTGGTTCCCCTGTTAATTGGGTGGAAGGACACAAATGTAGCATCGATGCTGGAACCAAACTTCCAGATTTTTCCCAGCACTTCACTGTAGTGAGACACTGTAGTGAGACACTGTAGCACCAGTCGAGCAGGGCAGTACTCCCGAGGTGGATGGAAAGCTGATGACAGGGAGTGCTGGAGCTCCCGTTTCATCAGCCCTCAGGACTAGTTCCTGACCATCCACCTTTGCTGAACTTTTTCAGTGTCTCAGTTACACAGAGAGTAGGCCAGCATGCTCTCCAGTACAAATTTCTCTAACTATCTTCACCAAACTACATGCACAGTACACACTACACTTCCTATTCAAAATTTACCCAAAATGGCGTCGTTTTACCAAGCCTCGGAGTCCCCAGGGGGGGGGACCATAAATGCCCCCACCATCTGCCCCTCTCCCGGTGACGACTCAAGATGCCTGGAACCACTGTCTGACTCTCTTCTTCTTCATTTCTGCAACATTCGCGGCCTTTCCTCTAACTTTCGCTCTGTTGAGCACCACCTCTCCTCCTCTAAACCTCACCTTCTTTTTCTAACGGAGACTCAGCTGTCAGAGGCAACTGACAGCAAACCCTTTTCTGTATCCTCCTACTTTCTCTATACTCATTTCAAAGCCAAAGGTGGCTGTTGTGTATATAAGCACTTAGCGACATATCTTGCTCTCGTGTTCCTGAACTTGATTCTTCTGAATTCTCCACACTCTGGCTTCGGCTTTCCTGTCATTCTCTGACTAAATATATCTGTGCTGTTTACTTATCCCCTAATTCTACTGACTATCAAAAATTCTTCGACTATCTTACTTCTACGATGGAACACATTCTATCCATTTCTCCTTTCTCTGAAATCTCCATTCTTGGAGATTTCAATGTTCACCACCACCTTTGGCTCTCCTCTCCTTTCACGGATCCACCTGGTGAACAAGCCTATATCTTTTCTATCCTTAATGACCTAGAGCAGCTTGTACAGCACCCTACCCGTATCCCTGACCGCCTTGGAGAGAGCTCCAACATACTTGACCTCTTCCTCACAACTAATCCTTCTGCTTACTCTGTTAATCTTTTCTCTCCGTTGGGCTCCTCCGATCTGGCAACCTTATTACCTTAACCTGTCCTATCACTCCGATGCAGCCTGTGGACCCTCCAGAGAAACGTCGTCTGTGGCATTTTGGAGCCACAGACTGGGAGGCCCTCAGGCAGTACTTCTTTGATTTTCCCTGGAATGATTATTGCTTCCATGGCCGTGAGCCATCTGGGTGTGCCTTGCGCATTACGGAGGTTATTCTCTCGGGCATGGAAGCATACATTCCTTTCTCATATCCTTTGACTAATGCAAGAAAGCCTTGGTTTAATCACGCTTGTTCTAATGCTGTCCGCAACAAGGAGAGGGCCTACAAAAGGTACCGGAGCCAACCCACCCCTGAATCACATCATCTTTACATTTCTGCCCGGAATCGTGCTAAGTCTGTTCTTCGCTCTACTAAAAATAATTTCATCCATACTAAATGCTCTCAACTCTCCAACTTGAATTCTTCCCGCTCCTTCTGGCATCTTGCCAAAAATCTTTCTAACAACTTTACCTCATCATCCTTCCCTCCTCTTTTCTACTCTGATGGTTCTGTAGCTATTTCTTCTACTGATAAAGCAGATCTCTTACACAGACTTTCTCCTCCAATTCTACCTTAGACGATTCGGTGCTGTTCCTCCATCACTTCCACCCTCTGACTTCCTCATGGCTGACATTAAAATTTCTTCAGTTGATGTATTTTCTGCCATCACTGGCCTCAGTACTAACAAGGCATATGGGCCTGATGGGGTCCCTCCTGTTGTTCTCAAGAACTGTGCTTCTGTGCTTACACCCTGCCTAGGCAAACTCTTTCGTCTTTGTCTGTCAACTTGTACCTTTCCTTCTTGCTGGAAGTTTGCTCTCATTCAGCCAGTCCCAAAGAAGGGTGACCACTCCCAACCCTCCAACTATCGTCCAATTGCTTTAACGTCCTGTATTTCAAAAGTTTTCGAGTCAATTCTTAATAGAAAAATTTTAAGGCATCTTTCCTATCACAACCTTCTTTCCGATCGTCAGTATGGGTTCCGTCAGGGACGCTCCACTGGCGATCTTCTCACTACCTTTCAGACTCCTGGTCATCCTCCTTTCGGGACTTTGGCGAAAGCTTTGCCATTGCACTTGACATCTCAAAGGCTTTCGATCGAGTCTGGCATAAATCTTTAATTTCCAAACTGCCCTCCTACGGTTTCTATCCTTCTATCTGTGCCTTCATCGCTAGCTTCCTTTCTGGTCGTTCTATAGCCGCTGTTATAGACGGCCATCGTTCTTCTCCTAGATCTATCAACAGTGGTGTTCCTCAGGGCTCTGTCCTATCACCAACTCTCTTCCTTTTATTCATCAATGATCTTCTAAGCTGTATATCTAACCCTATCCACTCATACGCTGATGACTCCACCCTTCACCTTTCCATTCGGTTCCCGCAACGCCCATCTCAACAGTTACTTCAACAAACAAGGGATGAGGCTATGGCACACCTAATGTCTGACTTGGCTCGTATCTCTGACTGGGGTAAAAATAATATGGTTGTCTTTAATGCATCTAAGACTCAGTTCTTACACCTTTCAACCCGACAAAATCTTCCACAGGTATACCCACTAATGTTTAATAATATTCAGCTTAATCCTACATCATCCTTGAACATGCTTGGGGTTTCATTTACTCGGGACTTATCTTGGAAAGATCATATTACATCTCTTGTAAAATCTGCTTCCAAGAGATTGGGTGTGCTAAGCCGACTCCGCCCTTTCTTTACCCCTGCGCAATTGTTGACTCTATACAGGGGTTTTATCTGCCCCTGTGTGGAGTACAACTCTCATGTGTGGGGAGGCTCCCCTCATACAGCTCTTCTCAATAGGGTGGAGTCAAAGGCTTTTCGTTTCATTAACTCTCCTCCTCTTACTGACTCCCTTCAACCTCTGTCTCTTCGCCGCACTGTTGCATCTTTATCTCTTTTCTATCGCTACTTTAATGGTCACTGCTCCTCTGAACTGTCTGCTTGCATTCCTCCACCTCTACGACGGGCGCGTAGCACCCGTCTGGCAGCAGACTCTCATCCTTTTTCTGTCCAACTCTCTAATGCAAGAATTAACCGTTACTCCCAGTCTTTCATTTATGCAACAGGTCAACTCTGGAACTGTCTCCCTCTGTCTGTATTTCCTGCTGCCTATGATCTCCAGTCTTTCAAACGCAGTGTGTCCAGGCATCTCAAAATGATCGGATCTTGAATTTGGCTCTACAGTATATTGTATTTTGTTTTTCTCTTGGAGGGAACTGTTACTGCGGGCTCATGGCCTTTGGTTCCTTCTTCCTCGCATAAAAAAAAAAAAAAAAAAAAAAAAAAAGGGAGTATCATTTCACTAAATAGGATGGCCCTGCGGGGGTAGTTGCTTGTCTGTGGTTGATAGGTCTGCTCAGTCAGACAGACTGGGGTTGATCAACAGCTTCCAGAGTTGATGATCACTCCAACCAGATCCATCACAACACTTTTCACCAGCAACAGACATGAGCAGACATGAGTGCAGGTACACTCTTAACCTCACATTTAACAGTGTACTGTATTTGTCTGCCACCTCCACAAAGATCCTTGAAGTGACGTATGACAGTGAACCACATACAAGACATCAAGAGGTGTGCACCCTCAGATTCAGTGCACTCAGAGCTCTGACAGGGACAGACTTTGGGCAGTAAAAAGAAACACTCTCCCTCTTCTACAAATAATATAACTGATCAGTGATGACCTATGCCTCCTTTTCATAAGCCTCCTTCCTATCTAAAACCAACTACAACCCCTTCAAAACTGTCACCTTGTAGACCATACAGAATACTTCGTAATGCTCAATGCATCATCTCTGGCTGCACCAAAACCACTCCCACTGCTCACTTACGCTTTGAATATAAAATCCTCCCTCTTAAAGAATATTTTCATATGAGAGGCACACAGATCTGCACAGCTACCTGTGCTAAAACACAACACCCTTTCCAACAACATGGCTAGGCACACAAAACATTCACCACACAAACATTACCAAACCCTCCTCATCAATATCCCATCTCCAGACTTTCCAACATTATCAATGAAGAAACCTAGATACTCATTTCAGGGGCAGGGCTAAACAACATACCAGTATTGATCAGAACACTGTACAGGCGGGTCCTGAACTTATGAGCTAATTGACAGCAAGGATTTTGCTCATTAGCCGGATTCTCATTTAATGAAGTGAAGAACTTACGGGAAAAATATGGGTAGGGAGCAAGGCCTCCAAGCAACCTCCCCCAAAACCACCAAAAGTGACTTTCTGATAATTTTAAGCTGGAATAAGTGGTTAATACAGGAGGGTAATACACCTGAAATATAAAAACAGCATTAATATAAGCAGAATAACATAAATTATAGGTAAAATAGGGATGGGATGAACAACCAGCCAAGTAACCTCCACGACCACCAACACCTGTGACAGACAGTTTTCAGCAGGAATAAAGGGTTAATACACATGAAATACAAATACCTTCATCTCGATTCTCATAAGTTGTAATTTGGGGGGATTTTACCTGCTCGTTAAACAGGCGGTGGTGCAAATTTCAAAACCTCGTGTTAGTGAATTCTCATTAAGTGATTGCTTGTTAACCGGGACTTGCATGTACTACAGACTGCCCCCCCCCTCCTACCTCATCTCCATATCCACCCATAAGAGGTACAGTTTTCTTTAATAGACCTAATCAGGTTAACCTGGGTAAGATTAGATCACGACATTCCCAGCCCCTCCTCAGTTGCCATCTTTAGATTTGAAGGGGTGGAATCACAAATTATATATGCCCTGCTTGATTAGACTGTATGCATAACATAACACACAAAATGAAGCACTGCATAGCACTTGCCACACTGAGTTGAAGACTTTATATCAACTGTAAAAGGAAGCTATGGGATGATCCCATAGGGGCAGTTGCTTACTTGCAGCCAACTGAACAATAACAGTTTCAGAATTCCTGCTGTGGGGGGCATCAGCATGAAATATAAGCATCACATAGATTGTGGAATGTGCTTACCATCAAAAGATGATGCACTCAAAATCATTCATAATGCCACACATTCTTACATTTCACCACTTGGATGCATAATACAGCACTGTCCATAATGAATCCCACAGATACTAAGTCTTTCTTGTACAGGCCTGGTGTGTTGGTATTAGCTGATATGTTTTTATGGTACATCAGTGTATCTTGTGGAAGATATATATAGTAAGTATAGTTCAACAGTTTTGGGATCCCTAAAGTGTACCCCATCTCCATCTGAGATACATCAGGTATTCTTTTGATCATTAGTCTGCTACTCTACATTTGGCACTGCCTCCTCTTGTATACTGAGGTTATCATATAGCAACCCAATATAAACCTCTACCTATATGTCCATAAAATTTATCAGTCCCCTGTACAGGCTTAAGTCTAATACTATACCACAATGATAAATGGCTGAGACAGGATGTGAAGACACATGGTAATCCATTAATTGTATCAAAGTAAGACAAAAGTCTGTTCATCCCAAATATGAATGACTAGCCTGTATGAGAACTATAACACAAACTGTATATGCTCAAAGGTAAAGCAGAAACAACCATTCAGGCTGTGTTTTATTTGTAGAGGTGTTTAAATGAAAAGGTTAATGAACTGATTTCAGAACATCATAGTCTGTGATGAGGCTGCAGGAAAAAGTATAATTCTTTGGAATAACTGCTGAATTCATAAACTAAAGATATAAGTCATGCTTTGTTTTATCTCAACATTCCTCAGCACATTTAAATACCTTCCTTCTTCCTCCACCTTGCAGCCTCACCAGTACACTCGAATCTTTGGAGACACGATGTGAAGAACTCCAGCGGCAACTTCAGCAGCAGCAACAACAACAACAGCAACAACAGCAGCAGCAACAGCAGAGGGGCCGAAGCAAGAGAAAGAGCTTGATCTTAGAAGACCAGCAGACGCGGCGCTCACAGTCATGTGAAGCACCAGCACAGGTGAAGAACATAGCACTCAGAAAGAAAGACAGGGAAGTTATGAATAATGGTGAAAGGGGAAACAGGCAGATAGCCATAGTGAGATCCGAGGTTGACAGACAAGATGAATAGCTTCAACATACTAGCCTAAAACTAATCAGACTTGTAGTCAAATGGTTTTAAATGCGCAAACTCATACAGTAGAAGAGGAAAACAAGATGAAGGGTGTTAGGTAGAGAAGAATGTGGTAGGATAGCATACTATATACAGGTATAGTTTAAAAGTTAGATGGTCAGAAGTGTAGATATGGGGATAGGAAAGAAGGGTGGTAAGCACACAAATAGGTAAAGTAGGTATGTAGTCAGGAGTATGACCAGCAGGATGGGCAGGAGGTGGACAGACATGGAGAAAAGGAAACATATTTAATAGTTAAGATTTTTTTTTTTTTTTTTTCCAATTTTGGGCATAGGCTTCACAGCCTACTCCTAAGGCCCAGTAGTCTTCCTACATACGATACACCTCTACATGTCACCACTTCAGCGCCAACAGCCACCATCCATATTGAGTACATACTAGGGCTGTTTCATACAGGACTGGTGTATTGGTATTAGCGGGTCTTCTGGTAGACCAGTAAATTCTGATTTTATGAAATTCAAATCCTTAAACTGTTCCCTGCCCCAGTGGGGATATAAATTTGGGTCCAGTAGGACTACAGGCCACCTCTCTACCAATTGAGCCACCGCCTCCCCATGGTGGGGATACATTTACAAGTGCAGAATTTAGGTAGGATGACTGTGTGGACCAAACTGGTACAATAATACTTATGTAGAAGAATAGTTTTGAGGGAAGAGGATGATGTAGCAGAAGAAAAGTATCTGTAAAATAATGCAAGGGAGGCAACATTCCTTCTTACTTGTAGAGAAGGTAGTTTATTTGTAATAGTAGGGTTATTAATAATTCCAGCAGCTTTGTTCTGAATTTTGTCTAGTTGTTTTAGTGCAACCTCTCCACATCCATTCCACAAGGGTGAGCAATATTAAAGCTGAGAACTTGCATGACTCTTACGAATTATAGCTAAATGCTCGTCAGTGAAGAAGTTATGGATTCTGTACAGTAATCTAAGTTTCTTTAAGGTGGTTTTAGCAAGTGATCTGGCATGAGAGGCCCAGCTGAGGGCATTGTTAAGTGAAACACCAAGAATTTCAGTTCCTATGATGGGAGTATTAGTAGCACTGAGGGTAATTTATGAATGTGGCGATATCTGTCTATAAGTAAATTGTATATGCTGTGTTTTGTTTTACTAGCATTAAATGAGACAAGGTTATTTTGTCTCCATTCTGTGATCTTAGATAAGTCTTGATTTTTGGAGATTGCTGCACAGAGTTGAGAGTTAGAGATATTAAACTTTGTGAATGGGTGTTTGAATGTGAATGAACTGTGAAATGTTGAGTCATCTGCTTATGAGTGGATGGGATTGTGGGTGACAGATCATTAATATGAACTAGGAATAGGGTTGGTGCCAGATCGGATCTTTGTGGCACACTGGCTTAATTGAGTGGAAATTGGAATATACATCATCTACTTTTACTCTTATTTCCCTGTCGCTGAGATATGAGGAAAACAGAGGAACAAAAGATGTTAGGCGATAGCAAGGGAGTTTGGATAGCAGGGAATGGTGCCACACTCTGTCGAAGGCTTTAGAAATATCAAGGGCTACTGTACGAGAGTCTCCATGTTGATCAGTTGATTGATGGATGGTATGAGTCAGGAGATTGAGTATATTAATGGTGGGTCTTTTGTGGTGAAAACCATATTGTATATCAGTAACTAAGTTTTTGGATTCAAGTGTTTAACTGTGCTTATTAATTACAGTTTCAAAAACTTTTCCAAGAGAAGACATGATAGCTATTGGTCAGAGGGGCCACACGGACTTCCTTTCTTTGGAATTGGGAGGATATTGACTTCTTTCCATGAATTAGTGAATGAAGAAGTACATATGCATAGACTGAATAATTTAGCTAGAACAGCAGCAAGTTCTGGGGAGCACCACAGTATATCCATTTACATAACTCTCCAAATGAGTATAGGTACTGTACCATAACAGAAACCACTTAACTATCTGACCATCCATCCTACACAAAGGAATTCATTTCCGCTTGCTCCAAAACGTGTCAGTACACACTTAATGTGAGACAGTCTGACATCAAAGGCAATGGCTATTGCAAAATCCTCTATGTCCCCATCCCATGTTGATAAGTCTGCTCTCATGGGGACACATGAAACTGCATGCTTGTCACATTTTGTAGTAAATATTGTTTTCATAAAATATCCAGATGTGAAATATTAATTGGTGGTAGGTAGCAGCAGCCATCATCCACTCACTTGATTTAATGATGCCCACTACTTCCTTCACCTTTATCATTCTTTTTCTGTCTGCCCTCCTTTCTTCCTATTTCCCCAATCTTTCCTCTCACTTTTTATTACTGTTCTTTCCTTTTCAGGTGGCTTTACATTGAGTGACAAGCCAAATGGCTTCCTGCAAGCCAGGAAACCAGTTATAAGGCTGGGTGGTAATCATATAACCAACCCATACATATTACCTACTTATTAACAAGTGGATTGGCAGAGGGTTAGTGCCCTCCCCGTAAAACAGCTAACTCAAAGTCAAACGGCTACCTCATGAGGGATTGTGGCATCTGGCTATAGGTAGATAGATAGATATAAATATCAATTTTTGTGGGTCATCATCAACTGTATTGACCATTTAGGATATAATCAGAACCCTCCTGCACGATATCAGATTAACCCGCCCCGTCCTGACCTATTTTCCACCACTGCCCCCCCCCAATCCCGACCAGTTTTGGAAAAAAAATTTTTTGGCTCAAACCTCAGCTTTTGGTGAGAAACATCATACATTCATAGAAAAATCGCTCACCTGAGGTTTAACCCGCGCCGTCCCGGCGACGTGAATTAATGCAGCAACATTGGAAGGTCCCTAATTTGCACAATTTTCAATTTTCGCGAGCGAGGAGGAGATGCAAGGGTGTGCAAAGGACAGCATGGAGGAATGATGAGGTGAAACGAGCTGTGGAACAAAAGAAGAAGGCATATAGTGAATGGTTAGCAAGGAGAGGTAGGGGAGAAGATGAGAGAGAGAAGAGAGAGGTATATGTGAGCAGGAGAAGGGAGGTTAAGAGACTGGTGAAGGAGAGTAAAAAGAAAGTGGATGAGGAGTTTGGGAGGAATCCGAGTGTGAAATGGAGGGAGAGTAAGAAATTGTTTTGGAAGGAGGTAAAGAAAGTAAGGCAGTATGAAAGGGGAAATAGTAGGGGAGTGAAAGATAGGAATAATAGATTGTTGGTGGAGAAGAGAGAGAAACTGAGGAGATGGAAGGAGCACTTTGAGGATTTGTTGAATGTGGAAAGTGAGAGCAGTGCGAGTATAAGTGGTTGGGGAATGGCTGGGAGAAGAAGAGATGAGAGGAGGGAGGAAGAGATCAGTAGGGCGGAAGTAGTGGAAGCGATGAAGAATATTAAGTTGGGAAAGGCTCCAGGAATTGATGGAGTGTGTGGTGAAATGCTTAGGTATGGGAGTGAGATAGTTGTGGAGTGGATATGGAAGTTGTGTAGATTGGCTTGGGAAGAGGGAAGGGTTCCAGAGGACTGGAAATCAGGTAAAATTGTTCCTTTATACAAAGGAAAAGGAGAGAGAGAAGTATGTGGTAACCATAGGGGTATTTGCCTACTTAGTGTGACTGGTAAAATATATGGTAGAATACTCATTGATAGGGTTAGGCATATGACAGAGGAGCTAGTTGGAGAAGAACAAGGGGGATTTAGGAAAGGAAAAGGGTGTGTAGATCAGATATTTGTTCTAAGATGTTTAGTGGAGAAGTATCTAGAGAAGGGAAGGAAAGTGTATGCTGCCTTCATGGACTTGGAGAAAGCTTATGACAGAATAGATAGGCAAGGTATGTGGAAGGTATTAAGAATATATGGAGTGGAGGGGAAATTGTTGAGTGCTGTGAAGAGTATGTACGAGGGAGCTAGGGTTACGGTGTGAGTGGATGGTGAGCTGAGTGAGTTCTTTGATCTCAATGTGGGACTGAAACAGGGTTGTGTGATGTCTCCATGGCTGTTTAATATATACATGGATGGGGTTGTAAAGGAGGTGCAGGGTAGGACAGTGGATGTAGGGGTGGCTCTAATGAATGAGGGTGAGATTTGGAAGCTTCCGGTGTTGCTGTTTGCTGATGATACAGTACTGTTGAGTGAAGATGAATGGGAGTTGCAAGGTTTGGTGAATGAATTTGGGACAGTGTGTAGGAGGAGGAATCTGAAAGTTAATGTAAACAAAAGTAAAGTTATGGTGTTTGAGAGGAAAGAAGTCACAGAGTGTGCAGTGAGGTTGGATGGTGAGGATATGGAGAATGTGAGTGCATTCAAGTACTTGGGTAGTGTGATGAGTAAGGATGGAACTTTGGGGGATGAAGTGCGTGAAAGGGTACAGCAGGGAAGGAAGGCTGTTGGTACACTGAAAGCAGTGATGAGAAATAGGGAGGTGAGTATGGAAGTTAAGAAGTCACTGCATGATAGTATTGTGATCCCTACCCTGACATATGGAAGCGAGGCATGGACCTTGCAAGAGGGGAACAAGTCAAGAGTGAGAGCAGTGGAAATGAGTTACTTGAGAGGAGCATGTGGAGTGACGTGGAGGGACAGGTTGACGAATGAAGAAGTGAAGGAACGTTGTGGGGTGGATGTGGATGTGGTTGAGAAGATTAGGAGAAATACACTGAGGTGGTTTGGACATGTGAAGAGAATGGAGAATGAAAGACTGACTAAGAGGGTGTATGTAGGTGAGGTGGAGGGAGGAAGAGGGAGAGGTAGACCGAGGATGAGGTGGAGGGATGGAGTTGAGAGGTATAGGAGGGAGGGGGGGGTGAGTTGGGGGGAGGGTAGTCAAATGGTGGGTGACAGAGCGACTTGGAGGCGTTTTATCTGCGGCCACCCTTTGCGGGATTAGAGCGTTGAGCTATAGATAGATAGATAGATTTCGCGAGTGATTTTTGGCACGTATACACGAGACACCTTCCTCTATTCTTCTACAAGATGCCAAACAGGAACAGTGCCTTACACCGCATAACCTCCCCCCCCCCCCGCACGCCATTGTCTCGGTAATTCACCTGTTACCAGTGACCTGGCCAATAAAGACATTCAGGGCCAGAGTGATTCCCCAATCGATGACAATGTGGAGGACAAAGTTTACATAGCATTAGAGGAAGAAACAGTCAGAAATGATGATCAGGTAATGTGGGAAAAAAAAAGGTCATGAATGGTCTCGGCAATTCACCTGTTACCAGTGACCTGGCGAATAAAGACATTCAGGGCCAGAGTGACTCCCCAATCGATGACAATGTGGAGGACAAAGTTTACATAGCATTAGAGGAAGAAACAGTCAGAAATGATGATCAGGTAATGTGGGAAAAAAAAGGTCATGAATGGTGATGAGTTAGTGAGTGAAACAATGCTTATAATGCCTATATTACTGTTTGAAAACCAATGTACTCATGTACTACATATAAATTCGTACCAGTTAAATAAATAAATACTGTTTATGAGTGGATAAAATAGTTACCCTCCCATAGAACTCGTTTTCTTTGGTGCCAGCCTGTTAGAAAACCCAGTCAGGTAAGGAAGTACTCGTACCTAAATCGGGTATTTTAAACCTCAGGTGAGCGATTTCTCTATGAATTTTCAATGTTTCTCACCAAAAGCGGATGTTTGAGCCAAAAAAAAAAAGGTCCAAAAACACAGTGATCATTAGGCTTCAAAAACAGTGCATGAACAAGAATGTACTGGTAATAAGTGGCCAGTAAGTGCAAATTTAACTTGATAGATGATAAAGTGACTTTAGTTTTAGGAAAAGGGTATCTGAGGCTGATTAGCTAGAGTAAGGGGACTGAGCAGTGCCTTTAACCCCATGAGGGCTGAGACTAGGCCTCAAAACTCTCAAAATCATTTATCCAAGATTTGTCAGAGACTTGGTGAGTATATTGAATGCTGGTATGCAAAAATGGACTACTGGTCAGCAGTTTTTTATGTAAATGGGACAGGTATAGGTTTATATTGCCATGTAAATTGTGTTCCATGCAATCAAAGAGTAAACAAGAAGCAGTGCCAAGGCACGGCAAACCCATCCCCGGCAGTCATTTTCTTGCTGACATATAAACACAACAAGATACCTAGCCAAAGATGTCACATAACAGATTTGGAGTAAATCGGGTGAAAATTTACGATTTTATGCCCATTTGAAGTTTTAGACCCAACCCACCTGATAATGACCCCCCTACCACTAAATGGGGCATGACCCCCCTGATGTAATGAGGCTTGTTGTAGGATGCAGATTTGAAAGATGCACCTTTAGGTTATGGCTTCATGTCAATATGATAAATTTGAAAGGAGTTATGTTGAAATAGATATTTTTTTATTTTTTATTTTATTTATTTATTTTTTTTACATTTTGGGGGCCTACAGCAAGGGCCTTGGCCCAATTTGGCCCAAAATTTAATCGGGTGATCAGAAGGTCATAGCCCATCATCCCTGTAATTTTAGTCAAAATTGCACCAGTAGTTTTTGCGTTGAGTACACCGCTTCCCGTCCGATCAGCGAAGTTAAGCAACGTTGGGTCTGGTTAGTACTTGGATGGGTGACTGCCTGGGAACACCAGATGCTGTTGGCATAACGTTCTCCCTACGTGTCAAGTGGGGTTGGTGGAGGATTAGTGCCCCTCCCTGTAAAACAATTAACTCTAAGCCCTTGGCCACCCCGTTTGGGATACATGGCGTCTGGCAATGAATGAATGAATGAATGTTAACAGACAGACAGACAAACCGAGTGAAAACGGTACCAGTCCCCGAGCTCCTCTGGGGAAGGGATGGGTAATAAACATAGGGTCTACTGCATATTTCATTTACTTGTACCTAAATTAATCTTCAGTATATTGTATATCTTTTTCATTACATCACTGTTTAAGCCAAATCTTATTTATATTCAAAGTGGCCTTGTCAGCACAGTATTACAGTACAGTACAGTATTACTTTTGCTGTATCTTCTTAATATATCATTACACTGCAGACAGCATAATACATTTATAATTGCTTTTAAAATACCACATTCTCCTTCCATCTTCCTCCTCTTCTCATGTTGTTTCTCTCACCTCCCTACATCCCTTCCTCCCATTGCACATAATTTAATATATTTCATCCCCCCCCCCAATCCTCCCATCCCCATGACCTTAAGGAAGAGGATAGGGAAGAAGAGGAGGAAGAGGAAAAGGAAGACCATGGACAGAAGGTAACCACTGGAGAAGAGAAGAGCAGTTTTTATATCCTCCTGTATCCTGAACAGCATATCATTAGTGTACTGTGCTAATTGTTGGACATATACTGCATGCATTACCTTTTGCAATTTGGATAATTTTATTGTTAGTCTTGTAAAGTGCAGGTATAACATAATTCTATATTATATGAAACTTCATGATACTGTCATGAATGTAATGGGCAAAACTAAGCAGCTGCAATAATTATTTTACATTCTAACTTATAACCTGTAAATATACTGTGTACAGTAGTACAGTACTTATAACTTTCATGTTTTTAGTTTCCAGATTCATGAAGAACTGTACTGCAAAATGCCTTACTTCCCAAATGGTAAGGTTTTGTCAAAACATTCTGATAAAATTATTACATTAATCCTCATCTAACAGAGTTGTGATGAGGAGGAGGAAGAGGCAGTGAAGTTACGCCTGGAAGAGGCAGAAGAGAGGGTACGGGACATCAGAAGAGAGCTGGAGGTTGAAGTGCGCAAAAGGGAGGAACTTGAGATCCAGCTTAACTGTCTGACTCAGGTAGGAAGAAAAGAGAAAGAAAGGGAAATACTGAAATACAGAAAAGAATACAGTACAGTAGTACTAATACATGGGAATCCCCCCCCCCCCCGACTTGAGAGATGTCCTGCGTGAGAGCAGCATATACATACCTCTTAGATATGCTGTGGTTGTCATTGTGAGAAACTGAGGATTTAATCACAAAATGAGGGACTGATGGTTCTGGGTGTTGTTGAATCCTGGGAACAAGCACTTCTTTTGTTAGTTAATGATCCTTATAAATTTCATTAACCCCTAAAGTACTCAGCTTGATGATCGACATTGTTTCACAATTTTTTAAATGGATGAGGAACGTCAATTGTGCAACTTCCACAAAAACTGGCAGTAGCTTGCTCCACCCCGGCTTTAATGTAGATGGCTTCTGACCAATCAGAATTAAGTGTTGGACATGCAGGAGGGAGGATCCAGGTCTGTACCCGGGCAATGGGGGAGGTACCCCCCACCTCCCTCTCACCGAGTCCCTGTACCCCACTATTTTGTTACTACCCTACCTCCCTCCATTCTTACCACCACCACCACCACCCCTCCCACACCCTCCTCATGCTTCCTCCACCCCTCCGATGTGGATCCCCCCCCCCTGTCCCCCTCCCAGTCATCTGGAGGGAGGGTATTTCCCCCTTACCCTCCCTCCACATGCCTGTACTCCACTGGGGCCCTTCCTTTGTGTCTGGTGGTGGTGTCCTCCCATCCCTCCATCCCTGTACATCCCCTCCTGGCCTTACCATCCCCCATTCTCTAGCATGAAATATCTTTACCCCTCCCCCCCTGGTGTATTTTTCTTTCACCCGGGCCGCAACGTAACGACAATATTATCAACTTTCACGTGCCATAGCTCGGTAACTATTGGGTCTAGGAGGGTGGGGTTTGCATTTTCAGGTGTGTAAATTCAAGCTCTACAAATCGGGCATAAAACTTTTAACCTTTGAGAAAGTCAAAAAATAGGCCTGTTTTTGCATCCTGGGGGTTAGTCAAGGCTGGAGAAGTGCGTACCAGGGGGGTTAAATAAAATGTTGCTGCATCTGATGTCATAGATGATTAGACAGTATTGTAACTGAAATGTCTATCTATCTATCTCTTGCCAGATGCCATAATCCCCTAAGGGGTGGCCATTTGACTTAGTTATTTGTTTTATGGGGAGGGGCACTAACCCCCCACCAACCCACTTGTTGACACATAGGGAGCGCGTATGGTTTGGTTATATGGTTACCACCCAGCGATGTAAATGGTTTCTTGGCTTACAGGAAGCTATTTGGCTTGTCACTCAATGTAAAGCTACCTATAAAGGAAAGAAAAGCAATAAGAAATGACAGGAAAGATGGGAGAAAGGGTAAGAGAGGAGGGCAGGCACAGAAAAAGAATGATAAGGGCTGAGGAAGTACAGTAGTAGGCAGCACTACATCAAGTGAGTGGATGATGGTAACTGAAATGTACGATATATAATCTATATACAGCGAGATAAATAATAAATGCAATGTTCGGAAGTTAATATTCCATGAACTAAATTCACGACCTAGCATCTGCTGATGTGAAACTTTCCAATAAGAAAATGAATCTCCAAAAATATTAATACTGAAATTGGCATAAGTTTTTATACACAACTAATTTAATTTGGCTCTCTCTTGTATTTTGTTTTTCTCTTGGAAGGAACAGTTTTGTGGGCTTGTTGCCTTTGGTTCCTTCTTCCTCTCATAAAAACAAACAAACATGAGTTTACATTTATGTTGCTAATTTCATGAAGTAATAAATCATGAAAATATGATTATAACTCCAACGAGGTCAGAGGAAAAGCCACAAGTCAATTAGAGTCTCTCATGGAGAAGTCATTAGAGCATAAACATCCTAAGACAGTAAATTTACACTGCTATTATATTGACCACTGTGCCTAGAAGAAACAGTTCCAGTGCTTTGTCTGACATTCTCCAGGGTTTGACTCAACAAATAACCACTCCTGAGTCAAAGAGCTAAGTCATTTTTATAATTATTGGCCATTAGATTTGAATAAATCAGAACCAGGAATGGACAAGAGAGGTGAGCTGGCCGTTCGTGGTCAAACCCTCAAAAAATTATAACATATTTAAATCCCCACAAAAAATTACTACAGTACAACTGAACATAGTGTTATGTCCACATCCCACACTGCCACAGGCTCCAACAGCAGTACAGTAGTTCAGTATTGGAAGGACGTCACCCAGTGAATTGTTCTTCTTAGGGTCAGCTTTTCGGTGTACTATAGCAGATCCATACACAAGATCAACTCGGGAATAATAACACAGACGTCTCACATTCGTTGTCTCTATTTTACCAAGTAATTACACTGTCTGCTTCACAACTCCAGAGCTATGCTAACTTGACGAGGCCACAAGTCAAACTAAAACTGAAACTCCTCTATTCTCTCCCCCATCCTTTTATAACCCTCCTTGCTTCTCCAACATTCTAGAACGTGCTGGTACCTCCTCCTAGCAACAACAGTTACCAAATTGGAGACATCCAAAATATTCCTTGTTCCTTACATTACATAGCACTCTAAATTCTTTAGCATACAAACTGAAAATAAATTACATAATTTAACAATCACCTAAATAAAGCATTATAGAGAAAATAAAAACAGAATAAGAATGAGTGCATAACTTTACAAAGTACCTCTACTCACAGCAGCAGGCTAACAGGCAACTCTAACTCATAATGGAAAAATGCGAGAATGATCGTGAATTCTCCAGCACCACCTAACTAGCAATCCAGCTTTTTAACAATGGTAAAAACAACATTATGAAACATCAACAAATTAAGAAGAAACATGAGGGAAGCAGAAGTGAAGATACAGTTGTTTGTATGACCCTGGACCTTGGTGTAATGAGAGGGGCTGAATAAGAAACAATCTGTAGAAGGAAAAAGAGAGGGCAAAAACTGGGAAAGCTTGGATGATGAAAAAGTTTAATGGAGACATAGTACAGGTAAGCATATGAGACAGTAAGATACAATAGGTGAGTTCATTACATGGTACACTGATTATCCCAAATGCAGAGGAAGACAAAGAGATGAATATAGTTGGCAAAAAAAAAATTTAAAGAAGGATGGTACATACCACCATGTACATACTGGGGTGATGTGTTCAATAGGGATAAAATAATTGAATGCTAATTCGTAGCCAAGGATACGATAAAAGTAGAAGAGTGCCATGAAATATATTTGCAGTGATGAATGTGATGACAAAGCATATTAATTACAATTGTTACACTGTCACAATTAGGAGAATGCTGTGCTCCAGGAACAGCTCTCAGTACTACGTGAGAGGGATGAAGGGGGAGGGAGGAGTTTGGAGGATGAACTAGCTTCCCTTGAGGACTCATCATCATCTCGCCTGTGTCGCAAGGTGAGCATATCCCTGTACAGTACTCTCATTAATTGTCAGGATTATTATATTTATATAATGTACTGTCACTTCTCTGGATTCTTGAGTTCTTGAGATGATTACAAGCTGTGTCGGTCTTATGTGTATGATGATATATTTGTAATTTTTTTCTATCTCAGAGCTGTTATACATTTAATGGAAATCATTTTTCCCTTCCCAAGTAATGTATCAGTTGCTAAAGGTAAGTACTCTAGCTGACACTGAAAACATACAGTTAAAGTATGAAATTATAGAGGCATAAAGAGCCACATAATGAAAATAATGGAGAGAGTCCTGAAAGGTATGATAAGGGGAAGTGAATGGTGATGAAATGCAGTTTGGGTGGACAATGAGACAATGTAGGACTGAGGAATGGTTGACTAGAATGGCTGTGGTAGTGTATGACAGTGCTACCACTCAAGTGAGAGTGATTGGAGGCATGAGAGATGAGTTTTCAATAAATGTTTGTGTATATCAGGAGTCAGCTTTAAGCCCCTTATTATTTATTATGGTGCTTGGAGCTCTCTCACGTGACTTCAGAACTGGACTCTGATGTACGTGTATGCTGATGATTTGGTTGCTTAGAATGAGAGGGTAGTGGAATAAGGACTTGGAAGAGGGGAGATGGAAAGGGGTATAAGGGTTTGAGAGTAAATGCAGATAACACAAAAGTGACGATCTGTAGAGCAGGTGGTGGTGCTGTTAAAGCAGAAGTGTTGCCATATGCAGTTTGCTTCAAGGGTGTGGGAATAAACTCCATTTTGTGAATCATTTATGAAAGTGGGTGCATCAGATATGTAGTGGTATTAGAGGATGACTGCCATATAATGCTGATTTTGTGTGTGCACTGTGTATACAGAAGCAGAGAGATGGGAAATTATACATCTTGCTGGAGAGTCTCTTCAGTGTGTGGAGGAGTTTTGTTATTTGGAGGACATGTGTGCTGCAGGTGGGGCTGGAGCTACCTCTGTGGCTGGGGTAAGGAGTGGTTGCCTCACCTGACTCTGAGATGGTTGTCCCTCCAAGCTAAGGGGTTCTCCTCTGCAGAATAATGCTGTACAGTAGTGTGACTTTGGCAATGAAGGAAGGGAATGTTTGTAGACTGAAGCATGCATTGATGATGATGATGATTAGATGAGTGTGTAGTGAATCCTTAAATGACAGGTCTTGGGGGGGGGGGCTAGGATTGCAAATGAAGAGTTCAGAGGAGGGATAGGACTTGATTGTATTGAAATGGTTTGGGTATGTGGAAAGGGTGGAGATGACAACTGGGTGCAGAGGGTGAGAGTAGAACTGGACGAGGCAGAACAAAAAAGACTTGAGACAAGATCATAAAGTGTGACCTTGGGGATTAGAGAGGCTGCCAGAGAACAAGCAGTGTGGAGAGCTGCCATTAGATGATCAAGATGGCCCATGCTTGCATGTTAGTCTTTATAAATAAATGAATGGGTGAAGTTCATGTTCATTATTACAATTTTCAGTCATTATGAAACTCAGACTGTGTAAGAAATACTGACATTGTATTTGCAATACTTATAAATATCTATGTGGAATAAGCAACATACAAAGAGAGGCATACTGTGTACTGGTACTGAACTGCACAGGCATATATATATATATATATATATATATATATATATATATATATACAGTATATACTGTATATATATATATATAATGGCCATACCACGTTGAGTACACCGCTTCCCGTCCGATCAGCGAAGTTAAGCAACGTTGGGTCTGGTTAGTACTTGGATGGGTGACCGCCTGGGAACACCAGATGCTGTTGGCATAACGTTCTCCCTACGTGTCAAGTGGGGTTGGTGGAGGATTAGTGCCCCTCCCTGTAAAACAGTTAACTCTAAGCCCTTGGCCACCCCGATTAGGATACAGGGCGTCTGGCAATGAATGAATGAATGAATAAATACAGTATATATATATATATATATATATATATATATATATATATATATATATATACATATCCATCCATCCATCATCCAATCCTACATTGCCCCATGAGGAGCGTAGGAGCCCGGGGCTAGGCAGTTGGTCCCGACATTTAAGATGAGAGTGACCAGCCTCACTCATCCCTGGGTGGCATTATGTGAGCAAAAATCTCCAACCACTCCTTGGACATAAACCTTCACCGGCTCAATTCGATTGGAGCGCAATAATTACCCGCTAAACCACCAGGTGCCAAAATTTAGTTATATGGTTACCACCCAGGATAGTAAATGGTTTCCTAGTGTGCAGGAAATCATTTGGGTTGTCACTCAGTGCAGAGTCACCCACATGCAGAAGGAAGAGGAAAGAATAAAGGAAAGAAAGACAGAAGAGGGAGTGTAAAGTTACCCATGGGCAGAAGGACAAGGAGAGAAAGAAGGAAAGGAAGACTGAAGAGGATGGAAGGAAAGAAGGATGGAGGAGAGAAAAGAGCAGACACCTGAGAGCAACACTACATCGAGTGAGTGGATGTTGAGCGCCCCCACCTGCCATAATATATATATATATAGTGTATATATATATATATATATATATATATATATATATATATATATATATATATATATATACTGTATAGAGAGAGAGAGAGAGAGAGAGAGAGAGTGAAATTTCAAATTTCGATGGACATATGTACCTAAAAATCACCGCGAAATTCAAATCATCGAAATTTAAACTGAACTTTTATGGGAAAACTTAGTTTGGGTCCGAGGCCTCCAAACCTTCATTCATTCATCCATTCATTGCCAGACGCCATGTATCCCAAACGGGGTGGCCAAGGCTTAGAGTTAATTGTTTTACAGGGAGGGGCACTAATCCTCCACCAACCCCACTTGACACGTAGGGAGAACGTTATGCCAACAGCATCTGGTGTTCCCAGGCGGTCACCCATCCAAGTACTAACCAGACCCAACGTTGCTTAACTTCGCTGATCGGACGGGAAGCGGTGTACTCAACGTGGTATGGCCGTTCCTAACTACCTAAAATCATGATTTTTTGCCCACACCCCCAGTAAACTTTATGAACTATAATTGTGGTTAAGTAACTGTAGTTCTGCATTGTATTGCCATACTGTCAGCAAGTGTATACTTGGTGTTGTTCTGCCCTTTCCTGTATTGCCATTTCTCCTTTGGCTGCAAAGATTTAGAGTGCCCGGCTGCTCTCGTACATTACCATAGCTACCCAAAGAACCACTCTTGCTTACCATTTTGAAACAGGTAAGTTGCGATGAAAGTACAAAGAAAATACAAACAACTAAATTGCAGTGAAATGCATGTACACATATGGTAAGGCTCATACTTTTTCTTATAATTTTCCTTCACTTCTAGCATTTTGGTTTGCATCAAAAATATTATCTTTGCTTGTTTTGGTTGGAGTCTGGCCCTGAGAGCACATGTTACATACGATATTAGGTTAGGTTCGTACTTTTTCTTATAATTTTCCTTCACTTCCAGCATTTTTGTTCGCATCAAGAATATTATCTTTGCTTGTTTTGGTTGGAGTCTGGCCCTGAGAGCATCGAAATCCGCACATTTGCATTGAAAAGTAAGGTAGGAAGACCACTCCAAAATGCATCGAAATTTGATTCATCGAATTCTAAACTGTTGAAATTTGAGATTTTACTGTATATATATATATATATATATATATATATATATATATATATATTTATATATATATATATATATATATATATATATATATATATATATATATATATATATATATCTATATATATATATATATATATATATATATATATATATATATATATGTATGTATATATATATATATATATATATATGTATATATATATATATATATATATATATATGTATATATATATATATATATATATATATATATATATATATATGTATATATATATATATATATATTTATATCTATCTATCTATCTATCTATATATATATATATATATATATAAAATACATACCATCTAGGATTCTCTCCATTACCTTCATTATTTGGTCCAAAAGTTTTATGCCTTCATAATTTCTTCCTCCCAGGGAATCACCCATTATACACAGTTACAGTTACACTTCTCAGCCAGTCACTGGGACAACACACTTATATATAATTAAAATTATCAAATCATTAAGTAATCCCAACCATTTATCTCCTGAGGCCTTCAGCATTTCAGCAGTCAGCCCAGACACACCCACTGCCTTCCCCAACTGCATCCTGTCTGCTGCCCTGCTAACAGCAGCAGCACCAGTCAAAGGCCAAGGGCTAATACTGGATTCCCTTACTAAAAACCTTTCCTGTTCCTGACAAATTTAGCAACTGGTTTCAGTGGTCTTTCCAGGTGTCTTTAATATCCTCACTATCCGCCACTACCTTTCCTTCGTCATTCATAACACACTACCCATTTATGATATCATGTTTTCCCTCTTCATCTGAGTTGCTACCTTTAAATACCATATTCTTCCTTTAAGTGCTATTTAGGTTTTCCAGTAAAAGTCTCTGAGACCTGTGTTACCTTATGTCTTGGAGGGCTCCTTGTCCATCCACACATTGAATCAGTAACTCTCACGAGACTGTTCTTGGGAGCTTTGTGCTGTTCATTTACACTTCTGTCAACAACTCCCCGTTCAGCCACTGCTTTACACAACTCGCTATAGAAGGCATCCCTTACTGCCTGGTTTTTCAACTCCCATTTTACCCTCCGGCTGCGTAGGTCATTTTCTTCACCACATGCTCTTGGTCATGGTCATTATTTTGATGATGATGATGATGATGATGATGATGATGATGATGATGATGATGATGATGATGAGGAGGAGGAGGAGGAGGAGGAACTGTTCATGTGAAGATAAAGTATGATTAGTAATATTTTTCCCTTCACTGGTAATTGAGATGGCATCTGCAAGTAGGCCATTGTATGGTACATCTTTCAGTTCTTGTGGATTATCTTTCTTAGCTAAATCTACATTATCATAAGGATTTGATGAGTATACAGAAGTACACACTCAATTATCCACTGTAAATCATCCAAGCCCTACGCCGGTTAAAGTGAAATGCCGGATATTGCATATCTGACATAACATTCAGCTTTGAGTTGGATATTGTGATTCTGTCCATCTCAACCCTCTATCCTAAAAACTTTACCATGAGTAAAAGATGAAAACTAATCATATAAAAACAAGACAGTAATGTTAGTGTACAGTAATACAGTACAGGCATACCCTGATATCAGCGCATCAGTAACTGACAGCTCGCTATACCGAACAACAGAAATTGGGGAACATTCCCACAATCTGTATGGCTGTCGATTCGCTAGTCTGAACACGCCACCGCTTTCTAGTTTTGAAACGAGTGTCTGAACAGAATGTGGTGGTGCATGCAGCTCTCCCTCCCCTCTTTCCATCCCCTCTCTTCTTTCCCTGTCCCCAACCCCCCTGTCCGTCCTCCATCCTCCACCCTGCTCGGCACTGCCAGGTGTGTTTCCCTCTCCATCCCCCCGCCCTTCCCCACCCCCAGTTGTCTCCCTCCATGTCCCCCCACTCTCCCCCACCTCAGCTTGTCCCCTGAGTGTGTGTGTGAGAGAGAGAGAGAGAGAGAGAGAGAGAGAGAGAGAGACAGGGGTGGGAGGTAGTAGGGCAGTTTGGCTGTCTTGTCTCCCTTCCAGCCCCTTTGCCCTCCCCCATGCCTACTTGTCTCCCTCCCCATCCCCCTACCCTCCCCCACCCCTGCTTGTCTCCCTCCCTGTCCCCCCACCCTCTCCCATCCCTGCTGTCTCTCTCCCCATCCCCCACCCCTCCCTGACCCCTGCCTGCCTGGCCTGCTCGTCCACTTTCCCACTGTCACTGCGCCTGTTGACCTGAATGCAGTACCTTCGTGCATGTGATGTTTGATGTCTCATTTTTTAGCAGTAGTATTGTTAATGAGGATAGTAACCTTACCTGTGGTGTTTCTGTGTCAGTCTTTGTTTATTAAGCAAGGTATGTGAGAGTTTGGGTTTGGGCCTGGAATGCATCTCTGGCTTTTCTTCTATGTATTACGGGGAAAATTGCTTCAGTATCCAACATACTTACTGAACAAACACACCCACCAGTATGCAACACTGCCAGATATTGGGGTTTGGGTATACTGTACATTGTGTACTATTGTAAAGTTCTAACCAAGTGTTAGAACTGATGGGGATAAACAGCACAGGGGTTTGCACTCATAAACAGTACAGGACAGTACACCACACAGTACAGCACAGGGGTAGTTAACAATCACAATAGAGTACCAGGACATGAGCACTGACAGGCCATTAGCTTTGCAATATAATACAATACAGTAGCTTGAACACAGAATGTGACAGAGTTAGTCAAAACTCCTGGGTTTGGCGACCATATGGTCAAAAGAGCAGGAGCGCACAGGCACGTCTTGACTCCGTGATATCCATGGGCTTGAATGAGAGTGTGGCAGCATTCTTGTCGCACCAGATAAGCCATTCCAACAGTATGGCAGATTCTGACTGGCTGACACATAGCAGGTGTTTTCATTGGCTCCGGAGTTTAAGGATTTCCCCTGGCGCTGGTTGGCTACCGCTTACAAGCTGGTTGTAACCCCTTAACACCAGACATTGCATTGGATCACTGGTTATGTCCCATTTCAGCGCCAGATGTTGTATAAAAATAACCATAAATTGCTTTCATAAAGCCAAGATATTGTGTTCTGGGATATTGTGACAACGGATTATTGAGAGTTTACTGTTCACTGGCCAAGTGGTTAGCACTGCTAGCTATGATGCTGTTGGCCTGACAGCACCAGTCAACTCAGCTGCCAATCCATCCTTTTTGGATCAGTAGGCATAACTAGTACATAGGGACACAATTAGGGGATGTAACTATAGTAACCTGGATATATGCATTGGCCTTGCATCTCAGGAAAGTGGGTGAATAAATAACCCACCACAGACTCGAAGCTCCAAATTGTAGAAATGAGCACCATGGCTAAGCACCTCATGGCATCAACTCCAACTTTTAGCATTCAGTGAGTATGTTTGTATGTGCTGTGATAATAGGGAATATACTATAAACTCTGCTGGAAAATGTCTGGAGATGTGTAAAGTTTGCTTCATTTCAACAGTGTCTGGGTGAAGTGGAGACAGCCAGCAACCCAACACTTTATGACCTGACAGACAGCATTGAGGACACAGATGCCTCCATAGAGAGTGTGCATGGAGAGTGCGCTCTCATTCGGCTCAAGAATGGAGGCTATGCGTGGGGCAGCCAGGTAAGACAAACAAAGCCACTTAAACAGTTGACACAAGAAAAACTGAAACATTTAAAAAGGTAAACAAGTGAAGTACTGGTATTTACTCAAGGAAAACATACTGTACTGGTAAAAGAGTAAATACTTGGTGTGTATGTAGTAGTAGGGTGATGTGAATATATAAACTTATCAAAATTTTAGACATGCTAGTTTTGCTAAACCTTGATAAAATTTAAGTTACTTCACTGTTTGTAAAAGTGGAAAAAGCCTGAGAGAGGAACTGTGTGGTACTGTATTTATGGACTTGGAATGAGTTGAGGGCAGGTTTAACAGGAAAAGACTATAGGAGGTTTCATTTAAGTATGGTGTGGAAGGAAACTGGTGAATGCTGCAGTGCATTTGTGGTGCTAGTGGATTATGTGTAAGGATATATGTCTGTCTGATTGGTTCAGTAAATGCTTGTGACATCCTACTGCTTATTTAATGAGACAGATCAAAACAAGTGTTATGGAAATGGGAGATGAGGGAATGTTGCTCACTGGAGTAGCTTTTTTTTCTCTTTGACACAAGATTTTTGTACTCAAACAACCATGATATGACCAATAGATCAGTGGTTGCAAAGTCTGAATCAGGACAAGTAGACTGACAGACAGATAGACACACCGACAGATGCAACCCAAAGCCTTACCAACCTGCTCTTTGTGCAGGAAAAATACAGCAGTGCGAATTATGTGTTCTTAAAAAAAGATTGTAAAATTGACACAAAATTTATAAATATATAAACTATAACCACTAATTAGTAGTATTATGGTCTCAGTAATGGCCACGTGTAACCCTAAGGTCTTCATATTTTCTATTTACACCCACAGGAAGTGATTCTGACGAGACTTGTGGCAAGGGTGGTGGACTGTTTTCTCATCCTTCTCTCTCTCTTTCTCTCCTTATGCTCTTTGCTTCCTCTCAAAACTTGCCTTGGCTATGGGAGAGAGGGACTGAGGAAGGGGAGAAATGGAGGGAAGGGAAGAGCATTCTCTGCTCCTCATTCCTCCACTCATCAGCTTTCTCATTCCACTTCTTCCTTCAAGCATGCAGGAAATAAGAAAACTCATATCACTTACCTGAAATTCTAATTCAATTTGTGCCACATCAGTAAGTTTATACTGCCTAAGAGATATGTTAACACTATATATGAAAAAAATGAGAGGAAGGTTATGCTGACAGATGACAAGTGACCACAAGTAAATATTAGCTTTTCATAACTGCATACTATGATTATAGCAGTAGTAATAGCAGATAAACTATAGATTTGACAGATCATACTGACAAGTGTGTTGTATAATATAAACAGTAATCAAACCAGTTTATACAGATGTTGGAAGAGTTGCATTTTTCCAGTAATCAACCTGCAGGTTTATCTGTCATCATTGCCTCTCTCATAGTTTGGAAGCTATTTCCCTGTAGGTGCTTGAAGGAAGAGTGGAGTACTGTATTTTTATATTAAGCCTGCTTGTCTCTCTTGCATTTCAGTGCACTGTTTAATATATATTGTTTTTCATTCATTTATGTACAGTATTATCCAGAAAATTTATGTAAGCTGAGAACAACTTGGTATAAAATAGTAATATACCTTGCATGTGTGCTGAACTGTAGTTGCAGGAGAGCAGAATAATGATGCTGCAGTAAAAATCAGAGTACTGTAGTTATTTGATAGTCACAGCATGTTCATAAGCATAAAGAGTTCTGTACAGTAGCAGTATTCCACTCATATACAGTTAAGTGCTGAGTTTAGAAAATATTGCTCCCTTCATTCTAAGTAATAATTTTTCTGAGTAATAATATAATGCAGGTACAATACTTTGACTCATCATTATCACATTCATTTTCCAGGCACTATAAATGTAGCTTGTATTTGCTGAGTGAGTGAAATCTGTAAAATCAATGCTAGGAAAACATTAAATTTTATCAGTAATGCTGTACTTTGTAATTTATGATATTAATTTAGAACAAATTGTTATACCTGCCTTGTTAAATATGCAAAAATGCTTCTGTTTTATAAGTATTTTCAGTGTTCATATAATTTTCATGGCAAGTACTGTATTTATTTATTTATTTATTTTTTTATGTGTGGATCTGTTCCTCCTCTGCATCACTTTCTGATTTTAATTCTTATCTTTCCTTTTTCCTCTCAAGGAATCTTTGGCATCAATTGGCCAAGTGGTTGGTGGAGGAGGGGGGTCAGGAGGCACATCTCCTGGTTGTGGTGGAACAGAGGCCAGTGGTGATGGACCCCACAACTCTCTGCTGTCAGAACTAGATACATCATATCGTATCCTGATAGAGAAATATGAGGCTTTGTTGGAAGCACGTGAGCAACAGCAGGAAAAACTAGCTGCACATGACAGTTTGATTCACCCAGGTATTGATGAACTTTCTGGCCCCATGAGTCTGGTTATGACAGACAATCTTCATGACCGAACAATTACGGATGATGGGACTTCTGGTAAATGCCAACGCTGTAAAACTTGCACATGTGATATAAAGGCCTCTGACCTCAGGCCAAAGAGTAACTTACTAGAGGAATTTTCTGAGGTAGAGACATCATCATCTGGGTTTTCAGATGGAGAGAGCCGTTTAAGCAATAAGTCGACTCAAACTTGTGGTGATGAAACATGTGATGCAGCTGAAATGCTTTTGACCCCTACACCCAAATGCTTAGATCTCAGTTCTCCAGTTAATCCATGTGATAGAAGATTCCAGGCAGCCCCAGAATACAAGAAGCTGTTCCAGGAAATCTTCACAGTATTAAAGAAAACAGTTGATGAGAAGGATAGCAAAGACAACCAGAATCAACAACAGTTGCCACAGCAGCAGCAACATATTCTACAGCAACAGTCTTCCAAAACTAGCAAAATTCCACAAGGACAAGAAGACATTACTCCAAGCTCAACAGCATCAACTACTAATAATTACAGCACCCCACTGCAAAAGGATATTATCAGTGAAGAATCAGGAAATGCAGGAGATACTGAGAACCCCTCAGCGCAGGGAGAAATAGCAGATCAGCTGGTGGAGGACACCCAAGATTCAGCACAGAGAGAGACCGTAACTATAACTGAGGAATTTTGTCATGCTCAGTCCATGATGCTGAAGAGAGAAGAAAATAATGCTGATGCTGATGCACAAGAGAAGAACAGAAAGAAAACTGAGGAAAATGCAGGAGATGAGAAGGGAGAGAGGCAACCAGAGTCCTACCCAACCAAGCCATTACGCCCTGATTCACTTGATTTAATTTCTAATCATAGTGGCTCACGTCCATCTAGCAGACAGAGAAGGAAACGCAACAAACAGGCACAGAGGTTAAAGCAGGCACAGGCACCACAATTGCTTGACAGCCAGAATTTCTCCCTCCATACACAAGTACAACAGAAACATCACAACAGGAGAGACATTCGAGAATACCACCAACACCACCATCACCAGCCACCACCTCAGCTTAAACAAGATGATTTTCCAAACTTAGACAATCAAAATGATGGAGAGGGTGGAAATATTAGCAGAGCTCGCATATTCTACAACTCTCGTGGTCGATGTGAACACCACAGATCACGTAAAAACAGAGACCGGAGGCAACAGCAGCCACAACAGTCAGACACGGAAAACAATGGCACAGCTACCACAAGTGCTTCCACTTCTGCAAAGATTACTTATCCATCAGTGGAAGTAGCCAAACTTAGGAAACTGGAGATGACATATGCTGAAGCACTGAAAAACTCAATGAGCAGGTCTCATTACAACAAGCGGTATTGAATGGAGGAGTAGACTCACTTACAAGATATTGAGACACGTTACTACAAAGTGGATGAAAAGCCGTACCAGTACTGGAGATTTTAGAACTGGAAGGAGAATGATTATTCAGTACTAGGGATAAAATTGTTCAATGCTGACAGAAAGGAAAAGCTCAAGTATTATTGGTCATTTATAAAAGTCAGAGAGAAAAAAAAAATCTGAAGCACTGAGAAACACTAAGAAGCCTAAAAAACAAAAGAGGTGATAAGTCACAGTACGGTACATGTAACTAAATAAGAGTGAAAAAGTAAATACAGTAGTCTAATGCACGGTATCTAAATGAGTTAAAAATGAATCACTGCTCTGAAAACAGCACAGCAGTGTGAGAATATACCATCCATCTGTATTGACATTAGATAAAAATACATTATTATGTTACTAAAAATCATTTTATATAACAAATGTAGAATTATTTATAAATTTAGTATATTATTCAATTGTCCATGAGATATACAACACTCTTAGGAAAACAGGTACAGTATACTGAAAATCAATTGAAAACTGAAATGAAGATTTATTGCAGTACTATTTAATATTTATTTTCTGTACATATAAGATGTACAGTTTGTACTGTACAGTGTTAAGGTGTAGGATGAATTGAAAAATGCTGAATGAGACAGATACTATTGTTGCATTAACAGAACAGTGCAGTCAAAGCAGATTCTTATGCTACAATCAGTACTAATTTAAGTACTGATAAAATGAGTACCGATAGCTACCTACTGGTCCCTTAATACTTTCCAGCATCAGTGTAGTAATGGCAAAGTAACAATATAAATACCTGCAGTAAATCCTTTGATACAGCGATGCCTTTTTCATTTTATTCAGGCTACCACTGGATTATTTTTTACAAATTAAATGAGCCATAGTCATGAAGGGGTGAATTAAGGCAATATTTAACCCCTCCAGTTTGAAAAAAATCTCTCCTCAGCAATGTAAAATAATCTGGATATAGCAAGAATAATGCCGTAAAAAACTACATCACTGGATTGAAGGGGTTAAGGCATGGTTCAATCACAGCATGATTATGGAGTAATACCCAGGGGGCAAGTAGGGTTTAACAGTCATGGATTGTTATAAACGATTGTGGCAAATCATTATAATCCTTGGAGTGCACAACCTTGGAAACCAACTATAGCACTGTAAGTTGGAAGCCTGAGATGGCATCCAAAATGGCTGCCATATCCATAAATGTTCATAGGTTGGTCATAATTTGGAGTAATTTCAAGCGTGATACAGGTTTTCTAGAGTTTTTAGGGACAAGGAATTCATTTTTGATAATTTCAAAGTAATTTGACATACCTTTACCTGTAAAATCAACTACTGAAAGTATGAAATGCAAGATAATATCCAAGATGGCTGCCATATATATAGATGTCCATAAGCTGGTCATACTGTACACTAATTTCAATGTAATAAAAGTTTTCTAGGGTTTTTAGAAACAAGGATTTCACTTATGATACTGTTTAAGTAATTTGACAAGCCTTTACCTGTCATTGCCCTCCATCCTTATTTAATGAGGATGTCACAGTACATGTTTGTGGAACAAAATCAAATCTTGTGAAAGCTATAAAGGAGGATACCTGGTACTGGCATGTGCAGTTGTGAAAAGTTACCACCGTTCATTAAAGCATGTGCATTAGTGATTTGATGTCATGCACTAGGTTCATCATTTGTCATTTGTGAAAGATGAGAAGTTCTCTGCCATTGCTCATAGATACAAACAAGTACAGTATAATCTCAAATTTTGGTGAAAGTCGGTTCTCTGACCCCTGCGCGAAATTAAAAACGTCAAAATTTAAACTGAACTTCTCATGGAGAAAATTAGCACTGTTCAGTGGTTGGCCTACCTTGACTTTTAGACCCTCCCTTTTTCACATACAAACGCAAGTTAATGCATAGCATTAATTAAATATAGCCTAAATAAGTATTCTACACTACTTTACTCACCAAATAGGAGGTTCTGAGTGGCTTGGGTAGATGCTGGATGGAATGTGGGATTAGGTGGGTTAGTTGGATGTACTGTACTTGGCCTCTCCAACGAAGCCACATCCAGTCCAATACCCACAAAATTTAAGTCCTCGTCCTGTAGCACATCCACATCAGCGGTTTCAGCATCTTCTTCCACATTTTCCTCAATCATGATGTTTTCAAAAACATTGGTGAGAGGCTGTTCTGGGCAGAAATAGCTGATAATCTTGGTCTGTTTTTGCCTGAGAATGGTATTATTGTACAGCTGCATGAAGTTTGCTTCATTTCCTCTAATAAATTTGGCAGAGGGCTGTCTGGAATAGCTCTGACGTAGGGCTCAAAACCATTCTTCAGCTCAGTCACGGTTGACAGGACTTGAGACAGGTAACCGGTGGTGAGTTTTGGTGCTGGGTTCTCCGCTGCCAAGTGAAAATCAGCTTGCATCGGACTTTTTCCCGCCTCACAGCGCGTCGAAATCGGTGATTTTCGAGTCAAAATTGGCAATGGGGTAGGGCTAAATATCCCATCAAAATCTGAATTGTCGAAATGGAAACCATCGAAATTCAAGATTATACTGTAATTCTCATTGGAGTCCCAGCTAATGCAGTGGCTGTTCACCTGTGTTTTGATTGCTACTGAAGTCCAAGTATGAACCCCTCCTCTCATGAGATAGGGGGGTGTCAGCTAGGAGCAGGGCAGTGAAATGGTGGGGGACTGGGCAATGTGGAGGCAATTTGTTTGTGGCCAACCCTTATGGGATTAAGGCATCTGGCAAAAGATAGATAAATTGATTGAATTTAAAAAATATTTTGTAGTTCTGGACATAAATAATAATTTCTTTTAATTCTGAAGACAAATAATATGACAAGTGTCATTAAAACATGAATGAATATAATTACATACAACTTATTTGACAAGCTATCATCATGTAGTAAAATAGAATCGGCAGCCATCTTAGAAGCCATCTCAGATTCCCAGCTTACAGTAGTCGGTTTCCAAGGTTGTGCACTAGAATATTGTTCCTGATGGTACAAGGATTAAAATGATATGCTACAACATTTTATAACAACCCTGGTCTCGTTGACCAGAAAAAATGGCTTTTGCCAAATGGGTATAATGTCAAAATTAGTCAAGCAGAAACACTAAATATTTTTTTTTTTATGTGGCATAAGAATTTTACTTTTTTTTTCTACATCAATTTGGACTTGATTTTCTTACAAAACATTGTTTAAAAAGTATCTCATTAACAAGGTGAATACTGAAAATAAATACATGTAAAAAACAGCTTCAGTTATATACAGCTGAAGAAGTAATATGATATGTAAAATTGTTTTCCTGTTGTATATACCGTAATAACATATCAGCTTGACTGTTCTGAGAAATCAAGTATGAACCAACTGCAGCAGATGCTTAGCAGCTGGCAACTGAAATGTATGATGATACAGTATTTTTGTTTTGTGATACATATCTGCCCTTAAATATAATGCAGTACAGTATGTAGCCTCATCAAGTACTCATTTTATTTGTCAAAATATACCTTTTGGGAAGGTAGGCTTTACATGAATCACAGCAAGTGACTCATAAATTTAGAAAAATTCTGTTGCTTATGTTGGCATCATTTAATAAACATTTTCACTCATAAAAAGTATGCTGAAAGCTAGCCTACAGGTATGACAACAACAAGCAAGCCGTATTTTGGGTTTCTACTGTTAAATTTTTTTCTTTTTGTTGGAGGTTGATGCTTTGTTTCATCTTCATTGTTTCTGTTATTAGTTGTGCCAAGTTATTAGACAGCCATGTTACTAAGACTCCATGGTGTTATTTGCAAACCTTAAGGTCTTATACTTTCTTCACAGCAATCTGCCATTGCCACATTCAGATACTGTATTTAGTTTTTATATCATAAACAATACACTGTATAAATGTGCTCTTTGCAGATTCTCTTTGCCCAGTAATATTCAGTAATATTCATGTGCCAAACAACAGGCAGGATTTAAGTATAAAATAACAGCTGCTTTTATAAAATGCAAATTTTGATAGTCCATATATGCTGTCATTTCTCAGGATCCACAATTCAAATTTGAAAGATCTATCATATATACCTTTTTTTTTTTTTTTTTTTTCTGGTTCTTATGTGTCACAGATTTAATCATTCATATCACATAATGACTAGAAATCTCATTCTCATTTCTTGCTGTTTCCATTATCCTTAAAGGCCACTATATGCTACATGTCTTTAGTCTAGATTTGATTTATCATGCTGCATTGTCAGTCTCTGGTCACATCCAGAGCCACATGTGGACAGAGTTTTGTCACTGACCTCAAAATTTATAATGATGTGTCTGGTTCAATATGAAGCATGGTAAATATAAACATGTCTTCTCATAATGTTGTTGCTAGTACTGGAAATTATTGGAGGCTTAATTATTATTATTATTATTTTTTTTAAATACAGTGCAAATCAAATAGCACTGTGATCTGGCCAAACTGTATCTTCATGTGGTCCTGGTCACCTGCATGAAACCTGTATGGTGTTACTTTAGTGTTTATTTCATTCTGAGTGCAATATACTGTTTTAGCAAAGATTCTTCCTGTCAGAACTTCTGCACAGTTCAACACAGTACTGTACTATATTTCTGTGTCTTCTTTGCAAAGTATCTTGCCATAGCACTTAATTTTGATGTTCCCATTGTGCAGATATGATGCTGCAAAAATGTATGAATTACTGTTACATACTGCAATTTTCCTTCCATTACTTGCAGTCCAAGTTTTCAATATTCATGCATCTTGATTGTGTTTAATATTTGGATGAATTTGCTGTGTAGGAAGTGTTGTGTCAAGTACAGTATAACATGAACGGGGAAGCCATTAGAAAATACGCAGAATTACTACTTACTGTTAAAAAGCAGCAGTTAAATGTTATGTAAATAAGTATAATTGGTAAATGCTGACTGATGAAGAATAAGAAGTAGATAATCTGTTTTCATGTTTATTGGCATTTAAAGATTTTATACAATATTTAAATACTGTATTTACAGTGGTATATGTAGATATTATGTATTTGTAATGCATGACTGTGCAGAGATGATGATGAGCCACATACTGTATACAGTTATTATAACTGAAACATATACAGTACAGTAGTCAGTGCATTTCCTGATTTTCAATATTTAATTATCATTATTTCATTTACTGTATTGTCAGTTTTTCAGATAATGAAATTTAGGAAAGTCCTCATTAATTTCACATTTCATCATTGGCATCATATTTATTTGTGCATTTTATTGTTAGGATTGCATTTTAGGGTAATGTCTATTCGCATATACAGTACAGTACTTCCAAGCCTATATAGTCCGGACCTGTTGTGTAGCCTAGTATACAGGGTGAATCAGAGGCAAGGATTCCTAGACTGTTTCTTTTTCTTTCATGTCTATATTATTTTGTTATCTCCTTTATTTACCCTCTTTGCATCCAACTCCTGCATTACCTCTACACCATGTTGCCCTTCCCAAAATGATCTGCATTCCAGTCAGCATTTCCCATCCTGGTTTTGTACCGTCATCTCTCCATGTATTCATCATTTCTGTTTGTAATTCTTATCCTTTCAACATTCTTCCCTTAATCTTCCAATCCTTTTCACCCTCTAGAACCCAACCTCTGCCTCTCATGTATACTGCTAGTGTTGTCCTGTGTAGCTTGCTGAGGGTATTCAAGAGCAAACTTGAGATTCAAAGTAATAACATGCCCATCTCAAGTCAGTTAGACACAATTTTCAAGCCAATCTTGACATGGGGATGATATTCCTCACTAGATCAGTCAAGCTATAGCTTAATTTGGCTAGCTAGTTGAGACGATGCTGGCCTGAGGTGATGCATATACACAATACAATAAAGGACATTGATGGAAGCATGAGCTTTTATTTATTGGCAATCCTCTAGTAGCATAGTCATCAATACTGTTATCAACCAAGTTTCTCACTCTTCCAGTAGAGTGGCAATTAAGTAGGACCCTTTTAAATAAGAAAATGGTAGCCCACCATAAATACAAACACAGAAGTTATCACTAGGGTGCCCAGTGAAGTAGGTACTACATCCATTCATAAATCATTATATCCTCCAAATTCTGATAACCGATCCACCATTATAACAGATTAGCCAGCTTGTCTGATCGGGGATGTTGATGGTTTCTTGGTGTGCAGAATATTGTGTTGTTCTTCAGTATCAGCTGATAAGTTGGGCTGAAAGCAGAACATCATTGGTGAAACTGAAAAACCTCAGTGGGGCCTCCTGCTGGTAATGAGATCTCATGTTGTCTTGTGAAGCCAATGACCTCCTCTTTGATGATGCCAGCCCTGTCATTCAATAGTTTGTCTCAGATGAAGCTCTAATTTTGGTAAACTGATAATCAAACTCTTGAATTTGACCAGTTGAAGGGTGGGTGCTGCCATCTGTCTGCAGAAGTACCTCAGTTGGGACAATGGTGAACTGGTTATTGAGGATGATGAACACCACTTCCTCCTGTATACGTTCTTCCTGAATTTTTATGGCTTGTCTGACATAGATTGATTATGCAATGTTTTGCTTGAAAGGCATTGCAGGAAAGAATTGTTTTTACCCACTGACCCTGAATATAACATGTTTTTATATCTGGTAAGAATTGGGATTGGCCAAAAGGTGTCATATACTCGTACATCTTTTGTTAACCTATGGTATATCTGTATCCTGATATCTTTACAGGTGGTCGTCCAGGAACACTGTGATTAGGCTGAGGTTGGGTAAGTCTAGAAAAAAGTCTCTTCCTCACTGAACCTCTTATTTCAAGTAGCTGGAAGAGGGAAAAATGGCTGATGTTGAACAAGTGTACAAAACGTATCTTCTTTGCTGAAACTCTTATTCCAAGGTAACAGCATAAAGGAATAATGGGAACATCACTGGGCACTGGTAGACAACCCCTGCTTGAAGAAAGTCTGCAATACGGTCCTCTGGTTCATTACTATCCATCTCCTCTCCAGTCCTCAGTGTTCAGTAGAAAAGTGGCTTGTCCTAGCCAAAGCATAGTACAGTAAGGAAGCTTTGTGTAATCCATTACTGAATTGAAGAATCATTTACAGTCTGATGTTTACACTGTGCTTGTCATTTCTCTGATGAATATACTGTATAACACTTAAATGGGTTCCCTTTTTTTAATTGGTCTGAACCTGTCATGAAATGTAGAAGAGGAGGAGGAGGAGGAGGAGGAGGAGGAGGAGGAGGAGGATGAGGATGAGGATGAGGATGAGGATGACGATGACGATGATGATGATGGTGCAAAAGTACACTCTCTAGAAGGATTTTTGCACTTCTGCATTGGCAGAAATTTCTGAACAGTGATGGAAGCAGAGGATGTCATTCAAGATTTTTTTGCAAAATGCAAAGATTGAAAAGCTTTGAGCTTTTATACCAAAGTTGGAGTAAATTTTAGGAGACCATTTGCTATGCTGGGTGGTAACCATATGACTGGTGTTTTTGGCAGGGTTAAGTGTCCCCCAGATTTCCCTATCCAAAATCATTTAATCATTGCAGTTGTTTCAGAGAGCCTCGTAGGGCCCAATACCTACCCAGGGCCCCAACCAAATGGGCAGATTCGCATGGCCATGTGAAATGTGAGGGGTGTGAATGAGGAGAGCAAGAAGGTGGAAGTGATGAATGTGTTCAAGAGAGTGTGATATGCTGTGATGGCATTGTGTGAAACGAAGATGAAAGGTTGTGAAGTGGAGGAGTGGGAGGGTGTGAAATGTGTAAGATCGGGAATGAATGGGTGAGGAAGATGCAAGGAAGGAGTTGCTTTGTTCATGAATGAAGTGTGGCAGAGTGGAATGAGGGACTAATAATGTGTCAGCTTGAGGTGTATATATGTCAAGTTCAAGTCTGAGAAGGTGAAAGTGGTGGTAATTGTACCGTATGAACCGAGTAAGTACAGGAGTGAGAGAGAGAAAGACAGGTTTTGGGATGAGCTGGATGAAGTAGTGGGAGAAATGGCCAGGAGCTGTAAAGTGATTGGAATGGGGGATGTGAACAGTAGAGTAGGTACTGGTCTTGAGGATGACATAATGGGTTGTAATGGAGTACCAGGAGAAATTGATAATGAGAAGCGACTAAAGGATATGTGTCAGGAGAGAAGGTTGTGCATTTGTAACTCGTACTTCAAACACAAAGGTGCACAGAAATATACATGGTACAGAGAGAACAGGGATCGTGTTGAAAGATGTCTGATTGATTACATGCTTGCAGAGAGGTCGATGATGGGAATGGTTGCTGATACGAGGGCTGTGAGAGGATGATGTGGAGGTCTGTCAGATCAAATGATTGTGGTATGCAAGATCAAGCTGAGAGGAGTGAGGTGGATCAGGAGACAGAGGAGCAGTCAGGGAGAAAGACTGAAAGTTGAGAAGCTGAGGATTGAAGAAATGGCAGATGATTACAGGATCAAAGTAAAGGAAGAGTTAGAATCAGTGAATTGGAATGAAATGGATCTGGACAGCTTGTGGAATGCATATAGGGATTGCATAGTTAAGAATGCTCAAGCGGTGTGTGGTGTGGCAACAGTAATAATGAAGAAGAAGGGTATGGCATGGTGGGATGATGAGGTTAAGACAGCAGTGGAGGAAAAGAGGAAGAAATGGCTAAAGTGGTTACAGAACAGGGGTTCAGTTGAAATAAGGACTGAATATATTGAGAGCAAGAAGCACATAAAGAGACTAGTGAAGAGGAAAAAGAAGGAGATAAATGATTATCTAAGAAGAAAAATGAATGAAAACTACTCTGAAAATAGGAAGTTACTCTGGAAAGAGGTGTGGAAATGTAGAAGTGAAAGCAGAAGGAAATGTTATGGTGTGAAGGATGTAGGTGGTAGATTATTAACCCATGGGGATGAAGTAATGATCAGATGGAAAGAATATTTTGAAAGTCTGGTGAATGGAATTAGAGAGAGCAGAGAAGCTGTAAACAAGATTGGTTTTAGGGGTGTGCAGAGAAGGAATGCAGTGCCAGGAGATGTGACACTCGCACAGGTGAGAAGAGTTGTGAAGCGGCTGAAAAATGGGAAAGCAGCTGGGGTTGATGAGGTGTAAACAGAATTGATTAAGTGTATGGAAAGAGTGGAATGAAGTGCTTCTTGGAGATATGTAAGAAGGCATGGATGAGTGAAACTGAACCAGCAGAGTGGAAAAAGGCTGTGATTGTACCCCTGTACAAAACTAAAGGTGAGCGAAGTGAGTGCAAGAATTATCGTGTCACAAGTTTACTGAGTGTGGTAGGGAAGGTATATGGAAGAATTATAATAGAAAAAGTAAAAGAGATATCAGAAGTCCTAGTGAGTGATGAACAGGGTGGTTTTACGAGTGGCAGAAGATGTGTGGATCAAATATTTGAAGTAAGACAGATAGCAAAGAAGGCTTGTGAGAAAGACCTTATGATGTTTATGGCATTCATGGGTCTGGAAAAAGCATACAACAAAGTGGACAAAGAAGGATTGTGGAAAGTTTTGCACATGTACGGTGTAGAATATGGTAAGCTGCTAGATGCCATCAAGAGTTTTTATGATTGTAGTGAATCATGTGTAAGGGTTAATATGCATGTATGTGAATGGTTCACAATCAGTGTGGGTGTGCAACAAGGTTATGTGATGTTCCCATGGTTGTTCAATATATATATGGATGGGGTGATGAGAGAAGTAAAAACACAAGTAATGGAGAGAGGGATGGCGACGGTAATGAATGGTGACGGATGGAATATCTCAAATTTGTTGTATGCTGATGATGGAGTACTGCTTGCAAGTACCAGACAGGAACTTGGTAGGCTAGTGTACAGTTTTGCTGATGTCTGCAAGCGTTGTGCCTTGAGAGTAAATGTAGGAAAAAGTAGTGATGGTTACTGAGAAAGAAGGTGACTCCCAGTGTGATATTACAGTGAATGGAGAAAGACTGCAATTGGTGAGAGTTCAAATACTTGGGTACAGTGATAGAAGAGAAAGGAAAATGTGCAAAAGAAGTTGAAAGTAGAGTGACACAAGGAAGAAAAGTAGCTGGTGCAATGAAGGCCTTGATAAGATACAGACGCTTGAGTGTTGCAGCTGCACGAGGCTTACATGAAGGAGTGTTAGTGCCAACTTTAACACATGCATGTAAGACTATGGTATGGCATGAAAATGAAAAGTCAAGAGTAAGAGCAGTGGAGATGGGATTGCTGTGGAATGTATGTGGAGTACAGAGGGTGGATAGGATATGAAATAATGTGATTTGTGAAAGATATGGAGTGAGGAGGGAAGTGGACACCAGAATCGAAGAGAGTGTACTGAGATGGTATGGTCATGTGGGTAGAATGGATAACAATAGAGGGGTGAAAAAGGTATATCTGAGCGAATTTGAAGGAGGGAGGAGGCGAGGTAGGCCATGGAGAAGGTGGAGAGATACGGTGGATGAGTGTGCGAGGATGAGAGGTTTTGAAGTCAATGAGGCTAGGCACTGACAAGAGATCGAGCTGGCTGGATGAATGTTGTGAGGAGAAGTGCATGATTAGGGATTTGGCATCCATTTTAACGTGGCATTGTCTGGATTGAATCTATCAAATACGTTTATGTGAAGTTACAAAACGTGGTGAATGTTTTTGGCGTATCTGACAGAGCCAGGATTCCGGGGGCTTGAATGATGAGTGAATGGAAGCATGGCCCATTGGATTGGGCAAATTTTGCTCTCTGGACATTGCTACTCCTCACCCTGCCCTAGGGTGGGAAAGGAGGTCCGGATGATGATGATGATGATGATGATGATGTTGATGATGATGATGATGCGTTTTTTTTCTCTCTCTCTCTCTCTCCCTCTCTACAATGTTTTATTTGGATGATTGTTAAATTATATAATTTACTCTTAGCTTGTATGCTAAAGCATAATGTAAGAAACTTTGGATGTCCCTGTTATTGGCATAGATTTGTCATTGAGCTCTATAATATGAAGAGGCTATCTCCACAGCAAGCGTGTAACTTTGGCCACCACATCGAAACACCTGCACTCACCGCCTCCACCATGGCAATGCAATTGGATCACTGTTCTTAGCTTGCTGTTTCTATTTCTAAGCAGTGGGCCATGTCACTGTATTTTCCGAATTCATCAGCTAATTTCAAAAGGTATGGGCGTGGTGTAGTGCATAAATAACATCAGAGCCGCTCCGGGCCCCTGGTGGCAGTTACACAAAATATGCAGTGCTGCCCATGAGAAAGCCTCTTCATGCTATAGAGCTCAGTGAGATTTGTCCTGAATCGGTGGTCATTCAACGATTCGCACTTTTAATTTGAAACTACAGTATTATAATTTTTATCATCATATAGGATTAATAATTTTTATCATCATATGGGATCATACACACCAAATTATCTGAAGGCGGGTTGGAAAAGTGTGTTTAATTCAACCATTAATACACTCAGAATTCAGAGCAAAAACATCCTTAAGTTTTTTCTTTAGGCAAGAAAGAAGGAACCAAAGGCCTGGAGCCTGCAAACCATTCCTAGCAAGAAAAAAACAAAAACAATTCAAAAGAGAGTGAAATTCAAGATCCATTCATTTCAAGATGCCTGGACACACTGCTTTTGAAAGGCTGGAGATCATAGGAGATAGGAAATACAGACAGAGGAAGATAATTCCAGAGTTGACCTGTTGCATAAATGAAGGACTGGGAGTAATGGTTAAGTCTCGCATTAGAGAGTTGGACAGAAAAGGGATGAGAGTTTGTTGCTAGACAGGTGCTATGCACCTGTCGTAGAGGTGGAGGGATGCAAGCAGACAGTTCAGAGGAGCAGTGACCATTGAAGTAGTGACAGAAAAGAGATAAAGATGCAACAGTGCGGTGATGAGACAGATGTTGAAGGGAGCCAGTACGAAGAGGAGAATTAATGAGACAAAAAGCCTTTGACTCCACCCTATCGAGAAGAGCTGTATGTGGGGAGCCTCCCCACACATGAGAGTTGTACTCTACACAGAATTTCCCCTTTAGATCACCAACATGCCTTGACAGACTCCTATTTCCATAAATATTGATTTAAGTGCAAATAAATATTGATATACTATGTGTTCTAGGGTCGACTTCTTGTCCTTACAACACTAGCTAATGAGCTGGGGTTCTCTTTTGAGACCGGATCTAGAATACATAACAAGAGGAACAGGGCATAAAAACTCAGGTTAACCAACGTTACATGTATATTACTTTAATTACACAAAGAACTGATACAATATTAATATTATACAGGTCAGGTTAAGGGGACACAATTGGACTAGCTGACTCTAGCCCAGGCTGCTGTAGTCTTGGGCTGCTTACAAGTGTCACCCAGGCGTGGGAGGTAGCTTGTCAGGTGTACCCTCCCGCAGGAGGCACGGGACTACTGCCGAGGGCTGGGTTGTCTGGAGTGGGCTGCTGGTCAGCGTGGAGGGTGGCCCTTCCCTAGTGGGGCCTCGGTGGGGGACACGGCCCTCTGGACTGGGATCCAAACAGGGCAAGCAGGCGTGCTTGCCTCTGCCTGCTCCTGAAGGAGGATTGCCTGCTGGTGAGGCTGGGGAGGTCATGTCCCAGAATCTTGGGGGTGCCCCTGGGCATCTGGGGGCTGCGGTCTCGCCTGGGTCGAGTCGCCATCAGGAACTGCCTGTGGCATCTCTTCCCTGTAGAGTCCGACAGTGGGGGGCGCTGCCCGGATGTTGGCTGCAGGGGACTGACTCCCAGACTCGTGATGGGCCTTCGCCAGTGCCCCTCCAGTTGCAGCCCCGCGGGGGAACTGCACCTGTGGGGAGAGAGAGAAAGGTATCCCGCTCGGCCTCTGAGTGGATGGTGAAGCAAGCAAGGGACTTCCTCCATATGGGTAGTCACAAGGGCAGTGGATGAGGGGCGTACGGTGGCCGTCCCCTCCTTCCTGATGTGAACGGTGACTGTCGTTGTGGCTCCACTGGCCCTTGGGACAGCAGGAAAAGTGCGTACAGTGGCTGTCCCTTCCTTCCTGGTGCAGATGGTGGCTGCCAACGCGGTCCTGCTCCCTGTGGAAGTGATAGACGAAGGGTGTATGGTGGCCGTCCCTTCCTTCCCAGTGTGGACGGTGGCCATCACTGCAAAGCTGCTCCCAGGAGCGGCTGCAGGTGAAGGGCATACGGTGGCCATCCCTTCCTTCCCGGTGCGGATGGTGGCCATCACCGCAGTCCTGCAGGGGGTAGCAGCAGAAAAGCGTATGGTTGCCGTCTCTTCCTTCCTGGTGTGGATGGTGGCTGTCTCTTCCTTCCTGGTGTGGATGATGGCTGTCACTGTGGTGCTGCCTGGGGCTGTACTATAGTCCTTCCAAAATACCGAGATCGTTTAGGTGTTGTCCCTCAAGGGAATTCCCTTATGTGTGACATTGCCACAGTTTCTACAGGGCCAGTTATCGGATTAGAGACAAACTTGGGACAACCCTCACTCCCAGCTTGCCACCTCTTTCTCTCTCTCTCTCTGCATATAAAATCAAACATTTTATGGAGGTTTATTTCTATAAAAAGTCTATACAGTTTTATGAATTATTAGAATTTGAGGAAAAACCTCCTGACTCCGTCTCTCTATCTCTCTCTCTCTTTCTGCATATACAATCTACATTTTATGGAGATTTATTTGTATAAAAAGTATATATGGTTTTATGAATTATTAGAATTTGAGGAAAAGCCTCCTAACTCTGTCTGTCAGCCTCTCTCTCTCTCTCTCTCTCTCTGCATATAAAATCTACATTTTATGGAAATTTATTTCTATAAAAAGTCTATCTGGTTTTATGAATTATTATAATTTGAAGAAAAGCCTCCTGACTGCATCTTTGATAGCGGTCAGAGAGGGAGTGACCTGCGGACTGACACCTCACTGACTCATCTACAAGTGTGACAGTGTTGGAAAGCAACGTTGCCAGGTGTTGAGATATTTATAAAAAGTCATTGTCATTATTAAAAACAATAGGCATTTTCTTGTAATATATAGCCTTATTAGAGAATTATATATATATATATATATATATATATATATTGTGAAAAAATTTCATTTAGAAGTAGTAAATAGCTGACATGAGACAGAGGTGTGTGTATTGGTACAGATTCGGCAACGTCGCGCGATGGGGAACTCCAGTGAGGGACAACGCCCAAATGATCTTGATATTTTGGAAGGACCATAGGACAAGTCCACTCCCACGCCGATCTTGGCGAGGGCTGGCCCGATTGCAAGGTAGTCTGCAGGGCGGGGTTCCTGCTTGTGGCCGTGTTGGGGGGAAAAGGGGCGCAAGGTTGCGGGGGACATAGGCCCGTTTCGTCTGGGCCTTCCGCGCGCCCTATGCGCCTCCCCATGGTCTCCACGGGGTATTGTGTTGGGTCGTGGCCTCGTGGGTCTTCCATGGCGGGGAGTGCTGTGACACCCCTACCGGGGTTTCCCATGGGGGTGGACACTTCCAATATATTTGCACTTTCATTCAACATTTATGCAAAACAGAAGTGTCAAGGTGAGTTGGCGAGCTTAAGGCGAAAACACTCGCCAACTGTAGCACATATTCGTGTTTTTTTTTGTTTTTTTTAACATATACTGTAATTCAATTATGCACAAAATTTTGACTGGATTTCACATAATTAGGTGTGTTCGTTCGTTTGAAGATTTCTTCCACCTATAGTGGAGACCGGGCCATTTGGGTATGAACCAATGGGAAATAAAAATTACAATGTTTTGCAACTAAAATTGCAAATTTGGTTAATAACCACCGATTCGGTAATTCGCCGCGAAGGTGTTTGGAGGCGAAAGTTTCAATCAATCATCAACCACAAATGTTAGTACAGTCAACCCTCGGCTATCACGGGTTTTGCTATCGCGTTTCATGGCTATCACGGACAGGTAAAATGCAACACGATTACCTTTATCGCGACCTCAAATACTGCTATCGCGGACGATGGTCGGCCAGAAACATTCAAATCGCGCGGGCTTCGCCCATGCGTATACTCGCGCCGTGATTGGCGCGACGTCACAGGCTACCCGAGCGCTGATTGGCCCAAGACATGGTTACAGCTACCCATCCTTCCCGCCAAGGCTCAAAGAGAGTCCACGATACCAGTCGACAGCAGCTATAGCCGTGAAGACCTATTGTTCAACCACAATGGCCACCAATACCCCATCCAACCCTCCTACCATTGGTGCACGTAATGCGGCTAACCCAGGACGGCAAGTGAAGAAAAGGAAGAACCTGCCTTATGCTCAGAAACTGGAAATTGTGCGGCTGATCGACGGTGGTGAGAGCAAGTGCAGCGTGGGGAAGAAATTTGGTATCAACGAGTCCACGGTCCGAGGAATCTACCAGAAACGAGAGCATATAAGGAAGCACATGGAATTGGCATCGTCAGAGGGAGCCAGCAACGCCTTGCGGAGTCGTAATCAGGTGCTCCTTAAGACAGAACATTTGCTGGCCAGGTATCTTGATTGGCAGGCATGGAGGAACCAGGCAGTGGAGACGCGTGAGGTCATGGACACAGCCAGGGAGATATATGTTGGGGTTGCAAGGAAGCTGGCTATTGCACAACCACCATTGTTTGTGGCCTCCAAGGGATGGGTGGATAAATTTATGAAACGGCAACAGATCAAGAACAAGAAAATCAGTGGTGAGGCAGCAAGTGCGGACATGGCAGCGGCTAAGGAGTATCCCGACTTTTTAAAGCACGTGATTGAGGAGGGCCAATATACACCTGACCAAATATTCAACATGGATGAGACGAACTTCTTTTGGAAAACTATGCCCAGGCGGACATTCATCACAGCCAACTCTGCCCACGTACGAGGAAGGAAGGCGATGAAGGCACGGTTCACCCTCTTGTTTGCAATGAATGCGTCAGGAACATGCCGCCTTAAACCAACAGTTATTCATTGTGCTAAACGTCCATGGGCCTACAAGCGACAGGATATGAGCAACCTGAATGTGCACTGGATGTCTTCAAAGAAGGGGTACATGTCGGCAAAGCTGTCGCAAGATTGGATGAAGGAGGCGTTCATTCCCCAGGTCAAGAAGCATTGCGCCCAAAACAACATCAGCTTCAACATTCTGTTGCTGCTGGATAATGCCCCAGGACATTCACCTCTACTGAGGGATGCAGACCCTAACGTCAAAGTTGAATTCTTGCCACCCAACACGACATCATTGATACAGCCCTTGGACCAGGAGGTAATATCTGTGGTCGTCTGCCTACTCGCGACGGCAATTCAGGATAATGAGGGAAGCAACCAAGGACGCCCAGCTCATCCAGCACCTAGTGGACAGTGATGGTGATGATGATGATGATGATGACGAAGTGCAAGGTGATAGTGAACATGACAGAAAAGTGTTTCTTTACTGGAAAAAGTACAATATTAAGAAAGCTGTGGACTTAATGGTGCAATGCTGGGATGATGTGACACAGAAAACAATTCATCACGCTTGGCGAAATATTTTGGAGGGGCTACCTGAGGACCGACGTGGGAATGTGGCAGGTGAGCCACAGTCTGTGCAGGCGGAGATTCAGGCAGCAGGGGAAGAGGCACGGCAAATTCCTGGGACTGGCTTTGCTGACACAACGGAGGACGATATTCGCGACATGATTCAGCCACCCCCTGTTACTGCAGCCAACATCCTAGAGGAGGAGAATGTGGCAGAGGAGGACAGGAGTGACAGTGGTGAGGAGAACATCGGTGGTGATGCTGGGAGTCGTGGGGGACTCAGCATAGCCAACATAAAGGAAATCATCGACTTGGGTGTAAGGCTACGTCATCTCATCGAGCAAGATGTTAGCGCCAACAGTGAGGCAAATTCTTCGGCGATTATGAAGGCACTGGAAGGTTACCACCAACAATACCATGCCCATATGAACAACCTACAACAACGCTAGATAACAGACTTCCTACGCCGTCGCAACGAGGCTCAGCCCAACCCACAGCCAGGACCATCCCGTGAGCCTCAGGTGGATTCTGATAATGGAGCTGACGACTTTGAAGGTTTTGAGGGTCCCTTCCAGACTCTTGATGAAGCTGATCAATTCCTAGACGAGATAGAACGTCGGAGGGGTGGCCAGTAATACTCCACCCCAGCCTCGGAACCCCTTCAACCCACCCAAGCCCCTCATCCTCTCCAAAAACGTTAAGTAAAATGGCTTATTACAGTTAATTCTGTTTTATTTATAACCTTTATGTACTGTACTGTTGTTAATTTGCAGAATTGGTTTGTAATCACAGGTATTTTAGTGAAGGAGATGTGAAAATAGGGTAAGGTTGGGGTAAAGTTGGAGGTCGGGGAACCAATTAGAATTTTTCCCATTAGTTCTTAAGTATGGCTATCGCGATTTTGGCTATGGCGGGTCGCCTAGGGTTGGGTGTACAGTTGCGTTTACACATGGCCGCGTTAAGAATGTGAAAATTAGTTCATGGTTAAGAATTATAGATGCCTGGATTACCTGTCATAATTATATATCCCTTATCGTCCCAGTAACCTAACCTAATCTAACACCTAAACCCAATCTTGAGGTCTGGCAACGGGTAAATCACGCCGAAATCTTCGGTGCCGAAATCTTCAATAACAAAGAAAGTAGCGACCGGTGTGAGTAAGGAAGCTTTACAAGGTTTTGATGAATATGCAGAGCAGCAGAACTTTCGATCTAGTTCGTTGAACTGTGGATCATCATTGTGTTCCGTACAGTGTACTCATTAGAAAAGGTTGTAATCTTATATAAAACTAGGCTGATCACTTCCATAAAGTTAAGGAAGGCTACCCGTTCACTTGATTACAACGTGGGTGCTTGGCAACCGTAATCTACGGTACAAATCTCTGACGCAGTGTTCCTTGTGATGGGTGGCCTCTATAGAAACACCTCCAGGTGTATCTGTGTGTACTCAGCAACGACCCGTCTTGCTATGACACACCACTCTTTACGTACCATACCCTCGCACCTTATCATCCACCTAGTACTCGCACACCTCCAAACTGCAACATTAATAGGCTACTATATGTGACACAGTTTCACAGGTTACTCACAGAAGATTCCTAGCCTTTAATTCTGCTTCTGCATATCTTTCATTATAAATTTTTGTAGGTTACAGATGATTCCTAGAAGTGGCAAAGCCTGTAACTCTGGCTGCGCATCATAACTCCCACAGACGTGTGGTTGTTATGGTTGAGACAATATTCTCGTATTAAAGCTTTATAACAGACTTTTATTCTTGGTTAATCCATATTTTATCCACTTTGGTTCATTTTGGGTTTAATTCAGGAAGTAGTTTTGGAGAGCTTTTATTCTCAGATATGGTATTGAAAAATATGTAATGTTAGCTGGTTAAGTTTTAACCTTTGCAACTCATGTATGGTAACAAACTAGCTATGCAGAAATAACTGATACAAAGGTTAGGACCAGCAAAAGTTGCTTTCACCATTATTTTAGGTGGTCCATCCATCCATTGCCAGACGCCATGTATCCCAAACGGGGTGGTCAAGCTCTTAGAGTTAATTGTTTTACAGGGAGGGGCACTAATCCTCCACCAACCCCACTTGACACGTAGGGATGCCAACAGCATCTGGTGTTCCCAGGCGGTCACCCATCCAAGTACTAACCAGACCCAACGTTGCTTAATTTGTGGAAATACATTAGTTTTAAAAAATTAGGTTAAAAAGTTTAAGTTAGTAAACTGCAGGTGATGTGTATATATATATATATATATATATATATATATTTTACAGAAGATGAAAAAAGGAAGGAAATACAGATTTAAAAATTAATCCATCTGCCAGATTACAAATGTCCTCCAGTAATAGAAAAATCTATACCAGTTGGATGAACTGCTGTAGGTTGAAGTTGGTGTGGAAATTATTCTAGGGAAGCAAGTTCCTAAGAGATGCAGTTCGGTGAATAAAAAAATCATGATAAGCAGAAGTTCTACAATATGGCAGTGTGATAGTCCAGTTGTAAATGCTAGCGAACAGATGTTTGTTTAGCATGGGAAGGCATGGAGAGGTGGCACAATGAATGCAACTTGTTTGAGCATTTGCCAGAAAAATGTCAGTAAAATAATGCAAGGGAGGCAGCATTTCTTCTTATGGTACATATTTGCCAGGGAGGTATTCATTTTTTTTTTTTTTGTGAGGAAGAAGGAACCAAAGGTAACAAGCCCGCAGAACTGTTCCTTCCAAGAGAAAAACAAAATACAAGAGAGAGCCAAATTCAAGATCCATTCATTTCGAGATGCCTGGACACACTGCGTTTGAAAGACTGGAGATCATAGGAAGCAGGAAATACAGACAGAGGGAGACAGTTCCAGAGTTGACCTGTTGCACAAATGAAGGACTGGGAGTAACGGTTAACTCTTGCATTAGAGAGTTGGACAGAAAATGGGTGAGAGTTTGCTGCTAGACGGTTGCTACGCGCCCGTCATAGAGGTGGAGGAATACATGCAGACAGGTCAGAGGAACAGTGACCATTGAAGAAGCGATAGAGAAGAGATAAAGATGCAACAGTGCGGCGAAGAGACAGAGGTTGAAGGGAGTCCGTAAGAGGGGGAGAGTTAATGAGACGAAAAACCTTTGACTCCACCCTATTGAGAAGAGCTGTATGTGGGGAGCCTCCCCACACATGAGAGTTGTACTCCAAGCAGGGGCAGATAAAACCCTTGTATAGAGTCAACAATTGTGCAAGTGTAAAGAAGGAGCGGAGTCAGCTTAGCACATCCAATCTCTTGGAAGCAGATTTTACAGGAGATGTAATATGATCTTTCCAAGATAAGTCCCGAGTAAATGAAACCCCAAGCATGTCCAACGATGATGCAGGATTAAGCTGAATATTATTAACCATTAGTGGGTATACCTGTAGAAGATTTTGTTGGGTTGATAGGTGCAAAAACTGAGTCTTTGATGCATTAAAAACAACCAGATTATTTTAACCCCAGTCAGAGATACGAGCCAAGTCAGACATTAGGTGTGCCATAGCCTCATCCCTTGCCTGTTCAAGTAACTGCTGAGATGGACGTTGTGGGAATCGAATGGAAAGGTGAAGAGTGGAGTCATCAGCGTATGAGTGGATAGGGTTAGATGTACAGCTTAGAAGGTCATTAATGAATAAAAGGAAGAGAGTTGGTGACAGGACAGAGCCCTGAGGAACACCACTGTTAATAGATCTAGGAGAAGAATGATGGCCGTCTACAGCAGCGGCTATAGAATGACCAGAAAGGAAGCTAGAGATGAAGGCACAGATAGAAGGATAGAAACCATAAGAGGGCAGTTTGGAAATTAAAGATTTATGCCAGACTTGATCGAAAACATTTGAGATGTCAGTTGCAAGGTTGTTACCAGTAATATTTCTTACTGCTTTGTTCTGAAAATTGTCCTGTTGTTTTAGTGCAACCTGTCCACATCCAAACCACAAAAATGAGCAGTATTCCAGCTGAGAGCACACATGACTTGCAAATTATAGTCAACTACTCATCATTGAAGTAGAGTACAGTAGTTGTGGATTCCATACTATAATCCAATGGCTGCTAATTAAAAAAAAGAAAAAAAAAATCATCCTTAAAAAAACATAGAACTACCTTAAAAAAAAGGGGGGGGGGGGCCATGGTTAGGATTACAGCAGCCATAAGTATGCAGTCTTGTATACCCTTTACAGAATTATGGCTGTCATTCTTTATTGATTTAGTAGTTCTTGGGGTTCCCTTCGTCCGTTTCTTGTATGTACAGTTCATCTTTGCATTTTCACAGCAAAGACAAACTCTGTTGCTGGGCAAGCATGGCAGGAATTTACAAAATTCTCCACACCATCCATCAGCAGCAGAGCAACACTTGTGTCAGTCTTCTCCGAAAATTCTCCCCTCATCATTCATGCAGAGCATTCCTCTCTCAGGCTCAAGTAAGTAATTCATCTGGTTTTGCTTGTGCTTTCTTCATTACTCTAAGAATATAAAATAGCCCAGTCCAGTTGTGTATAATGCATGAGCTACACCCTTAACACCCATCATGTTGTAAGCTTTTCTCATAGTACAGTATAAATAAAAAAAAATTGTATAAATAATTAACTTCATCCTGGCCTCAAGCCCAAAGTCTCCCCTTTACTCTTCAGTCCACAGCACCACCCTCTATTACTACCCTTCAATTACCAGTATGCTACCAAACACCATTGTCCAATGCTAGAATGCCCATTCGATGCCTGCAGCCAGATAAAATGACAATGGTTCCTCCCCATGCAAGTCTCTTCTAGCAGAACAACATGAGGCAGGAAGGGAAGGAAGGACTGAGGGAGGTGTATGCAGTAGATCCTGACATCACTACCTACTAGGTGTCACAGTTAAAATGAGTCTCTTGCTCACTAGTGTTGTGGGGGGGTCACGTTATATTCATCGAAGCTGGATTTGGTGGAGTTTGTTGTCAGATTTTGCGTTGTCTTATGAATTCACATAATCACTTTTTCTAAGGTTCAGTTGATTTTGAGTTGAATTTTTGATGTTTCATATGAATATGATGCATTATACATGATTAGACTGTAATGCACAGGTGTAGTAATTAACTGTGGACGTTAATGCAACCAGATGATTTTGCCACATTGTGGAGCAAGCTCCCCCACCCCCCAAATTTCAGACATATTTTAGGCTATAGAATATGGGTATTGAGCATACCGGTAATCTAAACCCAGTACTGTAGCAAATAGCCTGCAGTAGTCGAACTTCTGATTGACAAGGATCTTATTAGCCTTCCTCTGGAACCCAGTTTATCTGGAAAACTGGTTAATATGGACTGGATTTCCCCTTAATTAATCTAGAATAAGTGGGTTTTACTGTACACCTGCATCTCATAAGCAATTTCAGCCAGTATGTGTTACAGCCTACTTGATTGTCTAATTACTACTGTGTCTCAGCAGTCATCGTGTCAGAGTGTGTTGGCTACTGTGTCATTGTGTCAGTTTAAGCCTTGTGTAACTGCGGGTTGAGGTGGCTTGGTGGTTATAGCATGTTTTTTCTAACTTGAGGAATTTCCTTAACCCCATCTTAGCTCAGTTGATGGCCTTGTTTAGTCAGACTGTAGAGTTGCTTTCACTAGCATCCAAGGAGACTCATTCCTGCATCATAACTAAAGCTCATTGCATTTTATGCAACCACAACTTCGTATTCATGTTATGTGAGCAACCTACTTCCATCAGATGAAAACAGATGGACTGCAGTGCACTCATCTCGTGATGCATGAGCCCTGAGTCTAGAGTTGGAGCCAATATCATGACAGACATTTAACCCCTCCATGGCCGCCTGTGTCAAATGACATTTAGCTGATTAATGGCCACAGGCGTCGTTTGAGTGCTGCCTATAAAAAAACTGTAAAAAATTTTTGGGAAGTGAACGAACATTCTGAATGTCTTCAGACTGGCCTACACTACACCCCCATACACCTCATCAAGAGGTTCAGTTCCTGCTGCTGTGATGTGTGGATTTTCTATTTTTTCGCTCCTGGCCATGCTTAAATAAGCACAACTTCACCCATTATCTCGACCCAGGCAGAAAATATCATCTTTGTCCTCTCTTGCAAAACACACAACCACCTGCTTATGATTATGAAGTAATATAGGCTTTAACAAAAAAGACATGAAAATAAAAGAAAAATTCATTTTTGTCTTGGTATCTTTACTTATTTGCTCAGGTTTGTTGTACTGTTTGGATCATTCGATATAGTGCGACTTGTAGAAAACTGTGAAAACTTTCGGGAAGTGAATGATTCTGGGACATGAGACTGACCTTCACTTCATGCTTTCACACCTCATTTGTCAGTTCACCACCTGCTGCCATGACAAGTGGATGTACAAATTTTTCGCTCGTGGTCATGCCTAAACACACGTAGTTACACCTGTTATCTTGACCCAGGCAGAAAATATCATACTTTCCCACACTCACGACAGACAGACAGCACATATATTGTGAAAATAACAAAGTAAAATGATAGGGAAAGGTGAACGTCTGTAAATGTATTGATTTGTGCTTTGTCTCTGTATTCGTAATAATTAGACATTCGTAGTTTTGAAACTGCATTACATTTCTATTTTTAGCCATGCATGTGGTATGGGAGCAGCTAGTTGCAACTCATCTTCCTGTTGCCAATCGGATTTGACCTTCCACTTTCATCTCCCATGGGAGAGTCTAGCCTCGGGGGACGGGCAATTTTCTCATTTAGGACTGAAAATTCAACCCTTTCACTCCCTTTTCCGAGCATGGGCACAATGATAATGTAAAAAATAACTCGAAACTACCATAAACATATTTTATATCAATAAGGTGAAAAAATATTCATAATTTTTTTTCGAGCCATTCCTAACATATTCGTTTCGTTTTTGTTTCGTTTTTAAAGGCTCCAACATGCTTGCATGTGTCGGCCTTGGTCACCTAATGGCGGCTCTCCACGCTGCATGATCCATTGCAGCCTCCCTGTTCAGTCCCTTAACCCTAAGGTTACACTTAATGACCTCGTCCCATGTCTTTCTCGGTCTACCCCTCAAAACCCCACCCCCAATATTAACACTTCTCACCTTCCTCACCCAATTATCATCCCCCATCCTCTCCACATGTCCAAACCACCTCAATCTACCTCTCCTCATCACAACACCAATACACTTCAGTCCCATCCTACCTCTCAACTCTTCCATTGTAAACCCAGCCCCTCCAGGCCTTGGACACAGGGACGCACTGCACATCCACCTAATCATTGTCATTTCTGTACGTCTGAGCCGGCGAATATCTTCCTCCTTCACTGCCCAGGTCTCACTGCCATACAGCATTACACTCCTAACACATGCTGCATACAAAGACCCCTTAGCACGTAGGGAGAGCCCTCTCAATGTCAGGAGAGGCAAGAGCTCCCTGAACTTCTTCCAACCACTTCTCACCCGAGCCACAGAGCTAGCTCCAGCCCCACCTCCAGCACACAACATGTCTCCCAAATAACAAAACTCTTCCACACACTCAAGAGATTCACTAGCAAGTTCAATCCTTTCACATCTGACAATCTCCACCTGCTCACCCCGGCACGCCGTACACATAAAATCAGCATTATCTCGCAGTCTACCTCTGATACCACTACATCTCTTATGCACCCATTTATCACACACACCGCACAAGATGGAATTACTTCCCATGCCCTTGTGGCAAACTGCACATGGCCACTCTCCCTCGTCTTTGACAGCACCGCCACCAACCCTAGATATCATCACTTTTGTTTTATCTGCATTTACTCTTAAACCCTTTTGCCCCATACCATCTCTCCACTTCCTAAACCTTTCCTCCGCCTCCCTTTCATTCTCTGCAATCAACACCAGATCATCAGCATACAACAACTCCCACGGGAGTCCGTTTCTAAAGTCACGTGAAAGGGCTTCAAGTACCATGATAAACGACATGGGACTCAAGACTGACCCCTGATGCACACCAACATTCACGGAAAACTCATCACTCAAATCTCCATTCACTCTCACCTGGGTGTGAGCACCCACATACATGGCCATAACCACCCTAACCAGCCACTCCTCCAAGCCAAGCTTTCTCATTGCCCACTTCACCACCTCTCTAGGGACACTGTCAAAGGCCTTTTCCAAATCAACAAAAACAAAATAAAGATCCCTTCTCCTACCAATAAATTTTCCTGAAGCTGTCGAACAATGGATATGGCATCAGTGGTCCCCCTACCTGGCATGAACCCGAGCTGCATCTCATCAACATTCACTCTTTCTCTAATCATACCTTCTAAAACTCTCTCCATTACCTTCATTATCTGATCTAAAAGCTTTATACCTCTATAATTTCCTCTTTCCAGGGCATCACCCTTCCCTTTATACACATTTACAATTACACTCTTCAGCCAATCATCTGGGACAACACCTATCTATCTATTGCCAGACGCCTCAATCCCGTTTGGGGTGGCCACAAACAAATCGCCTCCAAGTCGCCCTGTCTCCCGCCATTTCACTGCCCTGCTCCCAACTCACACCCCCCTCTCTCATATACCTCTCCACCCCATCCCTCCATCTCATCCTCGGTCTCCCCCTCCCTCTTCCACCCTCCACCTCACTCACATACACTCTCTTCTTCAGTCTTTCACCCTCCATCCTCTCCACATGGCCAAACCACCTCAGTGTGTTCCTCACAACGCTTCCTATCACATCCACATCCACACCACAACGCTCCTTTATATCCTCATTCGTCAGCCTCTCTCTCCATGTGACTCCACAGGCTCCTCTTAAATAACTAATTTCCACTGCTCTCACTCTTGACTTGTGTCTTTCCAACAATGTCCAAGCTTCACTTCCGTACGTTAGAGTTGGTATCACAATACTGTCATGTAGTAACTTTTTTACTTCCATGCTCACTTCCCTGTTTCTTATCACTGCTTTCAAGGAACCAGCAACCTTTCTTCCCTGCTGTACCCTTTCAAGCACTTCACCCTCCAAACCTCCATCCTTACTCATCACACTACCCAAATACTTAAACGTACTCACATTTTCCAATTCCTCACCATCCAACCTCGCTGTACATTCACTGACTTCACCTCTCTCAAAGACCATCACTTTACTCTTCCCTACATTCACCTTTAGGTTCCATTTCTTACACACTCTCTCAAACTCATCCACCAAGCCTTGCAGCTCCCCTTCGTCTTCACTCAACAACACAGTATCATCTGCAAACAACAGTACAGGGAGTTTCCAAACACTATCCTCTCTCACCAGGGCCACTCCAACATCCACTACCCTACCTTGTACCTCTTTTATTACCCCATCCATGTACAGATTGAACAACCATGGAGACATGACACATCCCTGTTTCAAACCAACTTTCAAAGAGAAAAATTCACTTAGTTCACCATCCACACGCACTGCAGCCTTCGCACCATCGTACATACTCTTCACAGCATTCAACAACTTCCCATCTACTCCATATATTCTTAACACTTTCCACAATCCTTGTCTATCCACCCTGTCATATGCTTTCTCCAAATCCATGAAAGCCGCATACAACTTCTTTCCCTTCTCTAGAAACTTTTCCACTAAAGATCTAAGAATGAATATCTGATCTACACAACCTCTTCCCTTCCTAAAGCCTCCCTGTTCTTCTCCAACTAATTTCTCTGTTCTTTCTCTTACTCTGTCTATAAGTATCCTACCATACACTTTTCCTATTATACTAAGAAGACAAATGCCCCTATGATTACCACACACTTCTTTTTTCCCCTTTCCTTTGTACAGGGGAATAATTATACCTGACTTCCAATCCTCCGGGACTCTACCTTCCTCCCAGGCCAATCTGCACATCTTCCACATCCATTCTACTACTATCTCTCCCCCATGCTTCAGCATTTCACCACACACTCCATCAATTCCTGGGGCTTTCCCCGATTTAACTTTCTTCATTGCTTCCACAACTTCTATCCTACTAATTTCTTCCTGTCTTCTCACCTCCCTCCTTCTCCCAGCCATTCCCCAGCCACTTATACTCGCATTACTTCCATCCTCTACGTTCAACAATTCCTTAAAGTGTTCTCTCCATCTGCTCACTTTTTCTCCCTTCTCCACTAGTAATCTACCATTTTTATCTTTCACTCCCCTGCTAACTTCACTTCCACCCTGTCTTACTCTTTTCACTTCTCTCCAGAACATCTTCTTATAGTCCCTCCACTTTACACTCAAATTCCTTCCAAATTCCTCATCCACTCTCTTCTTACTCTCTCTTACTAATCTTTTCACCTTTCTCTTCCTTTCCACATATAACTCTCTCTTCCGCCTCTCAACTTCTTCCACGCCCCTATTTCTCATCCATTCATTGTATGCTTTCTTCTTTTGTGCCACAGCCTGTTTCACCTCTTCAGTCCACCACGCTGTTCCTTGCACCCCCCTCCGTCTTCTCTTCCTTCCACACACTACATCACATGCTGCACATATTTCTTCTGTAAATATCTTACACACACCTTCCACGTCTCCCATCTGCTCCAGTTCATATTTGCCCAATCGTTCCTCCACTTCTCTCTTATACTCTGCCTTTTTCTCATCCTCTTGTAACCTTTCCACTCTCCTTGCAACTACTCCTTCCTCTCGTCTTTCCCTTCTTCTATTCCTCCACCTTACTTGCATCCTAATTCTGGCCACCACCAAGTAGTGGTCAGAAAGTCCACTCCCCCAACCTCTATACACTCTTGCATCCTTTACACATCTTCGCATCCTTTCATCCACACACACATAATCAATCATTGCCTTCCTTTCATTCAGTTCACCACCCACCCTTCTCATCACTCGCCATGTATACCTGTGGATCATTTTATGCCTGAAGAGGGTATTGGCTATCACCAACCCCCTCCCAGCACAAATGTCCACTAATGCACTCCCATTCTCAGCTATCTCAGCAGGCACACCCCACTCACCAACTATTCCATCCACCTTCACATTACCAACTTTACCATTCATATCACCAATCAAAAACACTCTCTCATTCCTTCCAAACTTTTCCATGCACACTTCCACATTTGTCCAGAACTCTTCTCTCACTCTTCTAGCACGATCTTGCGTTGGCGCATACACACACACAATCGCCCACATTTGTATTCCAACTTTCAACTTTACCCACACAATCCTTGACCCAACTGATCCATACTGTCTTATGCTCTTCTTCCATCTTTTACTCACAACTATTCACACTCCTTCCTTTGCCCTCTCATTCTCATCTACTCCTGCACATATACCCCATCCATACTCCCATTCTCTCACACTTTCTCCTCTCCATTTTGTTTCAGTTATTCCACATACATCCACTTTCGCATCCTCAGGCACCTGGACAATCTCTCTCTCTTTCACCTCATCATTCGCTCCTCTTACATTCCATGGAACAACACACTCATGGGACAACACACTCATAAATAATCCTATTTATCAGGTCAGTGACTAAACTCACCCCTATATCGCCCGAGGCCTTCAACATTTCGGCAGTCAACCCAGACACACCTGCTGCCTTCCCCACCCTCATCCTGCCTATTGCCTCACTCACAGTAGCAGTATCAATCAAAGGCCAAGGGCCAGACACTGGATCTGCTGGCTCCAAACCTTCCCTGTCCCAGTCAAACTCCTCATTCAACAACCGGTTATAATGCTCTCTCCATGCATCTTTAATATCCTCACTGTTCACCACTACCCTTTCTTCGTCATTCTTCACACACTGCTTACCTATGATATCCCGATTATCCCTCTTCACCTGACCTGCCACCTTAAATATATTTTTCCTTTCCCCATGATTTAGGTTATCAAGTAATTGTCTCTGTGACTCAGACTTTGCCCTGTATACCTCTCTTCTGGCCCTACGCTTGGCAGCCAAATATTCCTCTTTGCTACCACCCTTCTTCCATTCCCGGAAAAGCCTTCTTTTCTCCTTAATTGCAGCTTCTACACCCTCATCCCACCACCAAGTTACTTTATGTCTTGGTGATCCTCTTGTCTAGCCGCATGTTACATCAGTAACTCTCAAGAAATTGTTCTTGAGGGCTCTGTACTGTTCATTAATGCCTCTGTCTACAGCTCCCTGTTCAGCCACCACTCTCCTCAACTCGCTATAGAAGGCATCCCTTACTACTTGGTTTTTCAGCTTCCATATTTTCCTCCTAGGTACATAAGTCCTCTTTTTCATCACTTGTTCTTTAAGCACCGTATCACAAATCAACAGTTTGTGCTGCTGCACACACTCCTCACTTCCTATAACTTTAACATCCCTCACTAACCTCCTATCGGCCCTCCTAACCAGAAAATAATCTATCTGACTGCTATTTCCCCCAGACTCATACGTAATTAACCTACTGTCTCTTTTCCTAAAATATGTGTTGCACACAATCATATCCGTTGCCTCCCCAAACTCGAGTATCCTTTCCCCTTCTGCATTCCTTAAACCATATGCACATCCCCCATGCACTCCTTCATAACCTTGTGCTGCTTCACCTACATGACCATTTAAGTCCCCTCCCAAAATCACTATCTCATCATCCCGCATACCACCCACTACACGTATTAAATCATCCCAAAATCTGTCTTTCTCTGATTCATCCAATCCTGCCTGTGGAGCATATGCCGATATAATCGCAGCTACCTTTCTTCCCAACAGAATTTTCACTACCAATATCCTATCGCTTGCTCTCAAAACATTCATAACATATTCGACCCATTTCTCCGCAACCATCACACCAACACCTCCATATCCGTCTGGCCCCCCCTGCCAAAACAACTTATAGCAACAGTCCTTCCCAACAATCTTTCTGGCTGATCCACCCCTGTACCGGACTTCCTGCAAACACGCCACATCCACCCACCTCCTACTGAATGCCTCAACGACTTCCTCTGCTCTTCCCCTCAAACTTCCCACATTCCATGAACCCACCCTCATCCCCATGGGTGATTTACTGTCCTCAGGCTTGCTTTGAAACTTATTTTGTTTTGTCATCTTCAGTATTAATAAAGGGGGGACAGACACAGCACAGGCCCCACTCACTGCACAGTCCCAGGTCCAGGCAATGGATCTGGGACCCCTAGCCCACCAGCTTACCAGTGGCTGTGGTAGTGGCCTCGGGGCACCCCGCCAGGACAGCTGCAGGGACACCCTCCAAGCGCGTCTTGGCACTGCAACTATCCCGCCATTATACACCCACTGATAGGGCAGCCTCCTGGGTCGCTACTCCCAGGTTCGGGCCCCTCTCTATTGGGCGGAAGCGGCAGCCTGGGAACCGCAATGCCCTGTACCCTCTAGCACAGGCCTGAGCCCCATCTCGCCCTGGACCCACGATCTATGCTGGCAGAACCCACGCCACGCCTCCCCTCAGAAGTCCGCCACTAGGTAACGAGGGCAAAGTTTTCTGGCCGCATGCCCTTGCTGGCACCAACCCCTGTAACGTAGTGGGATACGTTGTGTGAAATGTAAAGTGCATGTGGTGTAGTGCATTGATAGTTAGAGGAAATGTTTGGGAGAGTATGCTGGTCTACTCTCCATGTTACTGTCACACTGAAAAGGTCAGCAAAGGGGGATGGTTAGATAGCCAGTGAAACAGGAGCTCCAGCTCTCCCTATCACCAGCATTCCCATTCCCCTCGGGAGTACTACCCTGTTTGGCCCGTGCTACGGCCTCCTCTTATGTACTGAAATCATTCGATATCATCATTTCTCATATATGCGCAACATTTCAGCACCATTCACATTGTTTTGCGGGGTAAAAAAAAATGATAACAACACCTGCGAAGTTGCACTGTGGCAGCACCTCTCAGTGGTGGATATCGGTTGCCGATATTTCTGCAACTTTTGCGCTCCATTGCAAGCCACAGAATGGGTCTAGGAAGCTGAGATTTGCACTGTTAGGTGCGTCTGAATTTTCTCGTCAATATGGCAAGAAAAAATAATAATTTTTGAAACTTCAGAAAATGGCCCTAGCAACGGCCTTGGGTGCACAGAAAATTCCGGACCCACAGCCACGAAAGGATTAAAGTGTCTCTTCATATAGGGTACAGACTTTGACACATACTGTAAGTAGTCACTACAATACTTCCCCTTTCACATCCATCACATCTTACAGATGCCTTGTTCCCATTTGTATTTTTCCAGCATGGGGAAAGATTTATTCAGGCTGTCTCTCCTTCTGAGGAGAAAGTCTGGTGCTGCAAGGGACCTTATATTGATTGGAACTGGAACACAGTCTGGTGGAAAGTGTGTTATGCCCTTTAATATAATCCTTTTAAATTATCGTCAAGTGGTAGGTGGGGGCACTCACCATCCACACTCTCAGTGTAGTGCTGCTCTCGGCTGACTGCTCTTTCCTCTCTTCTGTCCTTTTCTCCCTTCCTCTACCATTTTTCTTTCTTTCATTCTCTCCTCTTCCTTCTGTTTACGGGTGACTCTACATTGACTGACAAGCCAAATGGTTTCCTGTACACCAGGAAACCATTTGCTGTGCTGGGTGGTAACCATATAACCAAATTGTGGTACATGGTGATTTAATAGGTACAGTAATTAAGGCACTCCAGTTGGATTGAGCCTGGGAAGGTTTATATCCAAGGAGTGGTTGGGGTTTATTATTCACATAATGCCACTTAGGGGTGAGTGAGGCTGGTCACTATCATCTTATATGTCAGGATATAGAGGAGGATCAGGATATGGAGGAGGATCAGCCAGAATGATTGCTGGGAGGGATGCATGTTACAAGTTACTTTGACAGGGTAGGGCAGAGGGATGTGCTGGTGTGGGTGTGTTGGTTATGGAGAAATGGGTGGACTATATCATGAATTATAATGTGAGTGAAAGGATAATAGTAGTGAAAATTTTGTTCTGTGGGATTATATTTGCAATTATATCGGTGTATGCTCCACAGGCAGGCGTGGATGAGGTTTAAAGGATGACTTAATTTGTGTAGTAAGTGGTATTGGGGATGATGAGAATAGTTTTGGGAGGAGACTTAAATGGTCATGTAGGTGAAGCAGCTCAAGAATATGAAGGAATACATGAGGAATGTGCATATGGTACTGTACAAGAAATGAGGAAGGGGAGAGGATATTCAAGTTTGGGGAGGCATTGAACATGATTGTGTACAACACGCATTTTAGAAAAAGAGAGAGTAGGTTGATTACATACGAGTCTGGTTGAAATAGCAGCCAAATAGACAATTTCATGGTCAGGAGGGCTGATAGGAAGGTAGTGAGGGATGTTAAAGTTATAAGGAGCAAGGAGTGTGTGCTGCAACACAGGTTACAGTACTGATATGTGACATGGTGCTTAAGGAGGCAATTAAAAACAGGACCTATGCACCTAGGAAGCAAATATAGGAATTGAAAAACAAAGCTGTAAGGGATGCCTTTAATAATGAGATGAATAGAGTGGTGGCTGAACAGGGAGACATTGATAGAAATGTTAATGAACAGTACAGAGCACTTAAGAACAATCTCTTGAGAGGTCTTGAGTTAGTGTGTGAATGGAAAAGGAGCCCCCCCAAGACATTAAGTAACTTGGTGGCAGTATGAGGGTGTAGAAGCTGCAGTTAAGAAGAAAAGAAAACTTTTCTGGGAGTGGAGAGAGGGAGGTAGCAAAGAGGAATACTTGGCTGCAAGCATAGGACAAGGAGAGAGTTTTACAGGGCAAAATTTGAATCTCAGAGAGTTTTACTTGATAACCTAAGTAATGGGGAAAGGAAGAATATGATATTTAAGGTGGCAAATCAAATGAAGAGGGAGAATAGGGATATCATAGGTGGACAGTGTGTGAAGAATGATGAAGGAAAGGTAGTGGTGAACTGTGAGGATATTAACAATGCCTGGAGAGAGCACCACAACCAGTTGTTGAATGAGGAGTTTGACTGGGACAGGGAAGGTTTGGAGTAGATCCAGTATTTTGCCCTTGACCTTTGATTGCTGCTGCTACTGTGAGCAGGGCAATAGGCAGGATGCAGATGGGGAAGGCAGCAGGTGTGTCTGGGTTGACTGCTGAAATGTTGAAAGCCTCAGGAGATACAGGAGTGGGGTTAGTTACTGATTTGATAAATACCTGGTACGATTATATATGAGTTTGTTGTCCCAGATGATTGGCTGAAGAGTGTAATTGTAAGTGTGTAGAAGGGGAAGGGTAATGGCCTGGAAAGAGGAAGTTATAGAGGCACAAAGCTTTTGGACCAGGTAATGAAGGTAATGGAGAGATCTAGAAGGTATAATTAGAGAAAGAGTGAATATTGATGAGATGCCATTTGGGTTTATGCTAGGCAAAGGAACCACTGATGCCATATTCATTGTTTGAGAGCTTCGGGAAATATATATAGGAAAGAAATGGGCATTGTACTTTGTTTTTGTTGATATGGAGAAGGCCTTTGACAGAAACCCCAGAGAGGTGATGAAGTGGGCAATGAGAAAGCGTGAGATCAAGGAGTGGCTGGTTAGGGTGGTTATGGCCATATATGTAGGTGCTCACACCCTGGTAAGGGTGAATGGAGTTTTGAGTGAGGAGCTTTCTGTGAATGTTGGTGTGGATCAGGGGTCAGTCTTGAGCCCATTTTTGTTTATTATGGTACATGAAGCCCTCTCATGTGACTTCAGAAATGGACTTCCGTGGGAGATGCTGTATGCTAATGATTTGGTGTTGATTGCAGAGAATGAAAGGGAGGTAGAGGAGAGATTTAGGAAATAGAGAGGTGGTATTGGGCATAAGGGCTTAAGAGTAGATGCAGATAAGGCAAATGATAGTATCTAGGGCTGGAGGCAGCACTATCAAATAAGAGGGGGAGTGGCCGTGTGCAATTTGCCACAAGGGCGTGGAAGTAATTCCATCTTGTGCAGTGTTTGTGATAAGTGGGTGCATAAGAGATGTAGTGGTATTAGAGGTAGACTGAGAGGTAACGCTGATTTCATGTGTGCGGTGTGTCAGAGAGAGCATGTGGAGATTACCAGGTGTGAAAGGATTGAACTTTCTGGTGAGTCTCTTCAGTCTGTGGAAGAGTTTTGTTATTTAGGAGACATATTATGTGCCAGAGGTGGGGCTGGAGCTAGCGCTGTGGCCAGAGTGAGGAGTGGTTGGAAGAAGTTTAGGGAGCTGTTGCCTCTCTTGACATTGAGAGGGCCCTTCCTCCTTGCTATGGGATCTTTGTTTGCGATGTGTTAGGAGTGTAATGCTGTATGGTAGTGAGACCTGGACAGTAAAAGAAGAGGATATTCACAGGCTCAAACGTACAGAAATGTCAGTGATTATGTGGATGTGTAGTGCATCCCTGAGTGTGAGGCCTGGGTGGGCTAGGTTTACGATGGAAGAGTTGAGAGGTAGGATTGGACTGGAATGTATTGGTGTTGTGATGAGGAGTGGTAGATTGAGATGGTTTAGGCATGTGGATGGGATGGGGGGTGATAATTGGGTGCAGAAAGTGAGAAATGTTAATGCTGGGCATAGGGTGGCAGGAGGATGACTGTAAAAGACCTGGGATGAGGTCATTGAGTGTGATCTCAAGGATAAGGAACTAAATAAGGAAGCTGCCAGAGATCAAGCAGCATGGAGAACTGCCATTACGTGACCAAGGCTGACACATGCAAGCATGTTGGAGCCCTCAAAAACAAAATGAAACTAAACGAACATCCCTAGCCCTAGGCTTCTATACTCCTCATAGGACAACACAGGATTAGACGATGAATGAAAAAATGCATGATAAATTACTGTCAGCTCTGGTACTGCATTATAATGTGCGTAGAATAGAGGTTGGAGGTGTTTTTTTCTCTCATCTGTACATAACATTAAATGGGCTGGGATTCAGTAGAAGATATATTTGCGGTTTTGTGGACTTGTGGTAGTTTCTCAAGCTTGTCCTGCAAATGTCAAAAGTTTGCTGCATTTTGGTATGTTTTCATATTCCATGGCAAGTATGTAGTCGTTGTGACTATAAAACATATTAAAAATTTTGTCAGTGATACCATGCACCAAAGAAAATGCAGTAAGTACTTAATGCATTGATTTTATTTTTTTAGAGGTGTCAGAGAGTGCCAGACTGGACTGCCACCAGGACACTGTGCTCCAAGCCATCAACATATACAGGTGCTGCAACGTCTACTGATAAAGAGTAAGTTTTCAATGATACAGTTGTGTGATGATATGCTCTGATTATAGAGTGTTGATGTGCTGTAGAGGGACACTGTCATGCAGTGAGGAACTTTCAGAGTGTCATCTGCTACCTAGCTGGCATGCCTAACTCAGTCCTAGGACTGAAAAAATACCATAACTGTGGCAACTTATTGTATACATTACCTGCAGGGGTACCTGGTGTTACCGAGCCAAAAAAGCAAACGCTCTAATTCTGTTTGTTCTAGTTCAGTCTGTCTTTCTACTCCAGAAAAACCCATGTACCTCTTATGCTTTTGAAGAGGGATTATAAGAGGTCCAGGAACTTTCTGTTTCAGCTTTCGCGGACTAACGCACAGTATTTGTGCGCACCTGTTTACCATTACCGGTGACCTTATATGACCTTGGAGGTGAATCTCAAATAGTCTGTGTCCGAACTGGAGGTCATGTGAGTCTCCATGCCAAATACTGTATTAGGCTGCAGGGGTACCCGGCGTTGCCCGGGCCAAAAAGACGTACACTCTACCAGTGACTTCAGTGACCCAGATCTGAATTTGGACCCCCTTAAAACCATCCTTGGGTCACCCAGATTCAGAATACATATGGATCTGGAGGGTCTCTGTCCCATGGTTTGAGCATGGTTGAAGGACAAACAAACAACATGGCTCTTTTATATATATAGATGTCTGGGTAATCTTATGAGACTTGGCAAGACAATAGATCATTTAATTCACCAAAATACTCATATAATTCAGAATATAACATATAAATGAATACTGTTGACCAGCTATTTTGCATATATGTAAATTGGTCTTCCATCTGGCGGTCCCTCACACACAACCAATTCGTTATATTACTAGTGATCTCAGAAGAGTTTGCTTTCATATCTACATTTGTATCATTTGTCTGAGTTAGAGCAGTGTTTTATTGAAGCTTGCCATTGCCTCAGTGTTCTGAAAATTGATATTTACTAGATACCACCACTTGACATTTGTTTCCATACTTCATGGCCAACTAACCCAAAGACAGAACAAAACATATCTTACTTTTTGCCGGCTGTCGAGGCAGGTATATGTGCTTACAGTTCATTTTGTAGTCCATTGTAGCTAGTGATCAAGGCTTGATGATTGATTGAATATTTATTGTTGTAAAGGCACTGTATTTGAATGTCTGATATTTGTTTGATTCTTATGATGTAGCCCCCATGATTTATACAGTTAGGGAAAAAAACAAGAATATAAGTGAACTTAGAACGTGAGCTGCTTAATGAGCTTGGTTAAATTGTTTCCTTCACTCTGATGACGTTAATTTCATTTTATTCTTTATCCCAATGATAAAGTTCACTTATGGGGAGACTGAACTGTATGATGATAAAGCTGTCATTAACAGAATACAGTAACACCATGTGGTCATAGCAAGAAAACTGTAGGTACTGTATATGCAGTCAACCCCTGCAGTTTGAGTTCACATTTTTTCAGATTTTTCTGGGAAATTGTTTCAAGATATTTCCTGCTTTTCCCACAGAATCAGGTGTTTCTAGTGGTTCATAAGTGATTTTTTTGCATATTTTCAGTGAGAAATACTGTCCTGTACCTGTACAGTTAAATTGTACTATTATCAGTCATTTACAAACTCTTCACTAAAGTCCTTACGAACAGAATAACAACAATTTTGGAGGAAAACCAACCTCGTGAACAGGTAGGATTCCGAAGCGGGTATTCAACCATTGATCATTTGCATACAATGAACCAGCTTATTGAGAAAACTATAGAATATAATAAACTACTTTGCCAAGGTTTTGTTGATTACGAAAAGGTTTTCGACTCAGTGGAGCACATAGCAATTATAAATTCATTGCGAGAACAAGGAGTGAATGAGAACATTGTAAACCTGCTCGAAAACATATATCAAGAGGGAACTGCTACAGTTAAATTACATAAGGACTCAGAAAAAATTAAGATTGAGAAGGGCGTGCATCAGGGAGATACAGTTTCACCAAAATTATTTACAGCATGCGTTAATGAACAGTACAGAGCCCTCAAGAACAATTTCTTGAGAGTTATTGCTGTAACATGCGGTTGGACAAGAGGACCACCAAGACATAAAGTAACTTGGTGGTGGGATGAGGGTGTAGAAACTGCAGTTAAGGAGAAAAGAAGGCTTTTCCGAGAATGGAAGAAGGGTGGTAGCAAAGAGGAATATTTGGCTGCCAAGGGTAGGGCTAGAAGAGAGGTATACAGGGCAAAGTCTGAGTCAGAGAGACTATTACTTGATAACCTAAATCATGGGGAAAAGAAAAATATGATATTTAAGGTGGCAGGTCAAGTGAAGAGGGATAATCGGGATATTGTAGGTGAGCAGTGTGTGAAGAATGATGAAGGAAGGGTAGTGGTGAACAGTGAGGATATTAAAGATGCATGGAGAGAGCATTATAACCGGTTGTTGAATGAGAAGTTTGACTGGGACAGGGAAGGTTTGGAACCAGCAGATCCAGTGTCTGGCCCTTGGCCTTTGATTGATACTGCTACTGTGAGTGAGGCAATAGGCAGGATGAGGGTGGGGAAGGCAGCAGGTGTGTCTGGGTTGACTGCCGAAATGCTGAAGGCCTCAGGCGATATAGGGGTGAGTTTAGTCACTGACCTGATAAATAGGATTATTTATGAGTGTGTTGTCCCAGATGATTGGCTGAAGAGTGTAATTGTAAATGTGTATAAAGGGAAGAGTGATGCCCTGGAAAGAGGAAATTATAGAGGTATAAAGCTTTTAGATCAGATAATGAAGGTAGTGGAGAGAGTTTTAGAAGGTATGATTAGAGAAAGAGTGAATATTGATGAGATGCAGTTTGGGTTTATGCCAGGTAGGGGGACCACTGCTGCTATATTCATTGTTCAACAGCTTCAGGAAAATTTATTGGTAGGAGAAGGGATCTTTATTTTGTTTTTGTTGATTTGGAAAAGGCCTTTGACAGTGTCCCTAGAGAGGTGGTGAAGTGGGCAATGAGAAAGCTTGGCTTGGAGGAGTGGCTGGGTAGGGTGGTTATGGCCATATATGTGGGTGCTCACACTCAGGTAAGAGTGAATGGAGATTTAAGTGATGAATTTTCTGTGAATGTTGGTGTGCATCAGGGGTCAGTCTTGAGTCCCATGTTGTTTATCATGGTACTTGAAGCCCTTTCACGTGACTTTAGAAACGGACTCCCGTGGGAGTTGTTGTATGCTGATGATTTGGTGTTGATTGCAGAGAACAAAATGGAGGCGGAGAAAAGGTTTAGGAAGTGGAGAGATGGTGTGGGGCACAAGGGTTTAAGGGTAAATACAGATAAAACAAAAGTGATGATATCTAGGGTTGGTGGCGGTACTGTCAAAGACGAGGGAGAGTGGCCATGTGCAGTTTGCCATAAGGGCGTGGGAAGTAATTCCATCATGTGCGGTGTGTGTGATAAATGAGTGCATAAGAGATGTAGTGGTATTAGAGGTAGACTGCAAGATAGTGCTGATTTTATGTGTACGGCATGTCGGGGTGAGCAGGTGGAGAGTGTCAGACGTGAAAGGATTGAACTTGCTAGTGAATCTCTTGAGTGTGTGGAAGAGTTTGTTATTTGGGAGACATGTTGTGTGCTGGAGGTGGGGCTGGAGCTAGCTCTGTGGCTAGGGTGAGAAGTGGTTGGAAGAAGTTCAGGGAGCTCTTGCCTCTCCTGACATTGAGAGGACTCTCCCTACGTGCTGAAGGGTCTTTGTATGCAGCATGTGTTAGGAGTGTAATGCTGTATGGTAGTGAGACCTGGGCAGTGAAGGAGGAAGATATTTGCCGGCTCAGACGTACAGAAATGACAATGATTAGGTGGATGTGCAGTGCGTCCCTGCATCCAAGGCCTGGAGGGGCTGGGTTTACGATGGAAGAGTTAAGAGGTAGGATGGGACTGGAGTGTATTGGTGTTGTGATGAGGAGAGGTAGATTGAGATGGTTTGGACATGTGGAGAGGATGGGGGATGATAATTGGGTGAGGAAGGTGAGAAGTGTTAATATTGGGGGTGGGGTTATGAGGGGTAGACCGAGAAAGACATGGGACGAGGTCATTAAGTGTGACCTCAGGGTTAAGGGACTGAACAAGGAGGCTGCAATGGATCGTGCAGCGTGGAGAGCCGCCATTAGGTGACCAAGGCTGACACATGCAAGCATGTTGGAGCCTTTAAAAACGAAAACGAAATGCCTAGAAAGTATTTTCAGAATGCTAGACTGGGAAAACAAAGGAGTGAACATTGATGGAGAAAAGCTAAACCATTTAAGATTTGCAGATGACATTGTCCTAATCTCAGAAACAGCGGAGGCATTGCAAGAAATGTTAAATGACCTGACCATAGAAAGTCTGAAAGTAAGACTGAAGATGAACCGAAGTAAAACTAAAGTACTGTAATGTTTAATCCACAAACACGAAAGAGCGTTATCAGAATATGCGACGAAATTCTTGAAGAAGTTAAGGAGTACAACTACTTGGACAAATACTAAATTTAACGAAAGATCATGATAGCGAAATAAAAAGACGCATTACAGTTGGATGGAAAGCTTTCGGTAAACATAGAGACATTATGAAAAGTAGCTTGCCAGTTTGTATGAAACGAAAAGTATATAACGAATGTATAATTCCAGCTATGACGTATGGTTGTGAGACCTGGAAACTGACAAAATCAATGGAAAATAAATTAATCTGTTCTCAGGGAGCAATGCTAAGGTCAGTGTTGGGAATATCTTTAAGAGACAGGAAAAGATCAACTTGGGTGAGCGAGCAGACTAAAGTCAAAGATATTGTGGGGGTTATAAAGGAACAGAAATGGAGGTGGGCAAGAATAAGGGATAACTGATGGAGTAAGAGGCTGACGGACTGGACACCAAGAGAATGTAAGCGTAGCAGAAAAAGGCCAGACAGGAGGTGGAGAGATGAGATAGAGAAATTTGCAGGGAAAACGTGGCAAAGATTGGGTCAGTCATGGAATTCTTGGAAAAGGTTGGGGGAGGCCTTTGTTCAGCAATGGACTAGTTATGGCTGATGATGATGATGATGATGATATATATACAGTACATGTATATATGCATAAATATATATATATATATATACACAGTAAAATCTCAAATTTCGACAGTTTAGAATTCGATGATTCGAATTTAGATGCATTTTGGAGTGGTCTGCCTACCTCACTTTTCGATGCAAAATCGCTAATTTCGATGCTGTCATGGGCTTCATAAGCAGAAAAGTCAAAGATCATCATCTTCTTGAGGCCAATTACAAGGGTGTTGCAAGATATAACCATCCAAGAGGGTGAGGAGGAAGATGTTCACACTGCAGATGTCCAGATACTCAAGGATGATTTTCATTTTGAGGAATTTGTGTTGGATACCGCCACAGAGGAGGCTACTTCAACTAAGTGGTCCACCCCTGCCACACACCACCAACACCAGCCAGCCAAGCGATAATATTCCATAACCTAAGGTTAGTACTGTACTGTACAGTGTGCTGTAACTACTGTAATAAAAACTGTGACAGGATACTGACAAACTGTAACAAATTTTGCTTTATTTTACACTACAGTACAGTATGGCAATACAGTGCAGAACTACTGTTACTTAACGACATTTATAGTTCATAAAGTTTACAGGGAGTGTGGGCAAAAAATCATGATTTTATGTAGTGAAGTTGGGAGGCCCTGGACCCAAATTGATTTTTCCCATTAAAGTTTCAGTTTAAATTTCGATGTTTTGAATTTAGATGCGGTTTTTTGGTACATATGTCCATCGAAATTTGAGATTTTACTGTATATATATATATATATATATATACAGTGCTCGTCAGAAGTATTCAGCGTTGTCCGCCGGGCGCGCAATACTTATGGCCCAAAAAGAATCACCCATTTTTGGGGGTAAGAATTGAGCCACAAGTTTGAGCTCCGAGCATGACGTCACGGTAGCCTGAGGCCTTCTGACGCGCTGGTTGGTTCCCGCCTCAGTCGCCCACGGGCTGCCTGAGAGAGAGGAACTCCGCCGAGTGTCCCTCTCAAATTGCGCCATTTTTTACCGAGTGTCCCGCAGTGTTTTGGCCTTCAAAACTTTGTTATGGCACCTACCCGTGAACTATTGAGTGAAATCATATCCCAGATCATTGCTCTAAAGGAGGCAGGCCACCAGACAAAGGAAATTAGTGAATTGGTTGGTGTGGCACGATCGACAGTGCGTCGTTGGTGTGCGCGGTTTCGGGAGGAAAACAGTGGTGAAGTTCCCACAAAGAAACCGAGGTCTGGTAGGCCTAGGAAAACTTCCCCAAGGTCTGTTAATGTTTTAAAACGTGCAGTGGAGTTTAATCCTTGTGTGAGTGCAAGGAAAATTAAGGAGAGCAACCCGGAAGTGTTTGGTGAGGTGTCAGTGAGAATAGTGTCTCGTAGGGTGCATGAGCTTGGTTACACAAGTCACAGGCCTGTGAAAAAGCCTCTTCTCTCTAGCAGCCAGAGAATTCGTAGGCTTGCCTTTGCTAATAAATATCTAAATTGGGGTGAGGAGCAATGGTTGTCAGTGTTGTGGTCTGATGAGGCAACGTTTAGTGTTACCTGTAACAGAGGAGCATGCAAAGGTAGTGACCCACTTGACCCACGGTATGTAGAAAGCACAGTTAAACATCCTGATTCACTCATGGTATGGGGTTGTTTTTCAGGGAAGGGTTTGGGGAAGCTTGTTGTACTTCCCAAGAACCTCAGAGTGAATCAGGATGTTTACCTGGAGCTTCTGTGTGATCATTTACCAGACTCCTTCGAGCTAACAGGTGCACGAGTGTTTCAGCAGGACGGTGCACCTGCTCACAAGGCCAAATCAGTCACCAATTGGCTTCGTGACTGCGAGGTATCATTCATGACAGACTGGCCAGGAAATAGCCCAGACCTCAACCCGATTGAAAACCTCTGGTACCTCGTAAAGAAGAGTCTCCAAGGGAAGGACGTGAGCTCTCTGCCTAAGCTGGAAGCCGCCATTCGTGACTCCTGGGACAAAATACCCCTCCAGCACCTCAGGAGCCTCGCCCTTTCACTTCCAAGACGTCTCAGGTCCGTGAAGAAACATAAAGGCTACCCTACGAAGCACTAAAGGTAAATAAAATGCATTATTTATATGTTTTTTCAATGTTGAAAGGTTTGTTTCTCAGGAGGGACGCAGGGCGCCCCATACTTCTGACGAGCACTGTATACAGGTAAGCCCTTAATAGAGGCACACGCTGTAGTAAGGGCACAAGCACCATTTTTTAAAAAACGAGAAAAATGCATTTAAAGTTTTGAAACAGCAAGATCTTCCAAACCAACCATACGAATTCGATCTACTTTGCACCAATTGAAAGAAAAATTATCCCTCTAATATGTATCCCAAAATTATTTCATTATTATGCTTTATGCCTTTGCTGCAGCATAAAACATCAGTTAATGTGGCTCTGATACTTTTGCAAAATCATATCTCTTTTACTGCTGAAATCATTTTTTTTTTCCATCTCCTAACCATTGACATTACAACACATCAGAATAGATGTTATAATAATGCCATAATAGTAGCATAGACATGATAATCATTCGTATAATAATGGTAAATAATGATAATAAAAAAAAATCTTTCAATAATGCTCAGAATACAGTAATATCGCAATGTCATAATAATAAAAAGATTAGAATAGGCATAATAGGGTGGCAGGCATACATAAAAAAGGAAGAGAGAGAGAGAGAGAGAGAGAGAGAGAGAGTGTGAGTGAGTGAGAAAGATAGAGAGCGAGAGTGAGTGAGAGAGAGAGAGAGAGAGACAGACAGACAGACAGACAAAGGAAGGGTAGTGTAACATTAATGCAGTGCTCACCAACCCTGCCGACTATTCTCTGCTTCCTAGTCACTTTATTGAAACAACCATCAGCACATGGAGGTCCTATCTTTCATGCCTCCACCAGTTTCTTAGTCATACGGCTGGTGTAAGCCTTACCTTCATTACAAATTTTTTTCACCACATTGGCTTTCCACGTGTCTGGCTTTGGTTTTCATTTATGGCCACGGGAAGGTCCCAGCTCAATACACTCACTATTCTTACTAACACCAGACTCATTTTCACTAACAACAGCCTCCTGGTGCTCACTGTTATCACTCTTATCACCCATGGCTACCACAGTACAACAACACAATGGAAACACTCATGAAATCAACTAAAATAATGAAGCATTCAAAGTGTTCTGTTAAAAAAAGGCGTGGGGAAGAGACTGGTGTTTTGATTGCGTTTATACTGGATGGGGGCATCACTCACCCAATAACAATGCTAGCTCAGTCAAAGCGAATTTTCATTGGCTGCTGAGATCCACCAGCGTGGTGCGTGGGAGAGACGTGAGAGTGAGAAGGAAGCAAGGCTGCCCACACACACCAAAGTACTCCTAATTTAAAGGGAAAGTGGTGCTTGTGCCTTTACTCTGGCGCATTCTGGCAGAGCTGTATTAGGGTGTATACAGCTGAAAACTTGCGGGTGTTTCAGGGCTCACTAGACCGTAAGAAAAATAATCGGAAGGGCATATACGACCTACTGTTGGATAGAGGAAACCCTGAGATAAATTGCAGTACTGGCAACTCGGATTTGGGTGCGGTGGCGCTTGTGCCCTTACTATTGCGTTCGCCTCAATTCACGCGAGGGTTACGTTCCCAGACCCTTCGCGTATGTGGTAAATTCACGTATATGTTCTGCCCATGTGTGCACATAATTACGCATGTGTATTAAGTATATTACATCTGAATAATACTGTTTATGTACTACATACACCTTATAAACTATCATAAAGTATGAAAAACAACAATATGTAAGAAATTTAATACTGAAAGCTGACAAGCACAGGCATAGGTGGAGACACTTCAGCAGTCTGGTGCCCTAGCCCTCACTGCCTCCCGTATGCTGCATTCTGCCTGCGAACAGTTGACTCATTCACCCCAAACATATGGTTCCGAGACAGTTCACAGGCATAGGTGGAGACACTTTAGCACAGTCTGGTGCACTAGCCCTCACTGCCTCCCGTATGCTACATTCTGCTTTCTTTATTGTATGAACAGTTGACTCACCCCAAACATACGGTTCCGAGACAATTCACCGTCAAAACATGGACGATTCCCCATCATTCTATAAATACTGTATACTTATTATTGATTAATTAATACTTTAATAACTAATTTTCAGGGGGATTTTATAACTCATATACTGTAAGTAAAAAACTAGTGTATTGTACTTGCTAAATAAACTGGTATGTAAATAAATGACGGGGAATCGTCCTGATGGTGAGTTGTCGCCAACATTCCTTCCCTAAGTTTGTCCAACACTTTAACTTTCTCTGTCAGCGACATCACTTTACGAGTCCATTTTGGTGTGTTACCAAATGCATCACTAGCACTACACTTATGCCCCATGTCGGCAAACAAGGCAAGCAGTCACTGGAAGGCAGAAAAATAAGCCACAAATAACAATTCGCGAGTCACGCATGGTTCGACTGTCGGATTCAAACTGACTGTGTGGTGCGAGGTAGACCGACCTTACACACACACACACACACACACACACACACACACACACACACACACACACATACAGTACAATCCCAGTTAACCGGGAGGCTTGGGGAATTAACCTTCCTGGTTACAGATTTTTCCCGTATATCTGATATTCAAATCAATTCTATACAAAGGCTATAATTCTTACAGCAGTAAATACAATTCAGGTACTCAGCACTCACATCAAGGGCCACACTAAGAGATTCCACCTGAGAAATTGCCCCGTAAACACACACCATGGTCATAACGCACGTGCATGTAATACCTAGCAGTACTGCAAAATGCACAACTCTTAACTACCGAATTATTTGGTGTATGTACTGTAGTCATAGAAATGGAAAAATAAAGAAAACCTTGAACATTTATTGAACTGAAAATCTTGAACATTTATTAGTGAACTGATGCTATGTTAAGACTGCACTGTAGAATTCTCACGACACCTGTTTCCCCACGTGAGCTTTGTTTACGTTCCCTGCCCCAACTCACTACCACCATTCCACCCCTCACCCACCAGTCAGCTGTTTTGCACCATTCTGTTAACTACCGAAGTATTCGTTGTATGTTCTGTACTCATGAAAATGGAAAAATAAATAAATAAAATCTTGGACATTTATTGGTGAACTGATGTTAAGACTGCACTGTAGAATTATCACAACACCTGTGCCCCACATGAGCATTGTTTATAGTCATGGCCCCGACGGTTCTTCCTAACTTGACCTCCACCATTCCACCCCTCACAAGCCAATCAGCTGTTTTGCATTAAATAAATGATGTACAAAGTGCAAGCATATTATTTTTTTTCTTCCAGCAAAGTAAACATTCATTCCTATTAACATTTTGTTATTCAACTCTGCCAGTGCAAATAAGTTCTGACATGAATTAATGTGGTGCAAGTCGGTTAGGTTAGGAAGAAAAACGCACCGGCGTTTGGTTTTTTTTTTTTTTTTTTATTTTTTTTTTTTTTTTTTTAATGCGAGGAAGAAGGAATCAAAGGCCATGAGCCCGCAGTAACAGTTCCCCCCAAGAGAAAAACAAAATACAATAGAGAGCCAAATTCAAGATCCGATCATTTTGAGATGCCTGGACACACTGCGTTTGAAAGACTGGAGATCATAGGCAGCAGGAAATACAGATAGAGGGAGACAGTTCCAGAGCTGACCTGTTGCATAAATGAAAGACTGGGAGTAACGGTTAACTCTTGCATTAGAGAGTTGGACAGAAAAGGGATGAGAGTTTGCTGCCAGACGGGTGCCACGCGCACATTGTAGAGGTGGAGGAATGCAAGCAGACAGTTCAGAGGAGCAGTGACCATTAAAGTAGCGATAGAAAAGAGATAAAGATGCAACAGTGCAGCAAAGAGACAGAGGTTGAAGGGAGTCAGTAAGAGGAGGAGAGTTAATGAGACGAAAAGCCTTTGACTCCACCCTATTGAGAAGAGCTGTGTGTGGGGAGCCTCCCCACACATGAGAGTTGTACTCCACACAGGGGCGGATAAAACCCCTGTATAGAGACAACAATTGTGCAGGGGTAAAGAAAGAGTGGAGTCGGCTTAGCACACCCAATCTTTTGGAAGCAGATTTTACAAGAGAGGTGTCTGGTTTACGAATTCCATGCCTGTCTTTGAGACGATTTAACCGTCCAATACTGAAATCACACTCGACTTCTGTATTCATTTTACTGTGAAACTCTCTTGCTTTTTCTTGTATAAGAGGACCAGAATTAATGTGCTTCCTTAGATCTTGCTAAGCAAAACCACTCGTACCATGAAGAGTATGCCATTTTTTCAATGGACTCACTTTTTTCGCTTTTCATGAAAAATTCATTGAGCTTGGATGCTTGGGTCTTGATTTCATAAATCACTGAATTTCCTACATTATATTCAGTCATCAGTGTTTTGTAATGTTCGCCATCTTTAAGTTTATTGCATATGTCCAGCTTCTGTTTCAAGGTAAGCATGACACACTTACGTTTAGTTTGCTCTTTAGGCATTTTGGAGCGTAGAAATTACCGTCCATCAGAGCAACACAACAGCAAGAGAGCTTGTTTACTGTCTGGTGGTAAAAAGCAGACTGGTGATTTGTGGAGGGTGTGGAGGATGACTGGGAAAGAGGGGGAGAGGAGGGGTGGTTGAGGATTTACTAGGGATTTACATTAGCTGAAAATGCCTTCACCTCGCTTTGTCCAACTTCACCCACCCTCGCGTGACACGGTAAAATGGCAGTTTGGCGGTCCATTCAAATTGGCGCACAGTTATAACTTACTGACACATTCACCAGCCCTTGAATTTTCCCGTTTTTCTGAGTATTCCGTTTGTGTGGATACCAGATAGCAGGGATTGTACTGTATATGTATACATACGGGCAGCAGGTAGGCATTTTTATATATTATTTATTTCTCCAGTATATTAAAATTATTTATTTGAATACTATAATTTTGTTTTAGTTATTGTACGAAAAATTTGTGGATAACCGAAATCGCGTGAAAAAAGTTTGCGTGAATTAAGGGCTTACCAGTATATATATACAGTATATACATATATATATATATATATATATATACAGTGCTCATCAGAAGTATCAAGCGCCCTGTGTCCCTCCTATGAAACAAACCTTTCAACATTGAAAAAACATGTAAATAATGCATTTTATTTACCTTTAGTGCTTCGTAGGGTATCCTTTACGCTTCTTCACGGACCTGAGACGTCTTGGAAGTGAAAGGGCGAGGTTCCTGAGGTGCTGGAGGGGTATTTTGTCCCAGGAGTCACGAATGGCGGCTTCCAGCTTAGGCAGAGAAGTCACATCCTTCCCTTGGAGATTCTTCTTTACGAGGTACCAGAGGTTTTCTATCGGGTTGAGGTCTGGGCTATTGCCTGGCCAGTCTTTCATGAATGATACCTCGCAGTCACGAAGCCAATTGGTGACCGATTTGGCCTTATGAGCAGGTGCACCGTCCTGCTGAGACACTCGTGCACCTGTGAGCTCAAAAGACTCTGGTAAATGATCACGCAGAAGCTCCAGATAAACGTCCTGATTCACTCTGCAGTTCTTGGGAATCACAACAAGCTTCCCCAAACCTTTCCCAGAGAAACAACCCCATACCATGAGTGAACCAGGGTGTTTAACTGTGCTTTCCACGTAACGTGGGTCAAGCGGGTCACTACCTTTGCGCCGGCACACACGTGCTCCTTGGTTACAGATAACACTAAACGTTGCCTCATCAGACCACAACACTGACAACCATTGCTCCTCACCCCAGTTAAGGTATTTGTTAGCAAAGGCAAGCCTACGAAGTCGCTGGTAACGTGTGAGAAGAGGCTTTCTCACAGGCCTGTGACTTGTATAACCAAGTTCATGGACCCTTCGAGACACTGTGCGCACAGAAACCTCACCAAACACTTCCGGGTTGCTCTCCTTTATTTTCCTTGCACTCACCCGAGGATTAGACTCCACTGCACGTTTTAAAACATTAACAGACCTCGGGGAAGTTTTCCTGGGCCTACCAGACCGCGGTTTCTTTGTGGGAATGTCACCACTGTTTTCCACTCGAAAATGGGCGCACCACCGACGCACTGTCGATCGAGCCACACCAACCAATTCACTAATTTCCTTCGTTTGGTGGCCTGCCTCCTTTAGAGCAATGATCTGTGATATGATTTGAATCAAAAGTTCACGGGTAGGGGCCATAGCAAAGTGGCGAAAGCCAAAACACTGCGGGACACTCGGTAAAATATTGTGCAATAAGAGAGGGAGACGCGGCGGAGTTCCTCTCTCTCACGCAGCCCGTAGGCAACTAAGGAGGGAACCAACCAGCGCGTAATAAGGCCTCAGGCTACTGTGACGTCATGCTAGCACTGCAAACATCTGGCTCAATTTTTAGTACCAAAAATGGGTGATTCTTTTATGGCCATAAGTATTGCGCGCCCTGCCATAGGCACTCGATACTTCTTACGAGCACTGTATATATATATATATATATATATATATATATATATATATATACATTATGGCATCTGGCAATAGATAGATAGATATATACAGTATATATATATATACTGTATACAATTACCTCTCAACTACCACGCGTTTAAAAAACGCTTTTCCATTTTAACACAAGCAAATGTTTAAAGAGATATATTTAACTAACAAGGGCTTCTCGATTTAACGCGACTTTACACGTAAGTGATGGTTTCAGATTAGCCGCGCGCGCCTTGGACAGTCCCGAGCTGATTGACCGTGTGTGGCAGTTTATGCATAAATACAATTTTTTATTTGTCTGTTGCTTAAACTGGTTTTATTCGAACTATAATATTCGAAAATGAAGTTTGGCCCCATTCTGAGCAATTTGGCTCATTTTCGGACAAAATTTGGCCAGGAAAGTGATGGTAGATCTAAATTGTTACAACTTGATGCTGCTGAACAGAAAGAAGAAAACCACTCAGACCAAGATAGAGCAGTTCTTTATGAAGAAGACAGAAAACTTAAGGGAGTTATCTTCATCACCAGTAGCACGAGAGTCAGAGGAAGAGGAAGAGGAAGGACAGCAGAGCGAGGAGGGACAACAAATTTAGGGTGGGGAGCGGCGGGAGGTGGGGCAGCGGGGTAAGGAGGGACAGCAACAGACGACGAGTGATGCATAGATGAAGTGATGCTGTGTGTTCTTATTGTTTGTGACCTACTTACTGTAATGAAAATGTTGCTTTTACTGTAGTGTTTTTATGACCTACTAATGCATTAATAATGTTGAGGAACTTTCACAATGCCGTGAATGAAGCAGAATTGAAAGAGAATCCACATAAGAAACGAAAACTTATGTATTTGGGGAGAAGTAAACAACTCTTCGGCCCAACTAGGGCTCAAATGTTGTTTATTTCTCCCCAGATATATTGTTTTTGTTTTTTACGTGGATTTTCCTTCAAATTAATATTGTTGCTTTTAACTTTAGAGTAGCATAACTCCCCAAATGGGAAGACTTTCCCAGAGTCCAGGAATGTAACCCCCAATATTACCATCGTTTCTTATGGAAAAATTATGTTTAAAAAACGCGTTTTTAACTAACGTGACCACTCCAGGAACCTAACCTTCGCGTTATTTGAGAGGTTACTGTATATGGAGCCTTTGTGGTACAGTGGTAGAGTGTGCGTTTTGTATATGGGTGAGCCAGGGTTCGCGCCCCGCCAGGGTAATAAACTTTGGGAGTGTTCACCCGGCCATGTCCTGCATTGGCGGACACAAGGGGTGCTGTGGTTGAACCAGTGTCGCTTACTATAAAGTATGCATGCACCCAGTTGGCTTGCACGGGCCGATTACACTTGGTTCATAGACTACACACATATCCAAAGTCACTCCAACACTGCAATTACACTTACAAGCACTTCTCACCCTACATACAATCTATACCAGACAGCCAAAGCCACTTGGTAGAGATACATTGGCTGTATCTTCCCGACTTCAGTCGGGATAGGCCGGTCCTGCAGTGGATACTCAAACGGCTGATTATATATATATATATATATATATATATATATATATATATATATATATATATATATATATATATATATATATATATATATATATATATATATATATGTGTGTGTTTATATATATATATATATATATATATATATATATATATATATATATATATATATATATATACAGTATATATATATATATATATATATATATATATATATATATATATGTAATCCCTGTACTTTCCGGATGCCCACTTTCCGGACATCCCCACTTACCGGACATTGTGGGCCTGGACCATCGGAACCGAAAAATGGCCAAAAAAAGAAAAAAATCCCCCCAAAATCTGAATTTTTTCCCACCCGTAATTTGAAATTGCCGCACGGCGCCAAACAGCTGCTTACACAATGGCCTCTTCACCCCTTCCATCCTCCCCCATCCCCCCTTCCCTGTCAGGGTTTCTGTTTGTTATTTTTCATTACCAAATGTGGGCCAATTTGGTAATGAAAAATTCGTTTGGTAATGAATCAGAATAATGCATTACCAAACGGATTTTTCACATGTATGAGGATACACAGGATGGAGATGGTGGATTGGTTGCTCTCTCTGATTAATCTGCTACCCTACATAGTGGGAAAATAATCAACATGCAGTTAATTATAAAGAGAGTGATTACATGTATTTCCACTTGTATATATAATAAGTGAAGAATAAATGCTAGCTTTACGAATTTGGTGATGAAAAGTTAAATTTGGTAATGAAAGTTGAGGAGATTGGTAATGTGGCTGTTGCGATCTGGCGACTCTGTTTCTCCGACATTAACAGTTACTCCCTAACTTCAATTGTGAATAGATGCTTATCGCACTGGAAGCCACACGTGCTCGTTTTTTGTGAATAAGCAGTGAATATACTGCAATACCTCGCATCTAGACCACATGGGAATTTACAGTGTTGTGCAGTGTTAAGAAATTTGAACTTAGAGTGCAAAGGATCAACGGTGGAGTGCAAATTGGCAGTTTAAACAGGCAGTTAGAACTGCAGTAGTGCAGTTAAGAACAATGTGCAGTGTTAAACAATTATAACTCACAGTGCAAAGAATTAAGTGCAGCACAACACTGGATTACTGTACGTGCTTCAAGAGCGTTTTCACCGCTGCCAAAACCTTAGAGAGGCAGCCACAAGCATGATGTAAGTACCCTGGCTGAGGTACAGTCACTTCTGATTCCTCATTCTTTGGTTCCTTTTCATTTATTTCATGCTTTATGTCCATTATTGGTGTGAATAGGGTCTTAAATAGGTTTAAATAGGTGCTATGCATGTCCAGTAGGGAGTTAGTTGGGTGGCTTTCAAAGTTAGGCTGGTTAGGGTCCATAAGTACCAGTCCAGGAGGCTGGTGCCCACTACAGACAGGACCACTTTCCAGACATGCCTTTGGCTCTGTTACGGCAGATAGTGGAGGGATTACTTATATATACTGTATATATATATATATATATATATATATATATATATATATATGTATATATATATATATATATATATATATATACTGTATATATATGCATATATATATATATATAAATATATATATATATATACTGTATATATATATATATATATATATATATATATATATATATATATATATGTTTAATATATATATTTAAGTAATCCCTCTAATATCCGAACGCTCAATATCCGAACATCCCCACTAACCGAACATAATCGTCCCGGGATCCAATATTCCCAAAATGGTCAGAAAACCGCAAAAAAATATAAAAAAACCCGAATTTTTCCCGTATTTTTCCCGTAATTTGAACTTGGCGCGCGGGGCGCGGGACAGCTTTGTTGTGGCGCGTCATTCCTCTGACGTCCGATAGAGTGCCGCTGCATCCTCCCCACTTTCCACCTGTTTCTCGTCGCGAGTGCACGCTCGTCATCATGGCTGCCCATGTGCTTGCTTTTGTGGTGGTTCCTTACCTGCTGCAGGCACTCCTGCTGCTCTTGGGCCTCCTATTAGTGTGTGTGATGATGGCCCCACCGCCTGAGAAGAGGAAGAAAGTAGTGTTGACTCTGGAGAAGAAACGGGAGATATTGGAGAAAGTAGATGCGGGGTGGTCTTCTTCCCGCATCCTCTGCGAGTTCAACCTGGCCCGATCTACTTTGTTCGATATCAAGAGATCCCGAGACAAACTCATGCAGTACACGGCTGACTTCTCGTCAAGAAGCAAACGCAATGTGGAGAGGAAGGTGATGTTTACTCCCAAGTTTGCTGAAATCGACTGCTCCACGTTGATTTGGTATCGACAGCAACATACTGCTGGTGTGATGGTATGTGGAATGGAGCTGAAGGCTGCTGCTGAGAAGTTCACCAGGCTTCACGACACCCTAGACTTCAAGGCATCCGAGGGTTGGCTCTTCGCGTTCAAGTTACGGCATGGCCTTACCAACTGTAAAGCTCATGGCGAAGCTTTGGACGCTAACGAGGATGGAGTTGACGAGTTTTGGCACAAGGTGAAGGGCTTGATCGACAGGGAGGGCCTCACTCTCGGTCAAGTCTACAATGCTGACGAAACTGGTTTATTCTATCGCTCTTTGCCAACGAACACTCTAGCCGAGGAGACGGAGAAGCGTGTACCTGGCCGCAAGCTCTCCAAGCAACGGATATCTGCTTTGTGTTGTGCCAATGCTAACGGCATGCACCGGCTTAAGCCCGTTATTGTTGGCCGTGCAAAGCAGCCTCGGTGTCTTCGTGGAGTGATGGATGTCCTTCCTGTCATCTGGTACCATTCTTTGAAGGCATGGTTTACAGCCCAAATCTTCAAAGACTGGTTCCACCGCCACTTCATCAAGGAGGTCATCAATTACCAGACGAAGACACTGGGAATCCCGCGCGACCAGGTAAAGGCCCTCCTTCTCCTCGACAATGCACTTGGCCACCCGTGCGACAAGGACTTGGTGGCTGAGAATGGCCGGATTAGGTGCATGTTTCTGCCACCTAATACAACTGCTCTCATCCAACCAATGGACCAAGGAGTGATTGTGGCAACAATGCGCCTACACCGCCGGAAGTTCCTGGACGAGGTGATGGTTGTTCTCAAGGACAAGGACGAGCGCAGGGAGGGACAGGACACGCGAGGCCAGTGGACTTTGGAAAACCTTCGCCGCTACAACATCAAGTCTGCAATCTACAACTGGACCAGTGCATGGAAGGAAGTCCCTGTCAAGACTCTAGAAAATGGTTGGTCTCGTCTGCTTCTCGGAACAGATGTGGAGTACGATTTTCTAGGGTTTGACGTGGATGACTTCCATGCACGGCTACGTACGCATGGCGATGATGTTGATGTGGACGATGTGCGTGAGTGGTTGGATGACGACGAGGGCGATCCTGGGTTTCAGACATTGTATGATATCGAGATCACATCTTCATTTGCAGGTGTCAGTACCCAGCTTGAAGATTCCGACGAGGACGGCGACGATGATGCGGACTCCTCATCATGACACTACTCCAGCCATCCCCAAGCTGAGTGCACTCCGGGAACACGTAGAGGTTGTTCTCGACTACCTGGAACACCCGGACTGCAACAGGGACATGGGGCCCTTGGGACTTGTGGAGGAAGTGCGTGCTTTCAGGCAGCGCATCATCAATCATCAGAATCGTCGGTCCTTGTGTCAATCAACGATTGACAGTTTTTTCAGGCCCGTGACCCCCGCTGTGCCCAGCCCTGGCTCCACTCCGTTGCCTCCCCAAGACAGGCCCTCATGCTCCGAGCCACAGCCCAGCACATCAGCCATGGTGGAGTCACCTCTCGACGTGAGTTTGCGTCTGTCTTCAGAGTCGTCTGCAGTGGGTACGCCATCACCACGACCCAGCGACGCACCCCTAGGTCACCTGCCATTGATACTCTCGGACTCTGACAGTGATTAAACAGCAAGAACTTCTCCACTAGACCACACGGGAATTTACAGTGTTGTGCAATGAAAAAAACAGTGTGTTGTGTTAAGGATTTACAGTTGTGAGTGAGAATACAATTTTGGAACAAAATTTAACGTATATAGACTTGATTGTTTTTGCTTTAGAAAATGGTTAGAAGAGTAGGAAAAGTTAAAAGTGCAGAGTGCAACACTTAGTAAGTTACAATGGAGCAATGTTGCCTCCCTTGCATTATTTTACAGATATTTTTTTGGCATACCACGTTGAGTGCACCGCTTCCCGTCCGATCAGCGAAGTTAAGCAACGTTGGGTCTGGTTAGTACTTGGATGGGTGACCGCCTGGGAACACCAGATGCTGTTGGCATCCCTACGTGTCAAGTGGGGTTGGTGGAGGATTAGTGCCCCTCCCTGTAAAACAATTAACTCTAAGCCGTTGGCCACCCCGTTTGGGATACATGGCGTCTGGCAATGAATGAATGAATGAAATGAATATTTTTTTGGCAAATGCTCAGACGAAGTTGCGTCCATGGTGCCACCTCTCCATGCCTTCCCTCATGCTACACGGGCATCTGGTAGTGCTCATGACTGGAATGTCACTCAACCATATTGCAGAACTTCTGCCTATCAGAATTCTTTCATTCCCCGAACTGCATCTCTCTGGAACTCGCTTCCCTAGAGTTGTTTTCCTCCAAATTTCAACCTACAACTGTTCAAGTCTAACTGTTACAGATATTTTATGAACAGAGGACACCAGTAATCTGGTGTATGGATTTTTTTTTTTTTTCCCCATTTGTTTTTCCTTCCTCCGTTCTGTTATTGAAAAAAAATAAATAAATAAATAAAAATAGACAAGAGTGCGCACTGTGAAGAGAACAGACTTCTGAGTGCGATTGACTAAGTTCAGTGCAAGACTTCATGAACAGTGTACTGCAAGTGCTTCAGGAAATCCTTCTTACTGTCAGAGTCCGAGAGGAGGCGGTTATTCATCGAGATGGCAATGGACTTGCTGTAAGTAGGCAGAATGTTTCATACTGTACTTTTTTCCATACTATACTTACCTCAAACACCTCATTTCACTCTTTAATGTTCTTTATTGGTATGAATAGGGTGTTAGGAGCTATGCATGTGCAGTAGGAAGGTGTTTTTCTGAGTTAGGCTAGGTTAGGGTCCATAAGTACCAGTCCAGGAGCCAGGCACTTGTAAGTACCCAGAATGTTGAATAGTGTATGAACCTACCTCAAAACCCTCATTTTATGCTTCTTTTGCATTTATTTCAGTCTTTTATGTGCCTTATTGGTGTGATTTGGGTCTTAACCCCTTAACCGCGGGGCGTCACTTTCGTGACGCTTGGGAGCAAGGGATCATACCGCGGGGCATCGCTTTTGTGTTTCTGTGTTATTTTGAATTCACCCGGGCTTCCAAGTGGGGGCTTGTATCATCTATCAGTACTGCCAATGTCCAACACTAGTCAGCACTCCTAATCTCATCTGTACTCCCATCCATTGTTGACAATTTAGCCATTTCTCCCCGTTCTTGACTCCCCTCCCTACCCCCCCTCCATTACCCTATCCTCTCGCCTGCCCGGCCGTGCTACGCTAAGTAAATCTTCCCTGGAATTTTTCACTGATTTCATCCATTGAAATAAGCCCTATGTCCTATTCTTATACCAAATAATATATACAAGAAAGAAATAAGGTAAGTGAGAGTGCCATACACCTGGAATTGGCTAATTATCACCTGACAACACCTCACGTGCACTCGTTCGCTAATTTTCGCTGTTTTTTTCCCCTTGAAATATGCCGTATAATCTATTTTCATAATAAATATACATGTAAGGAGGGAAGGGAGAAGCCTAAGTGATATTTACATTCACCTAGAACTACCTAATTTATAATGTATTGTCTAGATTTCCTGCCAATCATATCAGTCCTAGACAAAGCTGTTTCAAGATATAACATTGGTAGCTCTGAATATATATCTCCTAAGTAGGCCTCTAATCTATTTTCGTAATAAATATACATGTAAGGAGGGAAGGGAGAAGCCTAAGTGATATTTACATTCACCTGGAACTACCAAATTTATAATGTATTGTCTAGATTTCCTGCCAATCATATCAGTGCTAGACTTAGCTGTTTCAAGAAGTAATATTGGTAACTCTGAATAACCCCTAGCAGGCCTCCACGCTGGTCCTCCGTTATCAGTTCACTCTCATCTTCCGAAGTGAGAGTACGTATGTTTCTTCTTGCTGACTTCAAGGCCTTTTTTCACCCCCATGCAAATGGCCCTGTGACCTTTACCCCCTACTAAACCTCGTGTGGAAAGAGGTAAAGGGCTGACAATTGATAAAAGAGTGATTACGATCTTTCTATTGAGTAAAACAGTGCAAGTGGAATTGTAAATAATGTGTAAACAGCAAGTGAAAGTAATGAATGTAAATATACGTGAACAATGGAAAATAGTTTTATAAGTTATTTCAAGTGACAGTGCACAACACAGTGTAAATTAAATAGAAATGTAAATAATGTAAATAAAATAGAGAACGTAAATAGAAATGTAAATGAGTAGTATTATAAGAATACGAATATATACCCTAGGAGTAATGAAAGTGAAAGTTTCACTCTAGCATGTCTGAATGCTATGAGTTATGAGAGTGAAGATGAAAGTGACATTCACTCTCAATGCCAGTATACAGGACGAGAAAGTGAATGCTACGTATTTTACTGAAAGAAATTGAATCCCTACAGTGACAATAAACTAATACTACTGAAGGAAACTTATGGATAAAGACTGTAGATATATATAAGTGTTATATAGTAATAGAAATATAAAGTGTGAGGGGTTTTATGAATAATAAATGACAGACTACCAAGAGCGAACTAGTGCCAGTGCGACGATCAGACGCGCTCGTAATTTCCATTGCTTTCACAGTGTTTTTTTTTTTTTGAGTATGGATCCCAAACTACTTGAAAATTGTAGAATAGTGTTTATAGTGTTTGTATCTGGCTGTGGTAATCATATTACGGGTTGTCGGGAAGTGTAAAGTGGAGACTTCGTTACCCTACTTCAGAGGTCTCCACAAGTCCTACGGTAACCGACGAAGGCTCAACAATCATTCCAGGAGAAAGCTGAAGGTATGTGCCATAAGCATATGTAATTTTATTATTCTAGGACTAATAACTGATTTTTGGCAAATATTTTTTGAGAGTCTGTCGGAGCCCAAATAACCCCGCGGCACACGCAAGTCATTGGTAAACAAGCCCGCGGTGTAGGGGTTAAATAGGTGCTATGCATGTCCAGAGGGAGTTGTATAGGTGTTTCTCTGAGTTAGGGTCCATAAGTACAAGTCCATAAGCTGGGGCCCAATATCCGGACAGGACCACTATCCGGACCTGCCTATGGCTCTGTTACGTCGGATGTTGGAGGGATTACTGTATATGTATTATTTGAATGTACTGTATATCTACAGGAAATATTTTAATTCAGCATCATACACTGACAGAGCCTTTTCCTGCTCCCCAGACCAAATATCGGGCCAGGCACGTGGCAGGAGGTGTACCGTGGTGTACTGTCAACACAGATTAAACTTGTGAAAACCTTCTCTCTCTCCACTTCAGTCCTTGGTCTCTGTGTTCAACCAGTCATATTTCAAGTAAGTGAATAGTGTGATGAATACAATAAAATGGGTGAATAAACTGAATGAATGCATACTATTTCTGGTGGGTGGATGTATACCAAATAATTGCAGTGGTTAGAATGGCTAGAACTTAGGTAAATGCTGTCATTAGCTGTTTGTATGACTTGATTGAAACACTTTTTGAGTGCTTATAAACTTAACTAGATTGTAGCCTTTCACAGCTGTGCATTGTTTCCGGTAGCTGTTATTCTAAATCTACTTAGATGTCTTCTCTACAATGGACTTGGTTTGCAGTTCTTGGGAAATATCAGTCTTCTTCAGGATTTTAAGTACCATATGACTGTCTCATCCGTTTTCAAGTCAGAATAGTATTTTTTCAGGATTTTGGAGAATGCCTGAAAGGTGGTGGAGCAACTATTGTTGACTGGTTAGTAAGATTGTTGAATGTGTGCTTTGTGCAGGGTATGGTGCCTGTTGACTGGGCAAGTGCTTGTGTGGTCCCATTGTATAAAGGTAAGGGTGATAAGTATAAATGTACTAGCTTTAGGGGTATAAGTCTGTTGAGTGGTGTAGGTAATGTGTATGGTACATCCTTAATTAAGAGAGTTAGAGAGGGTACAGAGAGAGTGATTGGTGATAAGCAGTGTGCCTTTAGGAGAGGAAGGGGATGCTCGGATCAGGTGTTTGCTGTGAGACAAGTGTGTGAAAAATATTTAGCGAAAGGTAAGGATGTGTTTTGGGTGTTCATGGATTTAGAGAGAGCGTATGATAGAATTGATAGGGAGGCTTTGTGGACAGTTTTAAGATGGTATGGACTTGATGTTAGGTTACTAAAAGGAGTGAAAAGTGAGGAGTAGACTGTAGCACCAGTCAAGCAGGGCAGTACTCCCGAGGTGGATGGAAAGCTGATGACAGGGAGTGCTGGAGCTCCCGTTTCATCAGCCCTCAGGACTAGTTCCTGACCATCCCCCTTTGCTGAACTTTTTCAGTGTCTCAGTTACACAGAGAGTAGGCCAGCATGCTCTCCAGTACAAATTTCTGTAACTATCTTCACCAAACTACATGCACAGTACACACTACACTTCCTATTCAAAATTTACCAAAATGGCGTCGTCTTATCAAGCCTCGGAGTCCCCAGGGGGGGGGACCATAAATGCCCCCACCATCTGCCCGTCTCCCGGTGACGACTCAAGGTGCCTGGAACCACGGTCTGACTCTCTTCTTCTTCATTTCTGCAACATTCGCGGCCTTTCCTCAAACTTTCGCTCTGTTGAGCACCACCTCTCCTCCTCTAAACCACACCTTCTTTTTCTAACGGAGACTCAGCTGTCTGAGGCAACTGACAGCAAACCCTTTTCTGTATCCTCCTACTTTCTCTATACTCATTTCAAAGCCAAAGGTGGCTGTTGTGTATATATACGCAACGACTTATCTTGCTCTCGTGTTCCTGAACTTGATTCTTCTGAATTCTCCACACTCTGGCTCCGGCTTTCCTGTCATTCTCTGACTAAATATATCTGTGCTGTTTACTTATCCCCTAATTCTACTGACTATCAAAAATTCTTCGACTATCTTACTTCTACGATGGAACACATTCTATCCATTTCTCCTTTCTCTGAAATCTCCATTCTTGGAGATTTCAATGTTCACCACCACCTTTGGCTCTCCTCTCCTTTCACGGATCCACCTGGTGAACAAGCCTACATCTTTTCTATCCTTAATGACCTAGAGCAGCTTGTACAGCACCCTACCCGTATCCCTGACCGTCTTGGAGAGAGCTCCAACATACTTGACCTCTTCCTCACAACTAATCCTTCTGCTTACTCTGTTAATCTTTTCTCTCCGTTGGGCTCCTCCGACCACAACCTTATTACCTTAACCTGTCCTATCACTCCGGTACGGCCTGTGGACCCTCCAGTGAAACGTCGTCTGTGGCATTTTGGAGCCGCGGACTGGGAGGCCCTCAGGCAGTACTTCTTTGATTTTCCCTGGAATGATTATTGCTTCCGTGGCCGTGAGCCATCTGAGTGTGCCTTGCGTATTATGGAGGTTATTCTCTCGGGCATGGAAGCATACATTCCTTTCTCATATCCTTTGACTAATGCAAGAAAGCCTTGGTTTAATCACGCTTGTTCTAATGCTGTCCGCAACAAGGAGAGGGCCTACAAAAGGTACCGGAGCCAACCCACCCCTGAATCACATCATCTTTACGTTTCTGCCCAGAATCGTGCTAAGTCTGTTCTTCGCTCTACTAAAAATAATTTCATCCATACTAAATGCTCTCAACTCTCCGACTCGAATTCTTCCCGCTCCTTCTGGCATCTTGCCAAAAATCTTTCTAACAACTTTACCTCATCATCCTTCCCTCCTCTTTTCTACTCTGATGGTTCTGTAGCTATTTCTTCTACTGATAAAGCAGATCTCTTCGCACAGACTTTCTCCTCCAATTCTACCTTAGACGATTCCGGTGCTGTTCCTCCATCACTTCCCCCCTCTGACTTCCTCATGGCTGACATTAAAATTTCTTCAGTTGATGTAATTTCTGCCATCACTGGCCTCAGTACTAACAAGGCATATGGGCCTGATGGGGTCCCTCCTGTTGTTCTCAAGAACTGTGCTTCTGTGCTTACACCCTGCCTAGGCAAACTCTTTCGCCTTTGTCTGTCAACTTGTACCTTTCCTTCTTGCTGGAAGTTTGCTCTCATTCAGCCAGTCCCAAAGAAGGGTGACCACTCCCAACCCTCCAACTATCGTCCAATTGCTTTAACGTCCTGTATTTCAAAAGTTTTCGAGTCAATTCTTAATAGAAAAATTTTAAGGCATCTTTCCTATCACACCCTTCTTTCCGATCGTCAGTATGGGTTCCGTCAGGGACGCTCCACTGGCGATCTTCTCACCTACCTTTCAGACTCCTGGTCATCCTCCTTTTGGGACTTTGGCGAAAGCTTTGCCATTGCACTTGACATCTCAAAGGCTTTCGATCGAGTCTGGCATAAATTTCCAAACTGCCCTCCTACGGTTTCTATCCTTCTATCTGTGCCTTCATCGCTAGCTTCCTTTCTGGTCGTTCTATAGCTGCTGTTGTAGACGGCCATCGTTCTTCTCCTAGATCTATCAACAGTGGTGTTCCTCAGGGCTCTGTCCTATCACCAACTCTCTTCCTTTTATTCATCAATGATCTTCTAAGCTGTACATCTAACCCTATCCACTCATACGCTGACGACTCCACCCTTCACCTTTCCATTCGGTTCCCGCAACGCCCATCTCAACAGTTACTTCAACAAGCAAGGGATGAGGCTGTGGCACACCTAATGTCTGATTTGGCTGGTATCTCTGACTGGGGTAAAAATAATATGGTTGTCTTTACTGCATCTAAGACTCAGTTCTTACACCTATCAACCCGACAAAATCTTCCACAGGTATACCCACTAATGTTTAATAATATTCAGCTTAATCCTGCATCATCCTTGAACATGCTTGGGGTTTCATTTACTCGGGACTTATCTTGGAAAGATCATATTACATCTCTTGTAAAATCTGCTTCCAAGAGATTGGGTGTGCTAAGCCGACTCCGCTCTTTCTTTACCCCTGCACAATTGTTGACTCTATACAGGGGTTTTATCCGCCCCTGTGTGGAGTACAACTCTCATGTGTGGGGAGGCTCCCCACATACAGCTCTTCTCAATAGGGTGGAGTCAAAGGCTTTTCGTCTCATTAACTCTCCTCCTCTTACTGACTCCCTTCAACCTCTGTCTCTTCGCCACACTGTTGCATCTTTATCTCTTTTCTATGGCTACTTTAATGATCACTGCTCCTCTGAACTGTCTGCTTGCATTCCTCCACCTCTACGACAGGCGCGTAGCACCCGTCTGGCAGCAAACTCTCATCCTTTTTCTGTCCAACTCTCTAATGCAAGAGTTAACCGTTACTCCCAGTCTTTCATTTATGCAACAGGTCAGCTCTGGAACTGTCTCCCTCTGTCTGTATTTCCTGCTGCCTATGATCTCCAGTCTTTCAAACGCAGTGTGTCCAGGCATCTCAAAATGATTGGATCTTGAATTTGGCTCTATATTGTATTTTGTTTTTCTCTTGGAGGGAACTGTTACTGCGGGCTCATGGCCTTTGGTTCCTTCTTCCTCGCATAAAAAAAAAAAAAAAAATGTAAATAGTAGAGCATATGTAAGAGTGGGAAATACTGTGAGTTATTGGTTTCCTGTGAGAGTGGGGCTGTGGCAGGGATGTGTGATGTCACCATGGTTGTTTAATATTTATAAGCATGGTGTTGTAAGGGAGGTGAATGCAAGAGTGTTAGGTGGAGGTCTGAGTCTGGTGAATGTTGATGGTAGAGAGTGGAATCTGAAGCAGCTGCTGTTTGCAGATGATACTGCAGCGGTGGCTGATTCAGAGGAGAGATTGAGAAAGTTGGTAGAAGAGTTTTGAAGGGTGTGTGAAAGGAGGAAATTGAAAGTAAATGAGAATAAGAGTAAAGTGATGAAGAACATGAGGTTGTTAGATGGTAGGAAGATTAATATAGTTTTGAATGGTGAGTTGCTTGAGGAGGTACAGTGTTTTAAGTCACATGTTGCTGTGGGTGGAAGCATAGATGCAGAAGTGAAGTTTAGAATGATTGAAGTAGGAACGGTGCTGGAATGAATGAAAAAGTGTTTAGATGTCGTTTGCTGAGAATGGATGTAAAGAGGAGGCTGTATGGAGGTGTTGTGGTACCGACTACGTTATATGGGGCTGAAACATGGAATATGGGTGTAGCAGAGAGGAAAAGTTTGATTGTAATGGAGATGAGGTGTCTGAGGAGTATGTGTGGAGTGATGCATATGGATCAAGTGAGAAATGATGAAGTGCGAAGGAGAACTGGAGTTGTTCGGGAGACGGCTGATCGAGTTGAGCAGAGGGTGTTGCGATGGTTTGGGCACATGGGGAGAATGGATAATGAGTTATTGGTGAAAAAGATAACTAGATCTGATGTTAGAGGTGTAAGGCTGAGAGGAAGACCACGAATAGGATGGATGGACATTGTGAAGAGAGCATTGGATGTGAGAGGAATGTCTGTTGAGCAAGGAAGAGTGGCTGTGCATGATAGAAATGAATGGAGAGAAATTGTGAATGAATACATGATGACACAGCCCTGAGGGGATATTCTCCCGCATTTTGTCTGATCAGCTGATCAGGTCAGGTGCGGGTAAGGGAATGGTTCCATTATGATGTGGCAAGGGTAAACCAGCTCTGCTGTCGGGCCCTGCTGTGGATATCACTGATTTCACTGCGCAGTTGACCCTCGTGTGGTGTGGTGCGGTGAGGGTCTGTTCCTTCACCCCTTTGGGGTTAAGATACAAATGAATGTGTTAGAGTGGATGAGTAAATTGGGAGTGTGTCGCCCTGTCTCGGCTACCTCCCTTTCCTTGGAGGAAGCTGCCTAGGTATATAGATAGATAGATACAGCACTTATAACTACCATTATAGAGTTTGTGCTCAAGAGAAATGACAGTCATACATCGATAAGGTCATGAGCTATGCTTCAAAAAATAAGATATGGTAGGTGGCATAAAATGGAGAAGATGGAAGTGTGCAATAGAATTTAGTGAGTGAATCAGGGACACTTTATCAGAGATGAGTGATGTATGTACAGTAGTATTACTGTGTGATGTGTAAGGATGGAAACTGGGAGGATGAAGTGCATGAAAGGGTACAGCAGGGAAGATAGGTTTCTGGTTCATTGAAAACAGTGATAAGAAGCAGGGAAGTGAGCATGATACTGTTTATAAAGGCTCCAACATGCATGCATATTGGCCTTGGCCACCTGATGGTGGCACTTCATGCTGTTCGATCTCTGGACAGCCTCCTTATTCAGGCCCTTATCCCTGAGGTCACAATCTGTGACCTCATCTCAGGTCATTTTTGATCTGCCTTTCACAACCCTTCCCCCAGCATGCACACTTCTCACTTTCCGCATCCAGTTGTCATCCACCATCGTCTTCACGTGCCCAGACCACTTCAGTTTGCCCCTCCTCATCACAACATCAATACACTCAATGTCCCATCCTTCCTTTCAACTCTTCATTCATAAACCTAGCCCCCTCCAGGCCTCGCATTCAAGGACGCACTATGCATCCATCAAATCATTGTCATTTCTGTACGTTTGAACCTACGAATATCCTCTTCCTTTACTGCCGAGATCCCACTACCGTACAGCATTATACGCCTAACACGTGCAGCATACAAAGATTCCCTAGCACGGAGATAGACCCCTCTCAATGTCAGGAGAGGGAACAGCAGTGAAGTCTCGAATTTCGATGATCTAGATTTCGATGATTCAAATTTCGATGCATTTTCGAGTGGTCCATCTATCTCACTTTTCGATGCCAAAATCGCGTTTTTTGATGCTGTTGGGGCTCAACACCAACCAAAACAAGCCGTGCACAAGGCATTGGTCTATTGTCAGTGGCCATCTTGCAACTGTCCTGCCCTCTACAGCCAATGTGTTATCATTTATTCATATGTGAAGCATGCAAAGATATAACAAGAGAAATGAAAGGAAAAGAATCAATAATAGAAATACTAAAACAAAATGAATTACAGGTGGTGGCAAATACAGTGGGCAGAATACTGATATGAAGAGACATAATTATGAATGTAGGGAGCAACATAGAAATGAACAATAGAGATAAAGAGAGAAAAAAAAAGCCATCTTATTTAAAGACAAGAACTCCCGGATGGGAATAGGCGCCAACAAGAACAACAGCCAAGCGCCACAGTTTCAGCCTGTACCTTCCACGTGTGGACGTGCATTTCGCTGCAATTTTGTATGTATTTTCATTGTGTTTTCATTGCAGCTTACCTGTTTCAAGATGGCAAGCAAGAATGATTCCTTGGGTAGCAGTGGTAATGGACGAGTGCAGCTTGTCACCTCTAAATCTTCACGGCCAAAGGAGAAAAGGGAATATAGGCAGGGGCAAAAATCATCATCATCATCACCATCCGGACTTCCTTTTCCACCCTAGGGCAGGGTGAGGATTAGCAGTGTCCAGACAGCCCAAATTTGTCTAGTCCAATGGGCCACGCTTCCATTCACTCATCATTCAAGCCCCTGGAATCCTGGCTTTATCAGATACGCCAAAAACATTCACCACGTTCTGTAGCTTCACATGGGGGGGCGCGGTAGCACAGTGGTAGCGCGCTGGACTTGTGATCAGGGGATTGCAAGTTCGAGCCTCGCCCGGGCTGCCGTGCCGGGAGGGGTAGCTCCCTCCTGTAACCCTAGCGGGGCTATATAGTCCAATACAGGGCTTAGCTCGGGGGAATTCCATTTTCTGTAGCTTCACATAATTGTATCCGATAGAGTAAATCCAGACGCTGCCATGTTAAAAGGGGTGCCAAAATCCCTGATCATGCACGTCTCCTCACAACATTCATCCAGCCAGCTCGATCTCTTGTCAGTTCCCTAGCCTCACCAACTTCCAAACCTCTATTCCTCACACATTCATCCACCATATCTCTCCATCTTCTCCTTGGCCTACCTCGTCTCCTCCTTCCTTCGAATTCGCTCAGATATACCTTTTTCACCCCTCTATTGTTATCCATTCTTTCCACATGACCATACCATCTCAGTACACTCTCTTCGATTCTGGTGTCCACCGACTTCCTCACTCCGCATCTTTCACGAATCACATTATTTCGTATCCTATCCACCCTCTGTACTCCACATACATTCCTCAGCAGTCCCATCTCCACTGCTGTTACTTTTGACTTTTCATTTTCATGCCACACCATAGTCTCATATCCATGTGTTAAAGTTGGCACTAACACTCCTTCGTGTAAGCCTCGTGCAGCTGCAACACTCAAGCCTTTGTTTCTTATCAAGGCCTTCATTGCACCAGCTACTTTTCTTCCTTGTGTCACTCTACTTTCAACTTCTTTTGCACATTTTCCTCTCTTTTCTGTCACTCTACCCAGGTATTTGAACCCTCTCACCAATTGCAGTCTCTCTCTGTTCACTGTTACATCACACTGGGAGTCACCTTCTCTCTCAGTAACCATCACTTTACTCTTTTCTACGATTACTCTCAAGGCACGGCACTTACAGACATCAGCAAAACTCTGCACTAGCCTACCAAGTTCCTGTCCGGTACTTGCAAGCAGTACTGTATCATCAGCATGCAACAAATTTGAGATATTCTATCCATCACCATTCATTACCAACGCCATCCCCCTCACCATTACTCATGTTTTTACTTCTCTTATCGTCCCATTCATATATGTATATATATATTGAACAACCATGGGGACATCACACAACCTTGTTTCGCGCCCACATCGATCGTGAACCATTCACTTAGATGCCCATTAACCCTTACACATGCTCCACTACCATCATAAAACTCTTGACGGCACCTAGCGGCTTACCATCTACACCGTACATGCGCAAAACTTTCCACAATCCTTCTCTGTCCACTTTGTCATATCCTTTTTCCAGATCCATGAATGCCATAAACACCTTATGGTCTTTCTCACAAGCCTTCTCTACTATCTGTCTCATTGCAAATATTTGGTCAACACATCCTCTGCCACTCTAAAGCCACCCTGTTCATCACTCATTAGGACTTCTGATATCCCTCTCACTTTATAATAATTCTTCCATATACCTTCCCTACCACACTCAATAAACTTATGACACGATAATTCTTGCACTCACTTCGCTCACCTTTATTTTTGTACAGGGGTACAATCACAGCCTTCTTCCACTCTGCAGGCACAGTTTCACTCATCCATGCCTTCTTACACATTTCCAACAAGCACTTCATTCCAGTCATTCCATACACTTAATCAATTCTGCATACACCTCATCAACCCCAGCTGCCTTCCCATTTTTCAGCCGCTTCACAACACTCCTCACCTGTTTGAGTGTCACTTCTCCTAGTATTGGATTCCTTCTCTGCACACCCCCAAAACCAATCATGTTTACAGCCGCTTTGCTCTCCCTATTCCTATTCATCAGGCTTTCAAGATAGTCTTTCCATCTGGTCCTTACTTCATCTTCATGGGTTATTAATCTACAACCTACATCCTTCTCACCATCACATTTCTTTCCACTTTCACTTCTACATTTCTGCACCTCTTTCCAGAATAACTTTCTGTTTCCAGAGTAGTTCACATTCATGTTTCTTCCTAGATCCTTATTTACCTCCTTCATTTTCCTCTTCACTAGTTTCTTCATTTGCATCTTGCTCTGAACATATTCAGTTCTTATTTCAACTGAACCCCTGTTCTGTAACCCCTTCAGCCACTTCTTCCTCTTTTCCTCCACTGCTCTCTTTACCTCCTCATCACACCATGCCATATCATTCTTCTTTGTTGTTACTGTTGACGCACCACACACCGCTATAGGATTCCTAACTAAGCAATCCCTTTATGCATTCCACATGCTGTCCAGATCCATTTAATTCCAAATCAGTAATTCTAACTCCTCCTCTACTTTGGTCCTGTAATCATCTGTCATTTCTTTGATCCTCAGCTTCTCAACTTTCAGTCTTTTTCCCTGACTGCTCCTCTCCCTCCTGATCCACCTCACTCCTCTCAGCTTGATCTTGCATACCACAATCTTATGATCTTAGCAGACCTCCACATCGTCCTCTCACGGTCCGCGTATTAGGAACCATTCCCATCATCGACCTCTCTATGAGCACGTAATCAATCAGGCTTCTTTCAACACGATCCCTGTTCCCTCTATACCATGTATATTTCTGTGCATCTCTGTGTTCGAAATACGAGTTACAAATACACAACCTCCTCTTCTGACAGATATCCTTTAGTCTCTTCCCATTATCATTTTCTCCTGGTACTCCATAACAACCCATTATGTCATCCTCAGGACCAGTGCCTACTCTTCCATTCATATCCACCATTACAGTCACTTTATAGTTCGTGGGCATTTCTCCCACTATTTCACCCAGCTCATCCCAAAACCTGTCTTTCTCTCTCTCACACCTGTCCTTACATGGTGCATATGCTACAATTACTGCCACTTTCACGTTCTCAAACTTGAACTTGACATACATACACCTGGAGCTGACACATTTTATAGTCTCTCATGCTGCTTTGCCACATCTCATTCATGAACAAAGCAACTCCTTCCTTGCATCTTCCTCACCCATTCATGCCAGATCTTACACATTTCACACCCTCCCACTCCTCCACTGTGCACCCTTTCATGGTCTTTTCACACAATGCCATCGCGACATATGTCGCACTCTTGAACACATTCACCACTTCCACTCTCTTGCTCTCCTCATTCACACCTCTCACATTCCACATGGCCACATGAATCTGCCATTTGGCTGGGGCCCTGGGCAGGTATTGGACTCTCCAAGGCTCTCTGAAACGACTGCCATTGTTAAGTGATTTTGGATAGAGGAATCTGTGGGAGACACTTAACCCTCCCAGAAACCCCGGTTATATGGTTTCCACCCAGTGTAGTACATGGTTTCCTAGGTACAGGAAACCATTTGGCTTGTCACTCAGTGTTAAGATCATATGGCACCTCTACATTGAGCAGAAATACACCGAGTATACCCTTGCTGACGGGGAAAATCTCTATTCTACACTACAGTATAGCAGTTCAATGCAGAACTGCAGTTACTTAACCACAATTATAGTTCATAAAGTTTACAGGGGGTCTGGGCAAGATATGATTTTATGTAGTGAGGTTTGGAGGTCCCAGATCCAAACTAATTTTTCCCATTAAGAAGTTCAATTTGAATTTTGATGCGATTTTTCAGTACTCATGTCCATTGAAATTCAAGATTTCACTGTAAAAAAGTCACTACATGACAGTTCTGTGGTCCCTATGCTAACAAATGGAAATGAAGTTTGGACATTGTTGGAAGGACACAAGTCAGGAATGAGAGCAGTGAACATGGGTTATTTGAGAGGAGCATGTGGAGTTACATGGAGAGTGAGACTGACAAATGAGGAAGTGAAGGAGCATTATGGTGTGGATCTGGATGTGATAGAAAGAATTAGGAGAAATACGTTGGGGTGGTTTGGTCCTGTGGAGAGGATGGAGATTGAGAAATTGACTAGGAGAGTGCATGTGAATGAGGTGAAGGAGGGGAGAGGGAGGGGGAGACTGAGGATAAGATGGAGGGATGGGGTAGAGGGGTAGTATATGAGAGAGTGGGGTGTATGCTGGGGGGAGGGCAGTGAAATGGCAAGGTAAAGGGTGACATGGAGGAGATTTCGTTTGTGGCCACCCCTTACAGGATCAAGGCATTTATTTTGGCTTTGGGTAGATAGATAGTATTACTGTACATAGGACAGGAACTGGCTAATGTGAATCAACCTGCCAGTATTCTCATTATTCTGTGGAATAACAAAAATGAGTAGGTAACTCCAACACATTCAACAGCTGATCTGCATAGGCTAGTTTATTCTGTGGATTTACAGGATTTTATGGTGCTAACAAGTAGCCTACACATGGTAGCACTTTACACCTTAGGTGGAATAGCACCAGTGTCCACTCAGGAGCCAAACCTCATATTTTCCTGCATCTTGCCGTGGGAAGGTTCCTAGTCCAACTCTGGTGAGGTGCCATCCACAATGAGGCACTTGGTCAGTACATGGTCTGTTTGCTGTACTGTACTTGTAGGATGACCCCACAGATGCTATTGCTTACCTGTGGATCACAGGTCTCCTCATTCAGAAAGATTGAGGTTAAGCAACAACAACAACAACAAAACAAGAGGATGTTAAGCATTACTTTAGTTACCATTACAGTGCTTTAAAAAATGGCATGATTTTTGGGGGGAGTTAGACTTTCTAATGCCGAGAAGTAAACCACCAATTCTTCCACATCCTGGAAGCTGTGGATCAGAAGAGAGACTTCATTCAAAATTCTTATCCCAGTGAAATATGTGTTAAGATTATGAAAAAATATGTGCCATAAGTAAAAAGAAAAAAAAATTGATAATGAAATAGAAATTGAGGCCAGAGTTTAACCATCCATTGACTGTCAGTACTGAAAGATGACTGAAGATGAAGTGCCCCAGATTCTGCTGCAAATAATGATGTAGAAATTTGTTAATGACAGATAGCTTGATGTTTTTTGTGAATACTGTACTGTAAGTGTTGTAAGACTGGGCAACTTAGAATTTAAATTACTGTACAGTACACTGTACTGTACAAGGAGGTCCCGAAGATACGAGCAGTTAGGTTCCATTTGGCATAGTCGTATAAATAATTCTCATATAACGAAACACGAATCTAATGGTAAAATATTGGTTGGGTTCATGGACCCCATCAAAGGTAAGTTATCAAGCTAAAATATACGATATCAAATGCAACAAACATACCTGTATTACTGAACTGTTGAGAAAGCAACCAGAAAGAGCAAATAGTATGCAAATAACATGACTGCACATTAATTAAACATACAAAACGTGCATAACACTCATCTGTTGGTGGTAATGTTGTGCTGGAGGTGGGAAGCTGGCCTGGCGGTCGCCAGCTGAGCAGCATTGCTGGATTTCCAAACGCATATTATCATACCCGGCACGTTAAAATTACAGCTTTTTTATCAAAATTATCGTAGTCATAAACAAAGGTATTTCTTCACATAAATCAGTAATTACTGTGGAATTAATATATTTATATGTGGAGTGATTAGTTAACATTACTCAGAATGTTTAATTGTTAACCCCTACACGCCTGGGGTTATCCGATGTTGCACGCTTCTCCCTATGGGGGATATCAGTGACCGAAAAAATACTCTTACTTCAAACTCTAATATCTGCTGAACTATAACAGCTAGAGAAAAAATTAAAGATACATAAGAATCAACAACTCTTCCTCTTTCAAATGTAAGTAACCCCACGTCTCTAGGTTGTCTCATTGATGAGTAAGGATACGGTAAGTTGAAGTTCAAAGGGGGGAGGGAAGATGCTTGCGGCTATGCATGTCAACCGGCATTGCTCAGCGCCCAAAATCGTGACATTCAAAGACATCAACTGGCGGTTAGGGGTTAAGTACCCACCAGATTATAATACTGGTTATCGTAAGAGTTACTAAATCCTACTGTTGTACTAGTCTTACAGTAGACTTGTTATTTTTGCAATCCCCGATTCATTTTTCAGATTATGAAATTATGAAAGTTATTGCATTAACACATTGCATGCAAAGTTTGTCAAAATATTGTATCTTGCGATAATTATCGCACGTCTGGCAATGCTGCAGCCGAGCAGTCTCGCTGTTTCTCTCCGAGGTTGAGAGAAAACAGCGGTGACTGCGTTTGGTGGGATGACTGAATTAGAATCCTCATACCCCGCACCCCAGACTGAATGTTGTATCACTGGATTTTCGAGATCATATATCGAAAATAGCCCCTAATTTACCCAGGTCATATCATCGGTTTCTCGTACATCGAGTGGTTGTGTAACGGGACCTACCTGTACTGAAGATGTGTTGATAGAGGAATTCGAGTGGTCATCTAGTGGCAGGATAGCAGAATGATTTCAGACTGCTGTTTTGATGTACAGTATGTACTGTTTTTCCAGTACAGCTTTTACAGTAACTACACAAAACACAAGTACTGTACTGCATCTTGCCACTGGGAGTCGGTGAATATGAAATTGAGCAAATTTCTCAAATAGATCCAGTGTAGTAAGCTGCCTCAGACTATTTAGCATCTTGTTTTGTGCAATTTTTTATTGTTTCCATTAGTGCACTAAGAAATACCAAGGCCTATATTGAACTTGCACTCTTATCACAAGTGGACTTTATATCCCAAATTCGTCATTGTGTAATAATGTTTATTTTGAGGGATGTATATTACTGTATTGCATTCATTCTGCTCTCTTAACTGGCAAAATAGTGTGAATTATTTGTATGTCACTGGGATATTACTATATAGGGTATTTAATTTTAGAGACTAGATATGTTGGTTTATGTTTCAATCGCTGTATCTATAGCCAGACACCATAATCCCGTAAGAGGTGGCCGTTTGTCTTTGAGTTAGTGATTTTACATGGAGGGGCACTAACCCTCTGCCAACCCACCTGTTGATTCCTAGGGAACAGGTATGAACTGGTTATATGGTTACCAGTGAACATTGTAAATGGCATCCTGGCTTACAGGAAACCATTTGGCTTGTCACTCAGTGTAAAGCCACCTGAAAGGGAAAGAAGTAATAAAAAGTGACAGGAAAGATGGGAAAAATAGGAAGAGATGAGGGTAGATAGTTTATGTTTACCTGAAATAAATTTTCTGTATGCAGTGTATCATGAAGAAATTAGTGTTTCATGTTCATTTATTTTAGCTCTTTCTACAGTGGCGTACCTGAGGGGGTGCGGGAAGGGGGCGCTGTTTGAAACTGCCCCCTAGGTCCCCAATCGAGGGGGGCCCCAAAAGCCTTGAAAATTTATAAAATAATAACATTAATAATAATAATAATAATAATGGTAATAATAATTTCCAGTCAATTTACTATAATATTTGTTGGCTTTTGTGTTGTAAAGAAAGAATATACTGTATTACCTGCATCTGTGTGTGTTTTCCTCTATCCTGAGATTAAGCCCACAGCATAATAATTGTACACACCTCCCTAATTAAAACACTGTTAATGTAACCCGATCTGCTTATATCTTAACTCAGTTGTGCGTAGAGCTGAATGCTAATTCTTAATCTAGTGGGTCAGCTTTTGGCTTTTTTATCAACTAAATGGTGGAGCATGTTTGTTCATTGCAAATCTTTTTCATCAAAGCTCACTAGATGTTGGAGGGGGGCCCCGCAAAGAACCTAGCCCCCCAGGCCCCCAAATCTCTAGGTACATTCCTGTTATTCTAACTGCATTGTTATCATCTTTGTGAGTATAGAACATTATAGTACAGTACCTGCAGTAGCTTAATTTGTGTTTACTATATTTACCAGTTGTAAGACTTAACTACCGAAGGTTCATCATGTCTGTTTTATTTTTATTATGCAGAGTTCCATTGGGTCTCATGTTGGACTAGCAGTGGCAGTTGGTTCCTTTGTGGGTTTCTTCACTTTTGTCACACCATTCCTCATTCACTGGATCTCCAAAAAATATGTCACTGCCCTCCACTACGATCAGGGGAGAGATGTGTATGTGGCCACTACACTCTCCTTTTTCTTGAGGGAGAAGAAGGTGAGAAGCTGTTAAAGAGACAAAGTTAGAGTAAGTTGTTACCTGCATGATATGTGATATTTTTTGTTGGAAGATTTGGTTATTTTGTATATGAGATTATTTGTATGAGTGGATTGAAGGTATTTCTGTAGTTTGGAGTTGATGTTTTCTTATTAATCTGAATGGCTGAATCCGTTTTGGTTTGTTTTTAAAGTCTCCAACATGCTTGCATGTGTCGGCCTTGGTCACCTAATGGCAGCTTTCCACGCTGCACGATCCATTGCAGCCTCCCTGTTCAGTCCCTTAACCCTGAGGTCACACTTAATGACCTTGTCCCATGTCTTTCTCGGTCTACCCTTCATAACCCCACCCCCAATATTAACACTTCTCACCTTCCTCACCCAATTATCATCCCTCATCCTCTCCACATGTCCAAACCATTTCAATCTACCTCTCCTCATCACAACAACAATACACTCCAGTCCCTTCCTACCTCTCAACTCTTCCATCGTAAACCCAGCCCCTCCGGACCTTGCACGCAGGGACGCACTACACATCCACCTAATCATTGTCATTTCTGTATGTCTGAGCCTGCGAATATCCTCCCCCTTTACTGCCCAGGTCTCACTACCATATAGCATTACACTCCTAACACATGCTGCATACAAAGACCCCTTAGCACGTAGGGAGAGCCCTCAATGTCAGAAGAGGCAAGAGCTCCCTGAACTTCTTCCAACCACTTCTCACCCCAGCCACAGAGCTAGCTCCAGCCCCACCTCCAGCACACAACATGTCTCCCAAATAACAAAACTCTTCCACACACTCAAGAGATTCACCAGCAAGTTCAATCCTTTCATGCCTGACAATCTCCACCTGCTCTCCCTAACACGCTGTACACATAAAATCAGCATTATCTCGCAGTCTACCTCTGATACCACTACATCTCTTGTGCACCCATTTATCGCAAACACTGCACAAGATAGAATTACTTCACACGCCCTTGTGGCAAACTGCGCATGGCCACTCTCCCTCGTCTTTGACTGTACCGCCACCAACCCTAGATATCATCACTTTTGTTTTATCTGTATTTACCCTTAAGCTCTTGTGCCCCATACCATCTCTCCACTTCCTAAACCTTTCCTCCTCCTCCCTTTCGTTCTCTGCAATCAACACCAAATCATCAGCATACAACATCTCCCACAGGAGTCCATTTCTAAAGTCACTTGAGAGGGCTTCAAGTACCATGATAAACAACATGGGACTCAAAACTGACCCCTGATGCACACCAACATTCATGGAAAACTCATCACTCAAATCTCCATTCACTCTCACCTGGGTGCGAGCACCCACATACATAGCCATAACCACCCTAACCAGCCACTCCTCCAAGCCAAGCTTTCTCATTGCCCACTTCACCACCTCTCTAGGGACTCTGTCAAAGGCCTTTTCCAAATCAACAAAAACAAAATACAGATCCCATCTCCAGCCAATATATTTTTCCTGAAGCTGTTGAACAATGAATATGGCATCATTGGTCCCCCTACCTGGCATAAACCCAAACTGCATCTCATCAATATTCACTCTTTCTCTAATCATACCTTCTAAAACTCTCTCCATTACCTTCATTATCTGATCTAAAAGCTTTATACCTCTATAATTTCCTCTTTCCAGGGCATCACCCTTCCCTTTATACACATTTACAATTACACTCTTCAGCCAATCATCTGGAACAACACCCTCATATCCATCCTTCATCCAATCCTACATTGCCTCATGAGGAGAGTAGGAGCCCGGGGCTAAGCAGTTGGTCCTGACATTTAAGATGAGAGTGACCAGCCTCACTCATCCCTGAGTGGCATTACATGAGCAATCAACCCCAACCATTCCTTGGATATAAACCTTCACCGGCTCAATCTGATTGGAACACAATAATTACTCACTAAACCACCAGGCGCCAAAATTTGGTTATATGGTTACCACCCAGCATAGTAAATGGTTTCCTGGTGTACAGGAAACCATTTGGCTTGTCACTCAGTGTAGAGTCACCCACAGGCAGAAGGAAGAGGAAAGAATGAAGGAAAGAAAGACAGAAGAGGAAGTATTAAGTTACCCCTAGGCAGAAGGACAAGAAAAGAATGAAGTAAAGGAAGATGGAAGAGGATGGAAGGAATGGAGAGAGGAGAGGATAAATAGTCATATTTATCAGGTCAGTGACTAACCTCACCCCTATATTGCCTGAGGCCTTCAACATTTCGACAGTCAACCCAGACATACCTGCTGCCATCCCCACCTTCATCCTGCCTATTGCCTCACTCACAGTAGCAGCATCAATCAAAAGCCAAGGGCCAAACACTGGATCTGCTGGCTCCAAATCTTCCCTGTCCTAGTCAAACTCCTCATTCAACAACAAGCTATAATGCTCTCTCCATGCATCTTTAATATCCTCTCTCTTCACCACTATCCTTCCTTCATCATTCTTCACACACTGCTCACCTATAAGATCCCATTTATCCCTTTTCATCTGATTTGCCACCTTAAATATCATATTTTTCCTTTCCCCATGATTTAGATTATCAAGTAAAAGTCTTTGTGACTCAGACCCCACCCTATATATGTCTCTTCTAGCCCTACACTTGGCAGCCGAGTATTCCTCCATGCCACCACCCTTCTTCCATTCCCGGAAAAGCCTTCTTTTCTCCTTAACTGCATCTTCTACACCCTCATCCCACCACCAAGTTACTTTATGTCTTGGTGGTCCTCTTATCCAACCGCATGTTACATCAGTAACTCTCAAGAGAGTGTTCTTGAGGGCTCTGGTACTGTTCATTAACGCCTCTGTCTACAGCTCCCTGTTCAGCCATCACTCTCCTCATCTCGCTATAGAAGGCATCCCTTACTATTGGGTCTTCCAGCTTCCGTATTTTCCTCCTAGGTACATAAGTCCTTTTTTTCATCACTCGTTCTTTAAGCACCATATCACAAATCAATAGTTTGTGCTGCTGCACACACTCCTCACTTCCTATAACTTTAACATCCCTCACTAACCTCCTATCAGCCCTCCTAACCAGAAAATAATCTATCTGTCTGCTAAGTCCCCCAGACTCATACGTAATTAACCTACTCTCCCTTTTCCTAAAATATGTGTTGCACACAATCATGATTGATGGATAAATTGTTTAAAGGTTAGGTAATAGGATTCAGATGTTATTAGGATATCTTCAGCTGTTTTAGGTGAAAGATAGAATTAATTAATAATGAGAGGAAGCTTTTATTAATTATCATAATGTATCATTATCTTCATTATTATTCTGACACCTTGCTTCATATGAGGAATTCCCAGCAGAGAATGATCATGACAGAATTGCCTTCATACTACATCTCGCAGTCTCAGCTACTCAGCTTCATACTCTTTTCTGTGAAATTTACTCTTCCACCCTCTTGTTCCATACCAAATGCTGTAGTCTTTTTATTCAGTTATCATCTTTATTCCAACTTTCAAAAGACTTTCACTCCTGATATATACATTTTCTGAACATATTCATATAATTTCAGATTACCTCCCTACTCATTTAGTAAATCAGCTTCTTACACTTAACAGCACTTCCTTTCATTCCATTGATGTCATAAAGTTTTTCATATGTGTATAGACTGAATACCTGCATGCATATGTAATGCATGCAGGTATTCAGTCATTTTTTTTTGCAGTCTGCAATAAGTTAAGTTCTTTCATTTGGTGGTCAGGTATAATTTCCAAGTAAGAGCATCAGAGGCAACAGAATTTAACTCAGAGCTCTCTTTACTTTCAAACTAACCAACCTATTGTACTCTTCAGCAGACATTGGGTTTGGTAGGTAAATCAGATTGTACAGTATGATGATGGAGAGCTTCTGGGAGTTAGGTAGGACCTGCATTAGTCTGCCAGTCATTTTGATCTGGCCTTAATCCCAACCAGTTGAACATTGTGATTGTTTAATTGGGTGCAGCTTATGTGTGTCCTTGTATGGTCACTCTGTGTTGAAGTTCCTGTAGAATATCTTTCCATCCTACTGTTCAAAAGTCTGCAACACCTTCAGTATACTCATACATGTACCACAGAGATGTAGGTCACTTCTCTAGTGCCAGGAGGTAGTATTCTTGACCCAGTAGAGCTGATGCCCCTCAGAACCCATAACATACTGCGTGAATGTGTAAAGTAGAGCTAATGGCCAGTGTCAGGCATTTGTATGCTGGCTGCCTTGTTTCATTTCTTCATTCATAATGATTATGCAGGCTTAATCAGGTTATAATAAAAATGTGGCAGATGGGGGTTCCCATCATCCTTTCACTCAGTGTAGAGATGCAATATGATTTATACACTGAGTGACAAGCCAAATGGTTTCCTGTACCCAGGAACCCATTTACTTCGCTTGGTGGTAACCATATGACTGGGGTTTTTGGCAGGGTTAAGTGTCCTCCAGATTCCCCTATCCAAAATCACTTAATCATGGCAGCTGTTTCAGAGAGCCTCAGAGGGCCCAATACCTGCCCAGGGCCCCAACCAAATGGGCAGACTTGCATGGCCATGTGGAATGTAAGAGGTGTGAATGAGGAGAGCAAGAGGGTAGAGGTGGTGAATGTGTTCAAGAGTGCAAGATATGCTGTGATGGCATCGTGTGAAACGAAGATGAAAGAGTGCGAAGTGGAGGAGTGGGAGGGTGTGAAATGTGTAAGATCTAGCATGAACGGGCGAGGAAGATGCTTTGTTGATGAATAAGGTGTGGCAGAATGGAATGAGAGACTACAAATGTGTCAGCTCAAGGTGTATGTATGTCAAGTTCAAGTTTGAGAAGGTGAAAGTGGCAGTAATTGTAGCATATGCACCGTGTGAGGACAGGAGTGAGAGAGAGAAAGACAGGTTTTGGGATGAGTTGGATGAAGCAGTGGGAGAAATGCCCAGGAGGTATAAGGTAATTATAATGGGTGATATGAATGGAAGAGTAGGCACTGGTCCTGAGGATAACATTATGAGTTGTAATGGAGTACCAGGAGAAAATGATAATGGGAAGCGACTAAAGGATATGTGTCAGGAGAGGAGGTTGTGCATTTGTAACTCGTATTTCAAACACAAAGATGCACATAAATATACATGGTATAGAGGGAACAGGGATTGTGTTGAAAGAAGCCCGATTGATTATGTGCTCGCAGAGAGGTTGATGATGGGAATGGTTACTGGTATGAGGACCATGAGAGGATAATGTGGAGGTCTGACAGCTTAGGCTGTCTAGTAGAGATTGTATGTAGGGTGAGAAGTGCTTGTAAGTGTATTGTAGTGTTGGAGTGGCTTTGGATGTGTGTGTAGTCTGTGAACTAAGTGTAATTGGACCGTGCAAGCCAACTGGGTGCAAGCATACTTTATAGTATGCGACACTGATTCAACCACAGCACCCCTGATGTCCGCCAATGCAGTACGTGGCCAGAAGAATGCTCCCAGAGTTTATTACCCTGGTGGGGCGCGAACCCTTGTTCTTCAGTGTACGAAAACACACACTTTACCACTGTACCACAGAGGCTCCATATATATATATACATATATACAGTATATATGTATTCTCCAAGTCCACCAAATTTTCTGCCATGTTATCATTTATCTTCACTCTTACATAGTTTAGCAGTCATCTTTGAGCTGCTTCCATTCTCACAAAATTAATCAGCCTACCCTGCACTCTTAACCTCTTAAGTCCAATGACATATTTTTCCTCTGCTCAGTTTATAAACATCCCTCAGTCTCTCCCAGTTCCTCGAAAGGAGGATGGTAGACTGCAGGAGAAGAGCCCCTTTAGCCTTCAGTCCACCAAGTTCACATTTAGGATTCAGATGACCCTGGGGTCACAACAGCAACAGACATTTTTATTCATTTGACATGATATTTTTAAAACTGGTAAGGTTAGATATTTCCTTCTTCAGCCCTTTCACTTCTGGGGGGGGAGGGTCTCTCTTACAGTGTATAGTACGACATTGTGTGGAACAAACCAGTAGTAAGATTAAAATACATATGACATTCTCAGAACATACTCACTCAGCCTGTACATCTTTCCACATCTGCTTAGCACCCTTTCATTCTCAGCTGGAGTTTCACCTGGATGACATCCATGTGCCAGAAGTTCATGATCCTTTTACTATCTTTTTTGATCACTCCTGACTGCTTTTCATTGACGGCTCTCACTCCTCCTCTGTACAGGCTTTTTCATATTTGCCTCATCACCCTCTCATTCACAGCTAGAGTTCCACGTGGATGATGTCTGTATGCCAGAAGTTCCTGGTCCTTTTACTGCCATTTTTGACAACTTTCACTCTCCCTCCCTACAGGTTTTCTCATTTTCCCTTATCACCCTTTCATCCACAGCTGGAGTTCTGCGTGAATGATGTCAATGTGCCGGAAGTTCCTGGTCCGTTCACAACACTTTTCGTCCACTCCCGACCGTTGTTCCTCGACCCTAGTACCTTCTCTGATGTGGAACACTATGGTCGGCTGATGGGGTATGACAAGCCTGTGGATTTCCACCTGGGCTCACCTAAAAAAGAGGATGAAGAGGAAAGAAGGAAAGATAATAATGCTGAAAGAAAAGGAGATAATGAAGGAGTAGGAGGGAAGGAAGGATGTTAAGAAAACTTAAACAAGGGAGGTAAGAATGAGGAGGTGGAGGAGAAGAGAAGGAAAGGTGTTCAAAGTTTAGCCCTTCAAAGTATGTATGTCTCTTGTTAGTGTGTACAGTACACTGTTATGACATTTGTTTCTTGGCTAGGTATTTAGTGTATTTTTTGTAGAGATATATGAGAAAAGGGTGACTTTGCTGAGTTGCCGTATGCAGGTAGACCTTTATAGTGTTTTTTGCCTTTACTAATGTAGTGTGGTTTTGTTTAATGCAGTAACATGCCACAAGCAGGTACAATATCTATATTACTCAAGGCACTACTGCATGTAAATAATAATGATGATGTATGTAAAAAGTCTGCTGTAGGACTGTGAAGAATGAGAGAAATGCTAGTGAAATAATGCATTATATGGAAGAATCATCAGTAAAGTGTAAATATTGATTTTTAAAAAATGATACTGATCTTGCCATCAAATAATAATAGTGAAATGACTGTTTTTGTTATTTGCCAGATCTGTATTCTGTGAGGCAGCAAGTAAAAATTTATGTTTTAAAGCTTGCCATTTTTATTATTTGTCAGATTTTTAAAATGTAGTTATGGATTTTTATTACAAATTGTGAAGAGTCAATATATGTTATTGGTAATTAAGTTGTAAACTGTATCACCAGATTTCCTGTTCTTCCCATGGTGTGCAAAAAATATTGGACTGATCAAGTTTCTTAAGACAGTTGCAACCTTTATATTGAAAATAATGAGTGTTAAGGTATAAGTACACAGTGCCTTCTGTAATATGAAGGCACCATCTCCAGTCATAATGGACTTAAGTTCAGAGTTTTTCATACTAGCTATGAAAATATCAAATTTTTATTTTTATCACTGAGAATTTTTAGTGTGATGAGATCGAGAGCAAATTTTCAGGAATACATCAACCAGCTTCTATCGCATTATGTAAGGTACATTAGTATGGCCAGCATGGTTGTTAGTAGACTTGGATTTTTATAAGCACGGCATACTGAAATGCAATATAAAATTCTTCAAGACCCATCACAGATAATTTTTATGGATATAATACAGCAGAGTACTTGCTAAGGTATAATGTGCCATAAAGTTGGCAAATAGTTTAATTCATTTAGTGATGCCAATTTGGTGCAGGAGAGGGGTGCTGGCATGTGTCAGTTACACAGACATCCCCCATCTCCCTTCATGTCTCCTGATAAGGAGGTGGTGAACTGTTGGAGAAGAGCAGCATCCTGCAGTCCACCTGATTTATGTTTCAGTTGAGCCCTGGGTTGCCTCTGCTACTACTAAATTTTTTAAAATTTCATCAAGTTGGCAGTGAACAAGGAGGAGGTGAGGATTGGTGGATGGTGAGAGATAGCAGCCAAAACAGTGCCCTGTGAGCCCACTCACCTCAGTCCCTTGGATAGACAGAAGTGGGTAGGATGTTAGGAGGTGAAGGGTGGTAAGTGGGTTGAAGGTGTCAGGAGTAGGAAGGGTGACATGGGATTAGTTTTAGAATGTACTGTAACTAAACAGCATACTGTTGGTCAGATGACAGTAATTCCAGCTGAAATAAATCACAGAACATAAAAAATATGGCTACATTAGTGTCGTAGTCACCTGGTGGGGATTCGTGAATATCCTTTACAGTTTACAAGATACTTATATTGTAAAAGTGTACTGCATATTTATGAAATTCCAAGTGTGAAATTGTCTTATGGAGTTCATGTGTTTAGTTCATAGTAATGACATATTCTGACTCTGTCACACTCCTCTACTTCCATTGCACAGTTTTCACTACTAACACCCTTTTCTGATTCATACTTTTCCAGCATGAGGAAGGTATAAGTCATGATGTTATTTTCTTGTGAAGAGGACCTCATATGGACCACTGCAGATACAAAGTAATGATTTAAAAGTAAACCTATATTTTTCAAAACTGTTTTCATTAATATTAAATGTTAAATAGCTGGCCGTAGTTGATATCTCTGTATATAAAACTGTCATTGATGGTTGTATTTATGTCAGTAAATATGTTTTATATATATATATATAAACGGCCATGCCACGTTGAGTACACCGCTTCCCGTCCGTTCAGCGAAGTTAATCAACGTTGGGTCTCGTTAGTACTTGGATGGGTGACCGCCTGGGAAGACCAGATGCTGTTGGCATAACGTTCTCCCTACGTGTCGAGTGGGGTTGGTGGAGGATTAGTGCCCCTCCCTGTAAAACAATTAACTCTGAGCCCTTGGCCACCCCATTTGGGATACATGGCATCTGGCAATGAATGAAATATATACTGTATATATATATGTATATATATATATATATATATATATATATATATATATATATATATATATATATATATGTATGTATGTATATATATATTCATCCCTTACAGAGGAGTTGCTCATTGTGTTCTACTGCTGCATTCTTATTTTTGTAAATATGGTACATATGGAAGCTGCAGTCACAGCACAAGATAGTGACTAAAAAGTTAATTATAGCATACTTAAATTTGTGCATAATGAATCATGTTTAGGTTCACTTTACCAGCGAATGACTGAAAGTTATTGATAGCTTACATAAAACTGCATGTTGTATCTTGTTAAGTGTTGTATCCAGAACTGTAACACCTTTAATGCTGAAGATGCCACATGCCAGTGTTTACAGAATGTTTTGTATTATGAAATTTTGTTCGTAATGGCTTTGCCATTGGCAGTATAGTACGTGGGGTTTATGAACAGATGATCCACCTTCTAAGTCTCATTAGATTCTGCACTAGCCATGCAGGTGGATTCTATTTAATTATTTCTGAGGAGGTACCTCCAAGCTTTATATTGAATTGGTATTGGCTAGATTTTGAACATCCAGGCCCATAAATAAAATTTACAGTGTATGATTAAACTGGTCTTGTCAAGCACCAGTGATGTTCCTTATATGGAGGACATGTAATTCTCAGCAGTAAAGGACTGAAGACTCATCACATTGCTTGCTGAAGATAAGTCATTGTAGTATTCCTTGAACATTGTGTTATTTGTAGTATTGTATTAATATGAAGGATGCTCTTGACTATTAGGTTGTATGCCAAAATATCATCATCATCATCATCATCATCATTATTCTCTCATGTTTTAAAGGGCTTTGTACTCTCATCATCATCAGCATCTAATCCTGTGTTGCACCACGCAGGAGCCCGGGACTAGACTCATAAGATGAGAGTGACCAGCGTCACTCATCCCCGAGTGGCATCGTGAGCAGTAAACTCTAACCACTCTTTGGCTATGAACCAACACAGGCTCAATCTGGTTGGAGCTTCTTAACCCCTAATGCGCGGACAATGGACAGTCGACCCCCCCCCCGGATGGTGGGGTTCAATCGCGGTCTGAGTACCTGTAGGAAAATATTAGCCAAAAATCAGAGATTAACCCTAGAACATTATACTTGGTATGGCAGATAGTACTTACATTCAGCTTTCTCCAGAGACAGGTGTCGAGCCTTCGTGGACTACCCAAGGACTTGTGGAGACTTGCAAAGTTGGGTAACAAAATCTTCACTTTCACACCTCCAGCAACCCGGTTTCCCCTCTACCACAGCCTCATTCTGTCACAGTAAACTTTATACTACAACGTACAGGTAGTTTGGAATCTGTATTTGTACAATAAGCACTGAAAATAAGGCTAAAATCAACGAAGCGTACGGCCGACATGCAGTGCGGCGGCGGTCTTCCCGTCACTCAACAAACACTTCCATTTTCACAGCTAAAAACACGTATTTTACATTATTTTCAATCATATTACTTCCCAAAAGATCACCGTAGTGCGCTTTTTATTCTGCCTTACGCCCGTCACTTTATTCTCGTTCCTGTCGGCCGCTTGCACTGACTCGGAAGAGCTAGAACTCGCCATAATGTCACTTTGAAAGCCTGCGGTAAACTGACGCTAAACAGGGGCAAACCTTGCAAAAAAAAGCTAGTGTGACAACTGGGGAAACAAGCGTTTCCTATTAGCATAAACTGCTTGTGAGAGGAGAGCGCAGATTTACAGTTCTGAGCAGTCAGAGCGCTGCCATGTATCACAGCCAGGCTGGCCAGGCCGTGGTGGGGGGGGGAGGGGGGAAAAACGTGATACTTGGCAACAACGGAGGTCAGTAGTACAAAGGTAAAGTATGTTAATTGTAGCTAAAGGGTGGTGGTACTGATAGACAATACCAGCTGGAACATCCTTGCCCGTGTTTATTCATAATTAACTCTAATCGCAAACGCGACGATCCGCCGTTATGTCCTTTTTGGCGAGCGTCGCAAATGCGACGCCCCGCGCTTTAGGGGTTAATTACCCTATACAGTAAACCACCAGGCACCATCGTATGGTTATATGGTTACCATCCAGCATAGTAAATGGTTTCCTGGTGTATAGGAAACCATTTGGCTTGTCACTTAGTGTAGAGTCACCCATAGACAGAAGGGTAGAGGAAAGAATGAAGGAAAGAATGACATAATAGGAAGGAAGAGAGGAAAGGGCAGCTGCCTGAGAGCAGCACTACATTGAGTGAGTGGATGGTGAACATCCCCACCTACAGTACTAACCTACTGTATATTGTCAAATGGTGAGAGCATATTTATTGCTTAATTTCAAACATCCATCTTTACTCTTGGCTTTACATCTGTTTTCCTCAGATGACTTCATTTGATAGCACTCTTCCATTGTGCTCTGTTCTGCATCAGCTCTGTCATATTACTTTTAGATCTTAGTTCAGCACACACTACCTCATCCTGTGTCTTACATGATCTACAGCTCGCGCTTCACGACCGTAAAGTTGGCAGTTCACACCTGCACCAGGGTGGCATACTTCTGGTGATAGATATAATGGGCACTCCAAGGAACTCCCCTTGCCCTGCAGAGTTCAGGGGATTCCCCCTTCCTTGATCTACCTCTCTGTTGATGGCCCGTTACCTCTGTACTGTACTTCTACACGTAGACAGCCATGTCCCCTGGTCCATCCTTTCAGCATGTCCAATCTCGGTCTCCTTCCTTTCTACTTCTTTCATGCTGCTTTCCACTCCTAGCCATCTTTTCAGTTCTTTTGAAGATATCCCATCATCCTGCTTTATTCCTTATATCCATCAGATCATTCTAATTTAATTTTTTTTCTGGTCTCACTGTGTTCTCATGTATATCCCATGTTTTACTGCTGTACAGTATGACACTTTTAACACATGTACGAAACATTTGACTTCATAGAAAGCGAGAATGCTCAAAGTGTCTGGATGGGTAATAATTCCCTAAACTTTTCAAACCACTATGCACCCTTGCAATGGCACTCTGCTTGGCACAACCTCATGTACTGATGATATTACTGAAGTACTGTAGCTGACTTTGTTCACAGTCATCTCATCTTCAATTTCCAAGGATTGTATATTTTGTACTGAATAGTCTGGCTGTGCCCCTACATCTACGAAACTGGTATTCCACCCCCAGCCTCAAGCTGCATGCACTTCAATATATCTCTCATGTAGCCATTGCATGCATCCAGAACAGAATATGCTACTATAACCCATGCCCTTCCTACATGTAGCATATGTCCAGTTACCCAGATCCATAAATGGTCCAATATCATTGCGACAGATTATGGTGTTTGGTCTTCTTGATGTGGGCAGTTTGATTCCAGTGCATTTCCGTTGCTGCATATTTGAAAATTTAAAGTAGTGGTTCTTAACCAAAATTCCATCCCTTAAAAATGAGCTAGGTTTTATGACAGATTTTCGAAAATTTGGTAGTGTAGCATTTATGTGTGTGTATTCTTGCTTGGCTGTATTTTTTACTAATTTAACAATGTGTGTCATTGGGCCATTATGTCTTTTCATGTGATAATAAGAGATACCAAGATTCAATTTAATATTAGACAGTTCAGAGAACTGAAGAGCTGTGGGCATGAAAAAAAGGAGCATACAATAGGTTCAGTTTACCATAAGGTATAGGAATGGAATGCAGTAAGTATAATTACTCTTTATTTTTGTAGTACAATATATACATCATAAGTATTTACAGACTTAGCCTACATCTCCATCCATATTTGAGCAGCACATCTTGCACTACTGCAAGCTAAATGCAAAGCACAGGTGATAATTTGTGTATAATACAAATTTTCGAACTGCAGCTCCCATATCCTTTTTAAAAAAAAAAAAAAAAAAAAAAAAAAAAAAAAAAAATGTACCTGTATTTCTTATAATTTTACAGAATTGTATGAGCGTAAGCTAAGATGTTGCATTCTTGCCATGGTTAGATCCTAATGACTTGAAAATTATCTGAACACTATTATCTGGTCAGTGTATTTTAGACAGCATCAAAGGTACTGTGCTAGGATACTTCCATATTGTGCATACTTTGTCAGTATATATCTTGGTATGTGAATTTTTGTTTAGATAAATTATCTTTAGTAAGGTATGACTTTTTCACAGAAATTAAAAAAGCACTCTGTACTGCATGTCTGTTAAGTAATAGGTAACTGAAACCTCTTTATGATTTTATATATACTGTACATATATATATATATATATCATCCATCCCATCCATCATCCAATCCTACATTGCCCTACGAGGAGCGTAGGAGCCCGGGGCTAGGCAGTTAGTCCCGACATTTAAGATGAGTGACCAGCTTCACTCTTCCCCGAGTGGCATTACATGAGCAATCAACCACAACCACCCCTTGGATATAAACCTTCACCGGCTCAATCCGATTGGAACGCAATAATTACCCACTAAACCACCAGGTGCCAAAATTTGGTTATATGGTTACCACCCAGCATAGTAAATGGTTTCCTGGTGTACAGGAAACCATTTGGCTTGTCACTCAGTGCAGAGTCACCCTCAGGCAAAAGGAAGAGGAGAGAAGGAAGGGAAGAAAGACAGTAGAGGAGTGTAAAGTTACCCGTAGGCAGAAGGACTAGAAAAGAATGAAGGAAAGGAAGACAGAAGAGGATGGAAGGAAAGAAGGATGGAGGAGAGGAAAGGGCAGACACCTGAGAGCAGCACTACATGGAGTGAGTGGATGGTGAGAGCCCCCACCTACCACAATATATATATATATATATATATATATATATATAAAATCATTCATCATCTAATCCAAAGATGCCCCATAAGGAGTGTAGGAGCCCTGGGCTAGGCAAGTTGCCCAGCCATTTAAGATAAGTAACCAGCCTCACTCATTCCTGAGTGGTATTATGTGAGCAATAAACCCCAACCAACCCTTGGATATAAACCTGCACCCGCTGAATCCAATTGGAGTGCCTTAATTACTCAGTAAACCACCAGGTGCCAGAATTTGCTCACATGGTTACCACCCAGCATAGTAAATGGTTTCCTGGTGTACAGTATATATATATAGTACTGAAAACTTCCATCAGATCATCATGATTATCATCATCATCATCATGAATTTTTTTCCATGTAATGATTTAGGAAAGATCTTTGTCATTATTTATTATAATTTGTTAAATAATATATATATATATATATATATATATATATATTTATATATATATACAGTAATCCCTCTAATATCCGAACGCCCAATATCCGAACATCCCCACTAACCGGACATAATCCTCCTGGGATCCAATATTCCACAATATATATATAAACTGCATATATATATATATATAAAATCATTCATCATCTGAATCCAAAGATGCCCCAAACAGCTGTTACACCATGGTCCCTTCACCCCTTCCATTCCTAAGTAACCAGCCTCCCCTGTCAGGTTGCCATTTGGTATTTTTCATTACCAAGTGTGAGCAATAAACCCCAACCAACCCTTGGTAATGCATTAGAATAATGCACCCGCTGAATCCAAATGGAGTGCCTTCACATGTACTGAGGATAAACCACCAGGATGGAGATGGTGGATTTGTTCTCTCATGATTAATCTGCTACCCTACATAGTGTGAAAATAATCAACATGTTGTTAGTATATAAGGAGAGTGATTACATGTATTTCCACTTGTATCATATCATTAGTGAAGAATATATGCTAGCTTTACGAATTTGGTAATGAAAAGTTATATTTGACAATGAAAGTTGAGGAGATTGGTAATGTGGCTGTTGCGATCTGGCAACTCTGTTACCCCACCAACATCAACAGTCACAGCTTAACTCCGATGGAGAGCAGATACTCATAACAGTGCAAGCCACAGGTGCTTGTTTTTTGTGAATAAACAGTGAATAAACTGCAATACCTTGCCACTAGAACACACAGGAATTTACAGTGTTGTGCAGTGTTAAGAAATTACAATTTAGAGTGCAGAGGATTAACTGTGGACTGCAAACTGGCGGTTCAAACCAGTCCAAGACCAAGGGACTTGTAAGTACCCAGAATGTTTAATATTGTATAAACTCACCTCTAAAACCTCATTTTATGGTTCTTTTGCTTTTATTTCAGTCTTTTATGTACCTTATTGGTGTGATTTGGGTCTTAAATAGGTGCTATGCATGTCCAGAGGGAGTTGTATAGGTGTTTTTCAGAGTTAGGGTCCGTAAGTACTAGTCCATAAGCTGGGGCCCAATATCCGGACAGGACCACTATCCGGACCTGCCTATGGCTCTATTGATCCGGATATTGGAGGGGTTACTGTATATATATATATATATATATATATATATATATATATATATATATACACGTTTATGTATTCAGTACTGAAAATTTCCATCAGATCATCATCATTATAATCATCATCATCACGAATTATTTTCCATGTAATGATTTGGGAAAGATCTTTGTCGGTATTTATTATTATTTGTTAAATAATTTAAGTTCATAGGGATATTTCTGAATCCAGCATTTTAATGATTAAGTAAATTAAATATATTTTGTGAATGGAAATTTAAAATGGCATGTAGTTGAAACACCCATTTGCTGGTAAGCAGAGCAATATGTCTTGAAACTCATAAGTCATTGAAGAAAAGTTCTGACATCTGAAAATGCGGTTTAAAAGTTTACGGAAATGTTGCATATAATCAAATCCTTAAATACTAAATAGCTTTCAGGTAGCTGTATCCATGAACTTGGATGGATGGAAAAAATCAATATAGGGAAATTTTGTGTGCAGACATTATAGCATTAGCTTCGATGTGAAGGATGTATGCAGATGTCTAATTTATATTTATGTACATGAGTAAAATGAAAAGTTTGTAACATGCTACAGTATGTTAGGACTTATTGTTTGACAGCTTATATAAAGTAGTAAATTGTTAGTGGTTATTTTTTTTTTTCACTAGACCAGCATATGTAAATAATTAGTATTTCAATACTCTACCTACAGTACAATAAAGTTTTTGTTAGCTTTCTGCAGTTATACCTTTTATCATGTGTCCTAATATATTTTTCATATTGTGCCAAAATTACTCTTTCATTTAGATGCTTTGCACTAGATATAGGCACATGTCAAGTTGTCTTTCTATAAGTTCTTCTAGAAAAATTTATTTCTTAACATCATGTCCTGTCAGAAGCACGTTTGTAAAAGTATACAATGATATTTGAAAAGTTTTGCCTGACTTTGCCTTCAGTTACATTTAATATTGCATACATATGCAGGCCTGGCCAATCAGCCAGTCTGGTCATCACTGGAAGTACAGTATCCTGTTGAGAAAACTGAAATATTAGAAAGCATGAATAGCTGGCAGTCATTGTGTTAGACATTAATTTTATGTATGATTTGTGCCACTGACAGTCCAGATTTATTGTTATGGGCAAGGGACTGCTCTCACCATTGGGTTATCTCTCACAGAATAAATAGCTCAAGTTGTTACTGGCTCCAGATAACGTATAAAAGTCCAATATAAGGATAGTGTTCCTCACCCCCCCCCCTCCCCAAGTATAAAGGAGTGGAACTTTCCATTTGTGGAAGACATGACAATCTGCTATTTTTTTATTTTTTTTTTTATTATTATTATTATTATTATTATTTTCAGTTGTCTGGCCAACCAGTTAAACTTGATTTCCTTAACGACTATCTAAACTGGCTAGTTAAAAATTCTGCATTTGGAAGGCCCACTACAGTACGTCTGTGGTATTTTACTGAATAGTTGTGACACATTTCTGTAGTGTGCAGGACAGAGTATACATATTCATTTTGGTGTATTCTGTATAGGGATATGCTATATACTATGAAATATTTTTAACTTGCATCCATATAGACTGATACGTCAATAAAACTGAACATACCACCATCATCTGAAGGAAATACTTTTATCATACCTCCAAAATTCTGACTTCAGCTCAGAGTAATCCATACCCCCTCACTTTTCTCTTACCCACCTAGCTGACTGTTATGTTTATAAATATGAGCTTAATACAACTAACCTGCTCACTGCAAATATTGCTTCTGCTGTCATCTAAGCTAACTAAAAAAAAATAATAATCCTTAGTGTGATCATTATCTGAAGAGCCACATATATTCCTGTGTAATAATAATGTATTAAAACCTATTCTGAACTGACTAAGCTATAGGATGTCATAGCTCAGGTAAAAAGTTCCTTAATCAGATCCTGTCCTACCCTACCTGTTAATATCGTCTTTGTCCATCTGATCCTGTTCTATCCTACATGTTAATATCCTGTCTCGATCCATCTGATCTTATTCTGTCCTACCTGTTAATATCCTATCCCCTTCCTTATCTTATCCTATCCTATCCTACCTGTTACTGTCCTATCCCCGTCTCCATACATCCAAACAACATATCCTCTTCAATTCCAAAATTCACTAGAAGGAATCTTGGCTGAAACTACCGTGAAAGGCCCGCTGAATAGACAGTGCAGGCTCCATTGCACTGTCTATAAACTCCTCAGCTATCTCTCTGTCCAACCCGGTATAGGTTCGTTCTATCTGTTCATCCGTCAGCTCTCGTTTCTTTTTGTTTCGTTTCCTCTTCCTCTCCTCCTCGTCTTTCTTTTGCTTCCTCCTGTGCTTTTTACTGTGATGCTTGACTTCTTCAGGGGTTTTGTGGTGCTTCTTGCTCCTCTTTTTACCAGAAATGTGATGTTGATATTCCTGAATAAATAAATAAATAAATATAATAAAGGGATATTGCAAAACCATTTTCTGATATATATATATATATATATATATATATATATATATATATATATATCAATGTTTTGTAGATAAGGTGGGATTAATGATAATATTATCACAGTATGAACAGAACTAAAGAACTAAGCTTTATGACAAACTTTACCTTCATGAATATTACGTCGGCCACTGCCTTATGCTATTGTGTACACTGAGAGTACATGCATACAGACATAAAGTCCAGTAAAGCATTTTTAAAAGAATGGAAATAATATATCTAACTCTTAATGTGTATTGCATTCAGTGGTGATGTAGGTATGGTAATTTAAAAGCCATCATCATACAGAAGTGGTTCAAGGAGATAAGTTGTAATCCCAACAAAGTTCCTATGCTTAACCTACAGAGTAAGGACATCACTAGGCTGAAAAAAACATTGTTTAGTACTGGCAAGAGTAAAAATACTAAAGTGTAACAACAGTCTGGCAATAGATAGATAGATAGATAGAACAACAGTCCTGAATGGGTTAGTGAGGTAAGTTTAACTTTTCAAGTAAAGATTTCCTTAAACTGACCAAGACTGTCTGGCCTTAACCATAATGATGCCATCACTACAAAGTATATACACTTGTCTTCCTATTAAGATGTTGCCAATTTATCTTTCTGCATTTTACATGACATATACTGTGATATCCTGTAAATGAGAAATGTGGACTGGTATAAAAAATTACAGCAATTAGGTCTGTTGTTGCCAGTAACTGTTCCTGATCTTCATTATTTCTTGTCATCTAAGGTTTGCAGCATTTTGCTTGTGTGTCAGATCCTCTCAGAACTATCATGCATATATCAACAGCACCTAGCACAACCAGTAGCAAAAATCTACCAGATCTGGAAGAAGGATGGATGCAGGAATATTGAATATCTGATAGTTTTTATGAGTTGGCCACATCAACTTCCAAACTGATGAGAGTTCTGTACACTTTCTTTCGTAACTACCAAAATAATGTTTGATATTTTAATATATTATCAGACTAGTGAGCTAAGAAAGAGAAGTTGTGAACATTAATGTGAAACTGGTAGTCTGTAAGCCATGGTAGAGCTGTATCATACTTGTGTGGAGAAATGATTAAATGCCAGGAAAAGGTACAGTTTCTATACATAAAGTAAAATAATCCCTATCGGATACGTTTACGTGAAGCTAAAGAACGTGGTAAATGTTTTTGATGTATCCGATAGAACCAGGATTTCGGGGGCTTTAATGATGAGAGAATGGAAGCTTGGTCCATTGGATTTGGCAAATTTTGGCTGTCTGGACACTCCTACTCCTCACCCTGCCCTAGGGTGGAAAAGAAGGTCCGGATGATGATGATCCCTGTATCAATGATGATCCCTGTATCAAAAACCATTGTCACCTGGGGAACACCTCTGGATCTACTCATGTACTGTTCCAGCACTCTACACTTCCAACTACAGCACATACACCATGTTCCTCACTGCACTGCCATACATGCCAGTTACTCACTATAATGCTGCTGTAGACATTTTAGGATTAAAGCACAACTACTAGCACGACCTCTATCAATGGCACTGCCTATTACCCCCACTACAGCAAAACCAATCCTTGGTATTCGTACACCAGATCAGTTCCTGCCATTACTACCATAATTATCAGGAATTACATCTATTACTGAATAGATGTGTCCTACTAATATTGTGTTGAGCCTGCTACCACAATTGCCTTACCAATGCAACCATTAAAATAGTAAAATGTCTTCCATGGTACTACCACTTACCTGTCCCATTGCAGGATAGTGGGGCATCATAGGGGTGACAAAGTGGGGGTAGTAAAGGGAAGGATGGGGAGAGTGAGCTGGGAAGTGGGTGCCTGGTAGGTGGGGATAGGAGGCATGGTTTGATGGAACTTTCTTAGGGTAGTGGAAGGCATGTGGGTGTGGTGGGTGATGGGGAGTAACAAGTGGATGTAACGAATGCCTGCGATCCTGTCTTGATTTGTGTGGGTCATGGTGGCTTAAGTAGGAAACAGTTGTGGTGGATGGTGGAGGGAGAGAGTGAGATAAGCCTTGCTGAAGAGGAAGAGCTGAGGGCTTGAGAAGGGAGGGCACTGAGGGCTTGGTGGAGGAGGATAGCTGAGAGGGCTGGATGGAAAGGTGTTGTGAGGCTGAAGAGGGTATGGAGGAGGATGGGGAGAAGGGGAGAGAGACTGGAGTCTTGCGAGGAGTAGCAGAGGAGGAGGCATCAGAGGAGGTGAGGGGCACAAACTGCGATATGGATGAGATTCCTCGAGAGTGCCCATGCGGAGAACCCTGAAACAAGTGAACATAATTAATTGCATGGATTAAGACAAACTGCATATTAATACAATACTGTATAGTGCCTGAAATGAAGTATCACTAAATGAGTTGTCGTGGCATGTAATGTTAAATATAATGTGTATTGACGTGGACTGACAAGTTTAGGGATGGGCAGCCACTATGTGTTTATATTATAGCCAAAGGATGGCTATGATTAATGCTGCTGTTGGCAATGATCTACATTTATTGAAGTAAATTTCAGTCAGTAGCAGCAAGAAAACAAATAGTGGTACTCTTGTCAAATTTTTCACTGCAAAGGCAATGAAAGAGGCTTGTCTATCTATATATCTATGTACCTAGGCTGCTCCTAAAGAAAGGGAGGTAGCTGAGACAGGATGACACACTCCAAATTTAATCATCCAAACACATGCATTTATTCGTATCTTAGCCCCAAGGGGATAGAGGACAGATCCTTACCGTACCACACCGCATGAGGGTCAACTGCGCAGCGTAATCAGCGACATCCTCAGCAGAGCTGGTTTACCCCTGCCACATCATGATGGACCCATCCAATTACCTGCATCTGACCTGATCAGCTGAATAGACCAAATGCGGGATAATATCCCCTCAGGGCTGTCACCATTTATTTTATATATTTATTTTTTAATGTGAGGAAGAAGGAACCAAAGGCTGAGCCCACAAAATATTCCTTCCAAGAAGAAAAAAAAATCATACAAAGCCAAATTCAAGATCCATTTAAAATGCCCGCCGTGCCCGCCGCAGGACCTCCCACCTCACCACCCCCCACACCACCACCAAGCTGCCACCCCACCACCACCCCAGGAGGACACACTGGTGAGGTTAGTAGTTCCGGGCAAGAGGGTTATCGGGGCATCCCGACCCTGAGCCCCTATTCCCCGCAAGTGCCCCAACCCCAGGCGTTCAGGCAAACTGAACTACTGTGCGGGCGGGGTAGTGATCGTCAGACCAGGGGTGGGACTGAAAAGAGGTCAGTCCCAGGTAACACCGTATTGACGGTCTTGTTACACCCTCTAGGGCAGGAGGCCCAAGGGCAAGAGGCCCAAGGCTACGGCCTAAAGAGAGAAAGAGAGATAGACACAGGCTACGGCCTGACAGAGTGTGTAAAGGGGAAGGTGACCCCAGGCTCCGGCCTTAACACGCTGAGGAGAGAGAGTTGCCTGTGTGCATCCCTCTCCAGTTGCTCTTTGGCTATGGCCAGAATACGGTCCAGGGTAGAGAGACCCTGCTACCGTACGTGTAGCGCTACCCAATTACGGAAGCGGCGTCCCGGGGTCGGTATCTTGCCGCAACGGACGGGTGAACCAGTTCATCCGTTAGTCGCTTTCCGTACGGGCAGACACTCGGCTTCGGCCGGGGCACGTACCAGGGTGGAGAATTCCCTGACGGTAGGATCTGTCCGTATTGGAGAGAGTGCGGCTCCTGAGCCCCTCACTCCGGCTTGTCTCCTACTGCGGGAGGAACACCACGCCGGCGGTACCTTGCCACGGCGAAAGGGTGACCTCGATCACCCTATAGGTGTCCCCCGTACGCCGGGCAAGTTCACGGCTACAGCCAAGGTGCACAATAGGGGAAGTAGAGCCCCGACTCAGACCTATAGACACACTCAGGGAACCACGAAGAGCGTGAGTCTCCCTTTAGCCTCTTTCCCTTCGGGGAGCCCTTCGTCGCCATCCAGGCTTATAGGCCCGGAGGAGACACTAGAGTGGTGGCAAGGCCCGATAACGGACTTACCGCCCACACCCGGGAGTTCTTTGGCCTTGCCGGAGCCCTGCAGGAGACGCTGCCACAGCCCAGCCCTGACGGTGCCTCTCCCCCTGAGCACCCGCAGTCCCAGGACGCCCAGGCCCACCACCGCAGTCTACAACAACGGAGATCCAGGCTCCCTCACACCCCGGAGGCAGAGGAAGCAGGCCCGACTACTCCAGCTGTTCGGCCCTAGCCCCGAGGGCCCCCGATCAGGTCGAGGCCCCCAGACCACAGGGCCTCCCTGCACCCCACCAGCGCGGCCCTAGGAAAGGAGCCGCCCCTCAGGTCGAGGCCCCAGACAGGGGAGCCTCCCTGACAGTAAGTACCAGTGATTTGATAACCCAGGAAACAAGGGTAAGACAGTGACAGTGACAGTGATCCAGGGTACAGTGACAGTGTTTATGTAGAAGATATATTAAACAGTGGCATAACAGAAACTCGTGTAATCAGGGTAAGAAGTGTAAAGTGGTAAATAACTCAGTCCCCCCTGCATCAAGGAACCAGGGAGTTTTCTGTGAAACTAGAGGTAGGTGCGCGAGTGAGCCGAAAGGCAAGTGTATGTGTCCCCGCGACCTGGTGACAGTGTCGAGTGTCGCCATCCGCACCCTACCTCTATTATAGTAAATATCCCCGAAACAGACTCCCAATCTCAGTGATCCAAAGTGAACCGCCCCAGTTTATTATTATCTTGAAGTGACATAATAATTAATTCAAACTAACAACCCCCGTAATGTAATATTCCGTCCAAGTGACAGTGAAGAATATCCACGACTTCCCTGTGCCACAGTGTTAATATATATGTGACCATTCTGTGCAGTTGAGTGTAATCTTGTATCTCTGTTCTCCTATGTACTAAATATCATTGTATGTACACTGTAATGAGTAGGACTTAAGCAATAGATGTGATACGGTCTACTGTCTCTTTTTCTGCCCTGTTCCTTTGTTAGTGCATTACATCCGGTCTAGTAAAAGGACCCCGTTCCAGTGCTCGTGTTTTTACGACGAGAAGTCGCCTTAAAAACACAGCATTACACCATTCATTTCGAGACGCCTGGCCACACTGCGTTTGAAAGACTGGAGATCATAGGAAGTAGGAAATACGGACAGACGGAGACAGTTCCAGAGCTGACCTGTTGCATAAATGAAGGACTGGGAATAACGATTAACTCTTGCATTAGAGAGATGGACAGAAAAGGGATGAGAGTTTGTTGCTAGATGGGTGCTACGCGCCCGTCGTAGAGGTGGATGGATGCAAGCAGACAGTTCAGAGGAGCAGTGACCACTGAAGTAGCGAAAAAAAAAAAAAAGATAAAGTGGCAACTGTGCAGCGAAGGGACAGAGGTTGAAGGGAACCAGTAAGAGGAGAAGAGTTGAGATTAATAAGTCTGCATCTTAGTGGGGCATGTGCTGTGCATTGCTCCATATGTGGAGTATGCTGTGTGCGCCTATTGTACAAGAGGACACGTTTCATCTGTGATCCCACCTTATCCATATATTAGCTGGTAACTGAGAAGGACTGGATGGTGTCCTGTTCTAGGCCCAGCTATGTCAACTTGATCAGTTCCATTCAAGGATATCTGGGTTGGATATGAGGATAGGGCCTGCAGTATAGTGTTTCAATCAAGGTGTTGTATATTGTCCTGCACGTGAAATAAATGTGTAGGTGTTCTTTGTTGCTAGGACAGTGTCTGTAGGTGGGTTGTTGTTGTTGAAGACGCTCGTAATGTTTGTATGGTGACTGTTTTACATGTGTTGTCTCTCTCTTACAACAGGGGTGTTGTGTATTAACATAGGCTGCTACGTCAAACTGTGTTCTACATCAAACTGTATTCCTCCTACGTCAAGATATTCTGTGACAGGGAGGACTTTGGTTTCAGAGCGTATGTGAAGTGTGGGGGTTACTGATGGAATAACTGATGATGCACAAATCATTGTTCTGTATGGCCTGCAAGGTGTTGCAGTGGATGTTAGACAGGATAAGGGTCCATGCCGGGAAGGCACAGGACAACTGATCTGATATATTGTTTGCAGAGGAGGGAGAGATGTTGTTTTTGTTGCCCAAAGTCTATCCCTGTAATTGCTTTGTGTGACCTGAGTTTGGGGGTGTGCCACCTCTTGATGTCTTGTACTGTATGTGTTCATATGTCACTCTACAGTCCCCTCCACACCAGGCGTCATACAGCGTGCTTTGTTGCACGTCATGTTGCCCAAGGAGGCGGTGGCTCAATCGGTAGAGAAGTGGCCTGCAGTCCTACCGGACTCAGGTTCAAATCCCTGCTGGGGCAGGGAACAGTTTAAGGATTTGAATTTCTTAAAATCAGACTTTACTGATCTACCAGAAGAGCCGCAGACAGGTCGTAAAAATACCCCCGCTAATACCAATACACCAGTCCTGTGTAAGACTGCCCTAGCATGTATTCAATATGGACGGTGGGTGTTAGTGACGAAGTGGTGACATGTAGAGGTGTATGGTATGTAGGAGGACTACTGGGCCTTGAGAGCAAGCTGTGAAGCCTATGCCCAGAGTCGGACACACGCACACACACACACACACACACACACACAAATCGTGTTGCTGAGGCAAGCAATGTCCACACTAGTACAATGGGCAGCATGTGCCAGTTAGGTGAGGAGGTGGATGGATACCATAACCGCAGCAGTCCAAGAGACTGTGATGTAGAGCACTGTGGCAGAATGTTGTGACAGAAAAATAATACGAAAAACAAAATGTGGTGCACGCTATGGTTGTCTCGAGGTAATTTTAAACTTGCCCTTCTTACGTTCTTCCCCTTGTATTGCTTGTTTTTCACTTGCCAGATGGATGCATCTTCAGCAGTTCTACAACATGTAGAGTGTTGCTCTTTGACCATTCAATACCTGCACTTTCTTCTGCCATTGCGTACTGAAAAAAAAAAAAAAAAAAAAAAAAAAGAGGTAACAATACAACTCCTCTCAAAGGAAGCCAGACGACTACTGTGAGGACATCAATGCACTGCAGCACGCGCTGTCACCATGAAATGCTCCTCAGACAGGTAGGTATGCTAGAAGTGTGTAGATGGTGGTGACCATCATCCATTCGCCTGATGTAATGCTGCCTCCTTCTTCAGAAACCTTTATCATTCTTTTTCTGTGTACTCTGCCCTCCTCTCTCCTCTCTTCCTATTTCCCTCGTCTTTCCTGTCACTTTTTATTCTTCTTCTTTCCTTTTCATGTGGCTTTACACTGAATGACAAGCCTAATGGTTTCTTGTAACCCAGGGAATTATTTCTAATTGTGGATGGTAACCATATAACCAAACCATATGTTCCCTACGTGTCAACAAGTGGGTTGCCGGAAGGTTAGCGTCCCTCCCCGTAAAACAACTACGGTAACTCAGAGTCAAACGGTCACCCCTCACGGGATTATGGCATCTGGCTATAGATAGACAAATAGACAGACAGCGTGGCAAGACCCTCCATGGCACGAAAACTCGACTTTGACTACATGACGCACAACAGAGCGCACTCCATGACCCTAGTGTGGACGGGGCGATGTAGTCTGCAGAAGTGACGATGTTTGATAGTGGCTGACATGTAGGCTGAAAAAGCGTGGGTGAAAGAACGAAGCTCTGATGATCTCCACTGCAAAAGTTTTGTGTTCGTGATGACTTGGTCTGGAGTGTAACATGCACTTGTCTACCAGACAAATAGCTAGCAGGCCAACATCTGGTGTTCTCCATGTTTGCATTTGGGTCAGCGAGGGCTCAAACAGGTAGTGAGTCAAGATCACATGCTCCTCACAAGCATTTTTTCCAGTTAGCAGCGGAGGTGGAGGAGATAGTTTAAGAGAAACAACTGTCATAGCAATCAAAAGCATTACAGAAAACTTTTAAGGCTAACTCTGGTATTATTCATTTGCATTTACCAGCATTACAGAAAGCTTTCAGGGGTAACTATAATATTTACCAGCATTACAGAAAGCTTTCAGGGGTAACTATAATATCATTTATTAGCACCCAGGTGTGTTAAAGAAAACCTTTAGAGCTAACTATAGTGTTAGTAATATCTCCCACTCAAGTACCATAAATATAGTCTCCTGTTGTGGAATTATGCTGTACAGTTGTGCTGTGCTTGTTTGACATGGAAGGACTTATTGTGCTCCCAGAATTTCTATCCAAAACACCACTGCTAATGCAGCTTTCTACGTGGTAGTGTTGAAATGTTTGCATGAGACAGTGAGACGCAAATGACGTGAAAATTGCAATGGTGAGTAGCAGGTTCATCGTGACAAGGTGCCCAGCTATTCAGCGCCTTTTACCCAACAGTTTTAAGGCAAGGAAAATGAAAAATCCAGTAGTCCAACAACCATCTTCTTCACTTGGCTTAGCCCTATGTAGCTTCTGGTTGTTCCCCAGATCAAAGCTTGTGATGAAAAGACATCGTTTCATACAACTGAAGACATCCAATCTGAATTAACAAGTGTCTGAGATAATCAAGACAGAGGAGTTCCAGCAATGTTGCCATCAACTGCAAGAACGGTGGAACAAGTGTGTGGATGCAAGAGGGAACAAGAGTGTGGATGCAGGAGGTGAGTACTGTGAAGGGGTGACTGAAGTAGAAGTTTAATAATCAACGAAATGAGTTTAACCATTATTAGAACATTTTGATCACGCCTCGCATATCTTAGCAGCCAGTTTATTAGAACTGAGATTTATTGTCCCGGCCACCCGGATACAGAAAAGGATTTCTAGGATGAAAAAGTTATGGCCATTTAATTACTATACTGGTTATACCATGTACACTGAACTACAGTATTCGGTCTCATGTGTAAATCACGGCGTCTGGTACGTCTTGGGGGTGACACCTTCATTGCACTCGGGGTGACCTTAATTGTTCCGTTTTTCGATATCCAAAGAGCCTTTTTTTTTTATGCAAAGGAAAAGGAACCAGAGGCTAGAAGCCATTAAAAAAAAAAAAATACAGAGCCAAATTCAAGATCAGTTCATTTCGAGATGCCTGGACACACTACGTCTGAAAGACCAGAGATCATAGGCAGTAGGAAATACAAACAAAAGAAGACAGTTCCAGAGCTGACCTGTTGCTTACATGAAGGACTGGGAGTAACAGTTTCTCTTGCATTAGGGAGCTGAACAGAAAAGGGATAAAAGCATGCTGCTAGACGTGTGCTACGCGCCCGTATCTCTGATGCCTCCTTCCTGTCACCTGTTCTCGTTAAGGTAGCAAAGGACCTTGCAAAGGATCCTCAATCCTTGTTGTCTTTTCCGTCCTCGATGTCTCATGCCTGGACTTCTCTACCTAGAAAAGAATGCGTATAACAAACTCCAGTCATCACCCACACGTGCAAGGATGGTTTCTGCTCCAGATGCGGTTGTTCTACCTTTGGGAGTGTTTCTGGGTCACGAATTGTATGTATGTGCTTTCCTCTGCATGGAATTAGCTTTTTTTTTTTTTTTTTCCCCATCCCAGAAACTGTTTTGATTGTGTTTCTTAACCATGGTCAACGTGGGAGTTGCGAGGTGTTCTACCAGGTTGTGCTGGAGCACTAGTAGATCTGGAAACTGGATGGGTTGACACGAGAGGAAAAGGGGAAGAAGAGTGGGTGACAGCGAACTAGGATGTGCTGAAGGGGAACACTTCAACATGGCACATGGTTACTGCAGAGGACTTAAGTGAAAAGCCATGATATAAGAGGAAATAGCTGGACAATGGAGAGTCGATTTAGATGCGAGCTTCCTATGTTTCATATTTCCCGTGTTTTCGTATGCCTTCAGCAAGGTATGGTATGGGACAGGTGAAGCCTGGCTGACTCCCTGTCGACATAGGTGCATGAATGGTGATGGTGGTTATGTCGTTATTGTCAACACTGACTACATTGTTTCTCACGATCCTTGTGTGGGCTGGTTTGTTTTGACACTAGAGCCAAGGTCTACACTAGACCTTGACTAGGGTCTCGAACTTCATCAATGGCAAAAGCTGAACGTCTCAGGATGTGGAAGACAGGTTCCCTGAGTTTTATGACACTTCTGGAGAATATCCATCTGTATGTAGTGAAGACTGCCAAGTCAGCATGTCCACCCTGGCCATTATTAGGGCTAACTGGACCTTTTAAGAACTTAATAATTTAAGTTGTATTTTTTTCTTTACCCAGATAGTATTGTGTATATGGAAGTATAATAATTTGCATCAAGTTTCAGGTAAGTGAAGTAATTATGTTAATGATAAACGACCGTAAATGCGAATATGTTCACAACTCACTATTTTCTAGAAACCACCTCCAAATAACAGGGAAACCGAAAAAGTTCAGTGAACCGTATAATGACGGTGGCCAGAGCTAGTTAGTCCATGCCTTGCCATTACCTTCAGTGAAAGCCAAGGGAAACCGGGCAATTGTGGTGAGAATGGACACATCCACCATGGACAGTGTATGAAAGGCGACTAGAAAGCAACAAGTAAACAATATAATTACAGTAGGTACGGGTTACCAAGAATGTCAGCAAAATACATGCTAAATCAGACTTCCACACCATCTAGCTTGTTAAAAGGCAGCCGAGTATAAAAATAGTACTGTTTCTGACTCTCCTCTTGTGTGAGAACCTTAACTTTATTTACACTAACTCCTGACCGCCGGACTCATAATTATTATGCTACACCATTTTTTTTTTTTTCTAAACGTAGGAGTAGCTTTCCGTCTTTTAACCTCTTCAATACAACGACTTTAACATTCTTCCAATCAGACTAATTTATTCAGCTTAAGAGAGCCTCGTCGTGGGGAAGGACAATGTTGTATAAAAATCTCTTCTAAGCTAAAGAAAATCCTCCAAAACAAGTAGGAATATAATGGGCGTCATTAGAGTGAGGCGCTGAGCTAAAACTAGTCTCCATTAACCCTTTCAAGGCCTGAGTATTTGCAACATTTGCGGTATATCCTTATTACCATCACACTCCCCCTCCCCCCGGGTTTGGCAGTGGCTCAGAGGCAATAAGTTGGTACAGGTAGTATTAACCCTCTCAGTCTGGTCAATTCTAGGGTTCTATTTCGGTTAACGGGTGAGAATCAGTTGTAGGAACCTTTGTGTTGTCACCATTAACCCTCTCGTGGTCGAGACAACCTTAGTATTCTAACTATTGCCCGGCAATTCTAGTCATATAAACGTGAGACAAAAGAGCCTGATGTTAAAAATGGATTCTCTAATATTCTAACATCTCTACTGTAAAAGTAACTGTGCCCCCCTCCCTCCTCTCTCTCTCTCTCTCTGAGCTTGCTGGTAGAGCTTGGTGGCCTGCTGGGTAGGTTGGTGGGTGGATGGATGGGTGGGTGGGCAGGTGGTATGAGTGGATAGGGCGGGCGAATGGGTGGATGAGTGGACAGATAGTGTGGGTGGTGGATGAGTGGACAGATAGTGTGGGTGGTGGATGAGTGGGTGGGTATGTGGTCAGGTGGGGTGGGTCAAGTGGGAGGGGTGGGCAGGCTAGGTGACCGGGTGTGTGGGTAGGTGGGAAGAAGTGAGTGGGCAGCGTGGGGAGTTGGGTGTGTTGGGTAGATTGGCCGGTGGGGTGAGTGGGATGGGTGGACGGGTGGGTGAACTTTGTGGGTGGGTAGGTGGATGTGTGGCTTCCCGGAGGACAATGTAGGATACGTGCTTATTTTACTGCTATTCGTAAAATAATAATAATAATAATAATAATAATAATAAAAATAATAATAATAATGATAATAACGTTCCGAGAAAATACCACGAGAATATTATATTATTTTGTCTGTAAGCATTTGTGTTTGCCCTTTAGGATATTTACCATTTCCTCTTATTTTTACACGCCAAGTTTATGGGTTAGTTTTTGCTTCTCGCAAAAGATGATCGCAACCGAGTTAGTAACAGTTATTGCGTCCGTTGTATTTGGCCGAGTGAAAGTCTGAATTATTATTATTTTATTATTAAAAGCCGTGATAGCGATGCTGGTATTGTTTTCATTGTGTGTGTGTGTGTGTGTGTGTGTGTGTGTGTGTGTGTGTGTGTGTGTGTGTGTGTGTGTGTGATTTAGTACAATAACTTCGCAACCGCTCAAGATATCAAAAAATTTTACAGGTGTGTAGTAGCGATGATAATCTCCTACGAGTATTGTATTTAGTTTGTCTGTGTGTCTGTCTGCACGATAACTTCGCAAGCGCTGAAGATATCACAAAACTTTGCTGGTGTGTAGTACGGATGAAAGTCTCTTACGAGTTCGAAATTGGTGAAAGTGGGTCAAGGTCAAGGTCATATTCCGAGCCGAACTAGATATGTATCGGCTCACGGCTGGTGCGATTCCCCCTTGGGGGGGCCCATAGTTATTATTATTATTATGTGAAAGGTATTCACTGCCATTTCAAAGGGTAAGTGTGGTTGGATTTTGACGCTTAACTCGCCATAATTTCTCATGGTGGTATATTTAAAACTTACATCATGAAGAAGATAGTAAGCCCTGATTTTTTTAACGTTAATTTCTGAAGCACTTTGGCATAATACATAGACTGGCAAATCGAAGGTATATCGACTGCACAAAAGTCATTGAAGTAGATAACCCCTACATGCGTTTAAGATTTGAGGAGGAATGGTTCTGTGACCTCCACCTCCCTTCTCCGTATGTAAAAGTGTGTTGGTCATTGTACCGTTGCTGATGGCAGTGTGCTGTGATGCAGGCTGATATATAAATAACCACAAGTTCTCCACAAATCCTTGTTAGAGAAGGAAGATCTTGCTTTTCCTTTCGCGACGCAAGTTTTAAACAATTATAGCTGAAATTTGCATTCGCATTTGTCAGCGACACAGAAGCCAGTAGCAAGATGGCAATGAAATATTCCTGTCATCTCAAATTTTGGTACACATGAAGTGGTTAGTATTATCATACTCAGGCTAAACTTCACCAAGACGAATTACAACCAGGTCACTGCGAGCCTACCTGGCTAACTTTTGCCGCATCATATGTTACCTGACTGTAACAGTGCCTAAAAAAATGCAACGTCAGGTCGGATGGATAGGTTAGATCAGGTTAAATTACCGGCTGCTTCCTTTTGCAGATGTTAGATCAGGTTTAATTTTAGGACAGTGTATAAGTTAGGTAAGGTTATTTCAGACCAGCTCCAATTTTTCAATTTATAAAGATGAATAGATTTATGGAGGTTATTTCTGATTACCATCAGTTTCATTTTATAGTAACCTTTTTTCATTAGATTACTTTGTAACGTAACAGAGGTAATGCAAGTATCGTTACAACGGTTTCATCGTATCTCATACCATAGTAATGTAATGATATCCTCTTTAGTATTTTGGCAGTGAAGTGGTGAGAAAAGTTAACGGCTGTATGAAAGTATGCGGGTTCGATTCCAGGCTGAGACAGGGAACAATCTGATGTTGGAATTTCGTTTAAGCAGACTTTACTGACCCCGGTATGCCACCAAAATAATAATAATAATAATAATAATCAATCAATCAATCAATCAATCAATGAAAAAAATAATAATAATAATCAATCAATCAATCAATCAATCAATGAAAAATAAAAAATAGCCCGGCAAATACTAGCACACCGTTCTTGAATGAGACAACTCTAGTACGGCATGTGTACAGTATGGAGGGTGTACATTAGCGCTGAGATGATATGTGAAGGTGTGTGGCATTCAGGAGGACTGCTCAGCTTGAGGGAAAGGAGTATGATGTCTTTGCCCATAGCAAGACACACTGAAAGATAAATCCTCTATTTACCTTTACTTATTTCAATTTAGTGAAGCTGACAAGCTCTATCTCCACTGATTTTTTCTACACGATTGTAGGTATATCATGCAAGCCACCAACAGACTATTCTATTCAGCCTGATGGAGGCCTGGCAGTGAAGAAGTTAAATCAGCAGCAGGTGATGCGTGGTGTGATTTGTTGCAGTGTGTCCAGTGTTGCAGTGTGTCCAATACTGCCAACGTTATAATTCCTTAAAGAAGTACTCGTGGGTCGGGTTTGTAATGGATCTTATCATAACGGTACCATCCAGCCCCTTATTACCCCCATCCAGGTGTAGAGGCCCGAGGCTGTGCTACCGTATTTCACAGCATTCCCTTCACTGCCATGACTTATTAGTTTAGTATATCTTTGTTATTCTTGTTACTTGCAGTCAAGCTTATTTTAAATGAGGAGTTTCTCTAACAGAACGTGTTAATTAATCCTAACACTATATGAAGGCGTCTTATATATGGTAAACAGTCTAATCATCTAATGGCATCTATGGTCCGTTCACTTCAACTTTGAGATTTTCGTCTTTCTGCAGCCTATTTCCAACAGCTCAGTGGAAGAGCAAGGCAGTGCCTGTATTTTGGTTCCATATCCTTTCCATAACATTTCTGTGACTAGCACCATACCCTAGTATTGCGTTACAGCCAGACATTCAATATGGAGAGATGGCAATTTCACGCCTAGTTAAAGTGACCAGAGTATAAGACAAAAATAGGACAATAATCGTAGCAAACGAGTAAGGTGACCAGTTAACCCACCTGGTGACACTGATTCCCGTGAAACCGGTAACGTATTCTGTCGGCGTATCTGCAACCTCTGAACGGGTTTAATATATCTTAGAGGACATCTTCTGCAGTGATGGGGTCAGTGAGACCTATATCTAACCCCTACAGTTCAACATTAGGAAAGTTGAGTGGGAGTGAGATACGGGTTAGAGCTTTTATTCTTATTTGCTCTAACGCTCCCCTCTGTATATGAGTTTTATGTAGCCCGAAACGTTAGAGAAAACAAAGAATTAAAGCCCTAACCTGTATTTCTTTCCCACCCAACATTTCCACTTGTCTCAACGGATCATCCTGTTCACCTTGCCTTCTTTCAGATAACTAAAATCGTCTGCATGCAGCAAAAACACCAAAAACGTCACCGGATGCAAGGGGTTAAGTGAATATCCTTCATATGTCCTCTAGGGATTTCAACCGATGCGCAAAATACTTGCCGACCTTCGCTTCCAGTGGCGTATACTGTATATAACACCGCTACACCGCTTATTATTGACGTTACACATTCCTAAGTAACTGGTATCTGAAGTCTGTGCAACGTTACTGGTCATATTATTATTTTTTTTTTAAATACAGATTTGAGACCGGCCAATTTTAGTTATATTATCATATAGCGATGCCGTAATCATCCATCACTGATTTCCCCCTCTCTTTGTGTGTGTGTGTGTGTGTGTGTGTGTGTGTGTGTGTGTGTGTGTGTGTGTGTGTGTGTGTGTGTGTGTGTGTGTGTGTGTGTGTGTGTGTGTGTGTGTGTGTGTGTGTGTGTGTGTGTGTGTGTGTGTGTGTGTGTGTGTGTGTGTGTGTGTGTGTGTGTGCCGGCGCGCTTAAGCTCACGAGTTAAAACACATCAGCTTAGCCATTTAGCCCTTTTCGCGATCGGGACAACTCTGGTACCGGTATTCTATTCCTGTTAAAGCCAGATGATTTTACCGGAGAAGTGTTAGTTACAGGAGCCTGGGAGAGTTACGAACACTTACCGGTACGATAGAGTATTAAGCCGCACTTCCATATAATTATATCATTCCAACACAATCCTGCTCGAGGCGTGTGTAAGCCAGCCGCCAAAATGTCAGTGGTTCATTGAGTCCAATGAGGTACTTTTAATTTATTCTTGCTGCTTCCAGAAAACTGCACACACACATTCTAAGATACTCCTTAGTACTGATGAGGCTAACGCATAAAAAGAAAAAAAATATATATATATAACAAGAACAAAATGAAAAATTACATTAACAAATTGAAGGTATTAATCCTGTCATTGCGCTGATGCATTTTTTTTTTTTTTAATTCTTCCTGGCTCTACAATTTACTCAACTTACGACCTCTTGTACTGGAGAAGTTTATGAAGGTTGTATCTAACTCCCCACGTTCGACAAGGCTTTCCCAGGTTTAACCATCTGAAGCTTGCAAAAATTATATACTAAGTAAATAACCGGAATTAAGTGGCTAAACATCTGACCGATAAGGATTTTCCCGAAACGGATTAAAAGTGTGCACATTAACCAAAGTAACATACCTCAGGGTGATAATAACTGAAAAAGAGTTAACGACAATGTTTGTAACCGCTTGACCGATATGGATTTCCTGAGGCTCAATAAATTCGTTTGAGTGAGTCACAATAAAATGGTTGAGTGCGACAATACCAGTGAAAGGATTGATTCTGGACGTGTGGCGAGACATTTCAGCTGTTACCAGGTCAATGGACTGCCTGACATTCATTCTTTTGTTCTTTTTATCTGCGTTATGAGATACACGAGTGGTGCATACCTATTTTTCTGTTGCTTTTGCTGTTGTTCTTCGCCTTCTTATTCTTGGCCTTGGAGAAAGCTTTGGTTCAGATTATCACCACGAACATACCAGCCAGCCTACTACACCCACCTTCATAGGGTGTACTTCCTGCAGCCTGCCTTACAACCTACCATCATGTATTGCAAAGGCAGGAATGCCGATACTTAAGATAACACCTTACGAGAACGACCCTTTATTGATATTGTACATTGTTTCGTTCAGCCAAACTTTAGCAAAGAGTACTTGCTATAAAGTTCGGTAGACCAAAAGGTTGTCCAATGCCAATGATGGCTTGTCCTCATTAGGTTTGTTCCCCACAACCTTCAGTCATTCCATCCCATCCTATCCACTCCTCTTTGTCCATTACTTCCATTATTTGTCCACAGTGTATGGCTTACAAAGCCCATCTTTACAGGGGGACGCCTACCATCCACTCAGTGCAGGGCTGTCTTCAGGTGACTATACACTTAGTGACAAGCCAGTTTCATGTAAAAGACGATATCATTCACTACGCTGGGTGGTAACCGTATAACTAAATGACACCTGATGGTTTAACGCGCTAAGGCGCTTCAACAGGAATAAACCTGTAAGGGTTTTATCCAAGGAGTAGTTATAGCTTATTGCTTACATAATACCACCCTACCGCGAATGAGGCTGGTCACTCTCGCTTCAAATATCGGGAATGAGTAGCCTAGTACCAGGTTCCCACGCTCCTGATGGAAAAAAAAGAAAAAAAATTGGATGATGGGTGGATGGATGTCCGGACTCACCTCGCCATACTCTACTACACTTCACCATCCCAGCCCATTCCGTTCAGCCCAATTATTTCTGCTCTGACGTGGTCAATATTATAAAAATGACCACCAAGCAAACTGCTGCGCCCATCTTCACAGGGTATAATTGCCTCATTGTGCCCTACCACCCAATACCAATACCTAGACTCAACGCAAATATAACCTGATTTTTGGTATATGCCTCTATAAGCATCCATGTATTTTGACTTAAGTCGATCTGATGAACCTACCATTACCTCAAAAGTCGTGAAGGACATAAACTGACTGGAAAAGCATTAATTTATTTGGCTGGGTCTGAACATGCTTGAAATGAACTAGACTGATTAAACTTATTAGAAGCTGACCTGCATGGATGTGACTGTACCTGAACTGTTTGTTACAAATGGGCCATATTGCATGTGAGGGCCAAGTGCCTCAATGGTCTAAAGTGAATGGCCCTATACCAACCTGAACTGACCCGCATAAGCCTGGATGAATATGTGCATGGCCGCAATGAACCTAAATGACGTGATGAGCTGTACTGGGTTCAACTGGACGTAAATGATCCTGAACAGACCTGAATGGACCACACTTTTATGTTAGATATTTAATTACATATCGTTCAGTTTGGTTAGTTCCACTGTTTTAAAATTACAACGATCAGCCTGTCGCATTGACACTTTACTGCCATTTCCTTTGTATCCAGTTCAGCCCAGTGGTTGCGGCCGTATTCTTAAACATTTCCTTCCCTTGTAGAGGCATGGGAAGGAAATCTTTAGCCGAATTGGTATTCTTAAAAAAATCCTTCCCTTCCTGGGCCGCGCGAAGGGAAAGATTTTTCCTCTGGGCAGCAGAAATTGTTGGAACTTGAAGGAATTCCTTGACCCTTCTCTTCAAAAATTCCTTCATAAATTTTGTGCTTTCTGTTGTGGTTCATTGTCTTATATATATTTAAAATGTTGACAGAAGTTACTGTATAATTTCATTAATGCTATTTACAACGCTATACTAATGTTTAAGAGCTATTTGTGTCTCTTTAAAAGTGTTACCCATGTCGGCTGAGACAATAAACCAGACATAAACAGAGCAGACGACGTACCACCTCTGATATTCATCCAGTCTTTTATGATCTGACACTGACAAATCTTATACATTATGGCCAGGGTCAAACGAGGATTCATTTCAAGAAACATTTTGGTTGTTAATTTGCCTGAAAAAGGAAAATCTGCTGTCAAGGTCACACGTGTGGTTCGGCTCATGTCTTCCAGCAGGAAAAAAACAGGTGAGCGCCGCCATGCGAGTACACGAGACGGACGTTAACAAGTGATTCTTACACTTACTAATAACAACATTAAGCGTAATAATATTCCTCGAATATAATTTATCAAAATATTGTCCTGAGGAGTGAACACGCTGCGGTGTTGGCCAGAATGGCATTTATGGCTGAATACAAACCAACAGTATACTGTAGATGTGGTGGCGACCTCCCACGTCTCAAATGTGTTGTGCTTTCATTATCCAGCACGAGATATGCGTGTTTTGATGTATTAGTTTATAAATTTAACGCTCCATCATACCAAATATCAGCAGGATGGGTCATTTTAGTTTAACAGGGCTACCAACCTGAACATTTTTCCTTCCCTTCCAAGGAAATCTTTACGCATACTGAAGGGAAAGAAAAATCCTTCGAAGGGAAGGAAAAGTTTAGGGAAGGAATTATTTTTAAGAATATGGCCGTTAATCTTTTTCACTCTATCCCCCCTCTGGGGAACTCTTAAAACCCTCACTGCCCCTATCAGATTATAGAGCGCATTGTGCTTGAGTTCAGCTACAGCACAATACTGTATTTGGTTCAAGGACAGTATGCTCATATGTTTTCCTAATGATATCCTAAGCAAGACTAAGACCATTCGCACCGAGGATCTCATTACCACTCACCAATCAATGACACACGGATATGTACTGGACAAGACATTTCAATGGCTCGGTCCAACGCCTGTCACACTCACTGGAACTGTATTAGTGAAATCTGAGTAAATCCGTTGGTAGGTAACATCACTGAATGTTTACATATTAAAATGGTACTGGTATTATGATTAGGGAAAATGATATAAAAATATATTTTTTCTTTACCAAACTAAAATACGATATTTATTTGTTTTAGAATCCCCACTTTTTTTTTTTTTTTTTTACAGAAGCCGCCATGGCTCCCCTGAAATCTTGCCGACGGCCCCCACTTTGAGAACCGCTTGTTTTGCTACAATGTTACGTAAATAATCATCTGGGAGTTTTCCGTTACTTCAGTGTTAACCTGAATCACTCAAGTTCAACTACCTCAAGTTATCAACTTTATCCAGTTCTGTGCTCACACCTTAGTCACTTGAACGTTGCCTGGCCGAATGATTTTCCGCAAGACAGACGCACCTTTCACACGTTTTTTTTTGTTTTTTGTTTTTTTTCCCTCCTGCTTTCACTCCTCGCACTTCCCAACTCCCACTGCACCAAGGGCCGTGTTCCCATGGGTTAGCAATATTATTATTACCTCTTCCCTACCAATGTATTTTTGAATATGGCGAGTTCATTCAGGTTTATCCTCGAAACCACTTGCAATCATTACTATTCAGGCTGATTCAAGTCTATCCAAAGCTAAAACATAATTCACCTCTTTATTCGAGGATCACTTTTTTTCCTTTTTATCCGTGCCATTCCAAGACGATTCTATTCAGCTTCTGGGATACTTTTATAACTGGAAGGGTTAAATATAGCGTCCATTTACTCTCACTACTAGAGGTCCGTAATAAGCTTAATAAGATCATCTGGTAGCTGCAAAATTAAAATAATGACGTCCTTGGGTTGAAAGAATACGGTTATAACTTCAGCATTTTCGAGTGTATAAGATTTCAGACTTCTTTCCTTATATATATATATATATATATATACACACACGGTATCAACAAAATTCACAGCAGCTCAGTTACATTCGCACACTTAATTCCACATATACCACATTCGACGGGCAGCTCAAAATTGATTCTTAAACTCTGTCCTCTTTAACTTACCTAACTTTGTCATTTCTTCATCTTGAATACTGAGTTTTAATAGATTAACTCTTGAATACGGTGCTAGTCACGAAAACTGTTATGGGAAGAATGTAGAGCCGTAATATTTTGTTCAGCCACTGAGCTACGAGAAATGAGTTGCAGAGACGTTAAGGTGGACGAGCTATAGTAGTTTCGCTTCTCTTAGAATGTTATTGTGTAACGCCACTAATGGGAGGTAAAAAACGAAAGTAGAAAACCACTCTCGTTCGAACGTGCATACTCACCAACCAACTCCCCTTCACCCTCCGTTTTGCCGGCACTTGATGATCTCGCACATGATAATTAATAAAAATACAATCAGACGTTGTTACTGAACATGCGAGAGATGTGTATGGATGGAGTTAGGTATATCCTTCATTTACCTCTTTAGCGATAGAGATCTTTCGCAAGTTATATATAATCGCCTCTACATAGTAAGGATAAAGCACGGTACTGATGTGGTTAACTTTAGTTAACTCCTTTGCTGAAGGAATCCAGTCATTTTTCAAGACTAAAGTTCCAGTGTCTGTATGAAACTAATCACTGCCTAGCTGTCTCATTACTCTGAGCTTCCAACAAGGTTACCAAGTTACAAGCTTTTAAGTGCCCCCTTGGATGATGCCAACTCGTCCTACGCCAGTATGGCTTAACCCTTCCTGATGGAGAGGTCCGGTTATACAAAGGACCAGATAAACCATTCACGATGATGATGATCTTTGCTTGCTACTATAATCAAGCCTTATGTAGTGTATCCATACTATCCGCACATACCTCTGTGTCCCTTTGCCTTTTTAGTCAGGTATGTAACCTTGGCCTCCTTCCGTATAACTGGATAAATTGCCATAGCAGTGTTGAATAAATTCAAGGACCTCGCTTGACTTTATTACCATAATTATAAACAAATAATCGATAATTTTATACAGCAGAGATTCAAATCACCGCTATCTGAGCTCAAAGCGGACATAAGGCAAAGAAGAAAAGGAAGCTCCAGAAACAGATTTCCCTTTCTTTGCTCTAGAAAGCAACAGACTACTTGCAACGCAAGTGTTGGGCGATGGGATCACCACATCCCAATGTCATTATGAAGAGGTGAGGTTTCCTGACCTCCACTTCTTGTCACTTCACCCGCAAAGCTGCACACTGCACAGTTTAACTTCAGGAGTGTTGGACATACAAGTTCATTTTTTCGAGGAGGGAATATTGACGGATTGTCTACCCAAAGCGGGAGGAATTCGACACTCTCTCTCCTCCCAGTGATATAAGAAAATTAATAAACTGATCAAAATATAATGGCCACAGCAGGATTTAAGGGCATTAGGGAACACGATGGGCCGTGTTTTCATGGGTTTAGGAGGTTTTCTGGCATCTCCTTCTTAGTGACTAGATTCCATATCATGCTTTGATAGTCTATTGAATGTTTGCCTATATACGCCTTCTCTGACATCCACATAATCTGGATAAATAACATACAGGGGAATACAGACGTGCCATACACTGAAATAAACTGGTTACGAAGAACTGCTAGAGAGGCTCCTTAAATGACGAAAAAACGGCCGCTAATGTCTGTTACAAATAAAATCACTTACAAGAGGGAATATTGTCTTCTGTTGTCCCAGCCAGCGGTACAGCCTCTCTTTGCGGTTGTGTCCCTCGGTGGCCAGCCCCCGGGCCTTCTTGTCGTGGTGTGAGTATAGCCCACATGCCTCTCTTGCACTTACTGCCACACAAGCCAGGCTCAGCATACAGTCCAACACCGCCAGCAGCACCAGGGCCCCTGACACCACCACGGACGGGCGCCGGATCACCACCTCGCCCAAACCCACCACCTCCTCCTGCGTCTCCTGAAACAGAGGATAATTATTAGTGACAGGATGACAGGAATGATGCACGGGCTATATTTATCTTTTTAAAAAGTAAAAGCCAATCCCTTTTACCTCTTTCGAGGTGTAGGGACCAAAGACAAGTCTACCGCAGTCCAGTACATAATGTTAGTTGACCAGCCTACTCTCTCTGGTGGCATGACATGGTCGAAAAAGCACTAATTACTTCTTGAGGATCGAACTAAAGGCAAACGGTTAAGTATATTAAACGGTAAAGTACCCGTACAGGCTATATTAAAGCTGAATGATCACACGAATGTCAGAGGAGTGCTGAACACCTATCACAGAGCCGTCGTGCCAGATCTCTCAACAAAAATGCTGAACTGTGTACAATGTAATCCGTAAATTGGACCGTCTTTGACACAAGTGTCTTGTGTGTCGCAGGGACGACTTAGCTGGTGTAAGAAGTGCAGATTTTTGGTTGCCTCACGAAATTACAGACCAACCGTGCAATATCTGGAAATAAAAAAGACAGACTGTATAGCATAAGAAGACATATGGGAAGTAGAAAATGTTGCAGGGTATACTTTGGTAACACTGACTGAGTCGTCCCCATAACGCACAAGAATTCTTCCAGTGAGATGCAAGGGAAGACAATATAAGGAGCATCCAGAATACGTAAAAAGGAAAAACTTTGCTTTTTTGGCTCCCAGGACTCGGCCATCCTTCGCACGCTCTCTCCCGCCACAAGTCGTCTCAGAAGTGAAAAGGAGAGAGCGCGGGGCTTTCGCAATTATAAACCCACCCTCGTCTGGGATTAAAGTGTCATCAGCAAGAAAAACAGTGACAGCAAATTCCTAGTGTACTCAATTACCGTGTGGAAAACAAAGGTTTTCTCTTATTTTTATGAATACAGAGTGATAGGTACATTGTTAAAATGGGAAGAGAAGGTACGCCGATTCTTACCGTACTCAGTTACCGTACGTAAGAAGCGGCAGTAGTAGTAGTAGTAGTAGTAGTATAGTAGTAGTACAGGATGACCCAAAAAAAACTCCCACATTTCGGAAGGCTGTAGCACTGGCAGTAATGTGGCAGGAGGGTCGGGGCTAGGGTCTGTTGGTAGCCCAACCAACCGTCCTCAGTCGCCAACATGGCGTGGTCGGGAGCACACCATGCGTTTGCTGTCGAAGCATTCTTCTCAAACAACCGTTCCATGATCGCCGTGCAGAGGGCCTTTCGAAGACGTTTCAGTATTCCATGGAACCAAAACGTTCCAGATCGGAAAACCATCTTCCAGTGGGTTGAGAATTTCAGGGCAACAGGCTCAGCTTTAAAAAGAAATTCACCTGGTCGACCTAGGAGCACTCGTATGCCTGAGAATATTGAAGCATTGAGGTGATCTGTTGTGCAGTCTCCGAGACGTTTTGCACGGAAGCATGCTTTAGCTGTAGGGATATCCCGGGAAACTGCAAGGAGAATCTTACACAATGACCTTCACTTCCATCCATACAAAATGATGGTTGTGCGAGAACTCAATGCGAGAGACTGGATAAGCCACAGGGAGTTATATGCGAACATTCTGCAACGTGTTCTGGAAGATGCTGTTCTCTTGTATAGTGACGAAGCTCATTTTCATTTGAGTGGCTCTGTAAATAAACAAAATTTTCACTATTGGTCTGAAGACAACCCTCACACGATACGCAAAAGACCGTTGCACTCCGATCGAGTGACTGTGTGGTGTGCTGCTGCCGATGTTGGCATCGTGGGTCCTTATTTCTTTGAAGAGAGTGGTGTAACTGTTACGTAACTTCTGACCGTTACATCGATATGCTCGAAAACTTTCTAAGGCCACAACTTGGAACACCTTGAGCTTAAAGAACTCCATGTGTGGTTTCAGCAAGATGGAGCTATGGCACACACAGCTCGAAGATCATTGCAAGTGCTGAGGGAAATGTTTCCGGATTGGGTGATTTCGTTGCATGGCGATGTTGGGTGGCCGGCCCGTTCCCCTGACCTCGCCCTTTGTGATTTTTTTCTGTGGGGCTACCTTAAATCACGAGTATATATTCATCGACCCCAAACTCTTGAAGCCCTTACAGTTGCTATTCAGTAGGAGATAGCCGCTGTTCCACCCGACATGACCTGTCGAACCATGACAGCCTTCACAAATCGCCTCCAAGCATGTATAGACAATGACAGCCACCATTTCGAGGATATCATCTTTAAAACATGATGAATAAAAACTGTACTGAATGAAGTTTCATGTGTGCAAATAATATTTTGATTATCTTTAACCATTTTTTTTTTTAATTTACCTTTGAAATGTGGGAGGTTTTTCTGGGTCACCCTGTAGTAGTAGTAGTAGTAGCAGCAGCAGCAGCAGCAGCAGCAGCAGCAGCAGCAGTAGTAGCAGCAGCAGCAGCAGTAATAGTAGTAGTAGTAGTAGTAGTAGTAGTAGTAGTAGTAGTAGTAGCAGCAGCAGCAGCAGCAGCAGCAGCAGTAGTAGTAGTAGTAGTAGTAGTAGTAGTAGTAGTAGTAGTAGTAGCAGTAGTAGTAGTAGTAGTAGTAGTAGTAGTACCCTAAGTTCATCTGAAATGTGAACCAAGTAGACTGCTGGCTCGAACTGCCTCCCGCTAGCAGTTCACCAACCTCTTTTCAGGGGATACGAAGGGAGTTGAAGGGAGTTTGCATAACCGGGCAGCGAAGCCGCCCAGCTATGTCAGTGCCACAGCGGGAAGGCATCCCTGTCCAGCACCATAAAAAAAAAAAAAGTTAATAAAGTTTAGGTCATTTTCTTGTTTTTATGTAAACAGAGTGGATAGAAGACACAAAGATGGACAGATAGAGATGGAGGACGTAAATAAATGAATACTTTATGTGTGTAAGGACGATGGAGGAACTAATAAGGCGACAATGCACGGACTATGCCGTGGGAGTACAGACTGATACAGAGGCAGAGATGAGGTAAAATCATTAATACTGGATGGAGGAAATGACAAGGGGGAGACACAAGGGATGAATTGAAAAAAAAAAATGCAATGGGAATAACAATGGGAGAAAGTGGCTAAATCCGAGAAAGCAATCAAGAAACATGAAAGGGGAGAAAGACATTTTTTCTTCATTATCCTTCAAGATAGATAAGCAGGCTGCAGAAACTATACTCTGTCGGTGCGCGCTAACTTGGCGTAAAATTGCCACCTCATCATACTGACTAGTAAGCTGTAACAAGGGATAACATTAAAGTATGATGCTAGTCACGAAGTACTATACAAAGAATGTACATTACAAAGATTGTACATTCGGCATCAAGAGTCCTGTTGTGTCTCCTGTTTTTCTCTCCATGGAATTTGATTATTAATGCAATGAATCAGCAGCAATCGACACTGATGACATTAGTAAATATCTAAATCAACCATCAGTGTCATTTGCTGCAGATTCACACATGGAGAGAAAAACAGCACAGGCGACAAGACTTTTGATGTCGACTGTACAGTAGAGCCTCAGTACTGTCTTATTAGGCGACTGAGCTATGGGAAATACGCTGCAGAATGATGATAATCTCCGCCACGTGGAGGTGAACAACCTATAGTAATGGAAACAGTAAACCCCCTTCATAACGCTGATTAAAAAAAGAAAAAACTATTCTTGCTATCTCCAGGCGATTTTATTAGCCAAGGGATGATTTCTTGATGTGGAGGAATATTATAAAGTAGCTCATCAACCCCTTCAATACCACGGTGCTCCCCACACCGGCATGAAATCGTCTGGCAGCTGCAAGAATTAAATATAAATGTCGTCCACAGGCTAAGACGAAAATGCAAAACAACTCGGTAGGGAAAAAGTACAGGTGTAGACATACAGACATAACACTAATTCACTTCAACGGTAAACGACGACACAGTAAACAATATTTTCCAACCCAGTGACGCGATCTTCGGAGCCCTACATATTTTCAGAATATTATGTGAAAGTTTCATAACTGCTTGACGAAAACGTGGACAATTTTAGAAGTTATATCTACAATATAACCAAGGAGGGCCCTAGTCGTCCAGAAACAGTTTTATCTCCCCAGTTAACAGATTTTCTATATGCGTGAATAATTCTTCCATTTGGACGATTCAGGGCACTATGATATCAAGGCCCATGGTCAAGGTTGCATGGAGCCTTCGTTGCACCCTTTACTAAGCGATTTATTTTGCATATTACTATGCACATGAATATTCTCTTGTGCGCTATTTATATAGTTCTAATATCGTCGTAATTACCATTAACAGCATGCAAAAGGACACTGAAGAGAGGCATGAAGAAAAAGTCGGTAAGGAAGAAACTCCGAAGCCCCTAAGAACACAAGCTCATGACGCGCGTGGAACGAGTCTGTTTCCCGCAACTGTACGAAGTCTGCCATGACATCGAGAATGCGACTCAGGCTGTCAATACCACCTGTCGGATCAGTTACTTGACGGATCCTGCGGTCAGCCCTGTTACAGGGTGTAACGACCGTCTCGCCCACGGTACTGTCTCGTGGGAACACTGTACACTATCGCTGGTTGCCGCGGTGAGAAGAGCTCGCCCTAGCGTGCTGGGGCGACAGTGGCTGTACGGTTTTACCCCTTTTAGTGCAATGACGTTGGAAAAATTTTAGGTTTTCCCAAGTACGGAATCCAGTGTATTTCCGTGAAATTCTTTAGACTGGGCATTTCATGATTGTGATAATACTGACACACTTTTTTTTTTTTTTTTACTTCTTACTATTTCCAGTGAATTATATTGGGGTTTGAGGAATACAATGACATCTTCGTATAATTAAATTTTACTCTTCTCTCCAGAAATTTCATTTAGCTTTTTAGCTTTAGAGACACGTTTCACAGTGAAGTGGTATGAAACAATAATCGCTTAATCTTTTCTCGACAAGATATCTCTGATTTGCTTAAAATCGCCCACCTGTTACAAGGATAAAAAGAAAGTCCATATCAGAGCAGGACTATTGAAAAGGATGACGGGGTCCCCGAAACTGTCTGGATATACACCTTAGAACAGTTGTACGGATATGCATATTCATACTTAAAATTAATACAGAATTGTGAAATTCGCACATATTCTGAAAATTATAAGCGTTCCAATGGCTAGTTATTAAGCCTAAAGTTTGGCATTCAGGGCCCGTATACATAAGCATCTATCAAGCCCAAGTTGTGTACAAGGCGATTCTTCACATTCATTCATTCGGTTACTAAACATTTCACAACAAAACCAAAGTGTAACATGCGATCAAACAAATCGTATTCTGATAATTCACTTTATTCATTTTTGTTTAAATCGTAAGAATTATTGTAGCCCTTCACTAAGATTATACACAATTTATTCTTGCTGCATTCAGACGATTTTTATCAGATGAGGCGAGACTTTTCAAACTGGGATGGGTTAGATGTATTCTTCATGAATGAATTCAGTACGAAAGTTTTCCAGAGCTGATTAAAATTGTTAAAAGACAGCAAGAGTTAAAAGTCGTCAGATTGAAGAGATTTTTTTCCCTTCATGAATGCACACTCTAATGTAATAAAGAAGGAATGCCGCTTTTGTTAATGAGGCCGTGAACGAATATGGCTGGATGAGTGACTTGATAGGCCTAGGGCTATTTACTGCTAATTGGTCTGTAATTACGTTTGTCCGTGTTTATTACATTACCTAAATGATTCTAGCCCTGGAGATTCACACGGAGGTAAGATTATCAACGTCTTTCATTCGAAAGATCCCTCCTTAGCGTTCTGTGCATTAAAATTATGTTTTATCCCTGCTAATTAACCCCGTCACTCAGAGTTCAATTATATTTTTATTTTTGCTCTCCTCCTACGATAAAATTAAGCTTAATATCCTCTGTACACTGGAGGGATTAGGTGTACCCTTTAGTAATTGCTTCATCACTAGTGTCACCTCTTAAGTTAAAGCATAATCTTAGGCTGATCCTTGATTAAAACTCGATTAAAATGAAAAATATTAGGATGCTGAACAGGTATGAAAAAAAAAAGAAAAAGAAATAAAAGACGTGAAAATTGTGAAGTTTGAGAGCGCACAGCATGTGGATACTGGATACCTCAAAGAATATGCTTGTAACTTAACTTTATCGACCTTTTCACCGTACCTTATCAAGTAAGCCTGAGAGTGAAGATGGGTCTTTGGCATTGACCCGAGCACGTCCCACTCACGACTTATAACTGTTGGCGTGAGGGCGGAAATGGCAAGGTTGCATCGTGATGTCATACTGGTGGCAGAGAGAGAGAGAGAGAGAGAGAGAGAGAGAATAACGATTTGACTACGATGAGTTTTAAATTAACTACTGCAGAGCCACATGCAGCCAGGGTGGATTGGTGGTGGTATGTTCTACCAGCCGGGTGTGTGGTGCAAACTTATGCCGTGGTGGACATTTACACATTTTAGTACCAAAAGGAACGCCATTTTATTTTCGCTAAGTCTGACTTCAACATACGTGAGATTATTCGCGGTGATGGAGTTAGAAACACTCCATTAACACATTCAGCATGAGAAAGTCCTTTGTATTTTAATCTGGATGACGTCTGAGGGCTTTATTGGGCTTAATGGCGATCCCTCGGATTGAAGGGGTTAAAATGGGTTCAGGTAGTATATTCTTTTTTGTACATACATATCAGTATACCTTATCAGTTCCTGTCCATAACAAATATTGACCTGACACACAGTAATAGCCATTATAACACTTCCACTGCCACATGCATCACTTTCACTTCGAATTATTTGGTACTGGTTATATTCGTACTGGAACTGTTAGATACTGAATTACTAAAAAGGAAGATTATAGAAGTATTAGATGCTAAGCATATTGGTACCAAGATTACAAGATACTGATTTACTGATTATATTTTACTAAAAAGTAAAAGGAAAATTATAACACTTTTTAGTTACTGAATCAATGATTGTACTCGAATTCTTACATACTGAATTATTTATTATATTATTAGAATTCTTAGAAGCTGATTATATTGTTATCAAAATCATGAGTACATTAAAATGTTTAATTACTCACTTATTCATTACCACTCTCAGGCTCTTATGACTCATTCGCAGCTGAATATAATCGTCTGAAATCGGCTAATATAAAGAAGACGTGATCATGACAGGGTTGAGAAAGGATGTACAATTTCTAGCATATTAAGAGGGTTGAGGAACTGAACTTATATTACTACTAAGAGGAAGAGTATATTAGAATACTTAGCAAGTGATTTCTCAATGTGATGTGAAGGAAGAGTTGTGGCAATGTGGAGAGAATTTCAGCCTCTCTTTTTACGCACGTTCATTTCGAAAATCGTCTTGCAAAAATGTGGTGGCCATTAAACTTGGTGAATAATGAGAGAAATAGGTAATAAAAGTGGTCAAAATATTACCGCGTGCGATGTCACAAGGAAAAAATGATTGCTTTCACTCGTGTGCCGCGTCGGAGTGGCAAGGGGACTCCGGGTTGCAAGTTTTCGTGCTATTGTCGATTTGGCACTTTGTTTTACTCCAGGAAAGCCGAGATTTGGTCAGGCTAGTCTGCTGATGTTAGGTTAGGTTAGGGTAGTTTGGGGGGTTAACTTAGATTGATTAGGGAAGAGGAATAATTGTGTTTGGTAATACTATTTCACTATTCACACAGTCTGGGCTGTGAAGTGTTTGGTGGCCGTATGAATGACGATGAAAGTATAAATAAGCAGCGTCATTAATGAACAGCTTGAGCTCAAGGAAACTGATGAATATGACCCCAGCACAGAGATTCATAAACTGACACGATGAATTCACTGCAGTGGCTAATATTTTTGCGAAGAAAAAGGGGGAAGGTTATTGTAGAATTTTCCCATCCCTCTTATTCTTCTGGAAACACAACACTGAGCTGGGCCAGTGAGCTGATCGTAACTGTGAGTGTGAATCTCAGTTCAGGTGTGTAAAGAGCGTTTAAGCCAATCACACTGATGGGTCAACACCCTTACATGCTTCAGTGCCAAAACAAAATAGCTACAACTCACAAACAATCCACTGTAATGCACCCCGCCCTCTACAACACAGTTACCAACCTCATGTACACCTCTCTTTCACAACACAACACAGACAATCATTCAATATAACCTGAACAAAAGAACTCCGGGAGCGCCCGGCACTTGTGGCCAGTTTCCCCTAGTCCAGTGGGTTCAAATAACCCTTGGGAAAAAAATAAATAAATAAAAATAAAAAATAATAAATATATAAATCAAACAATCCTTCACTGGTATAGATGAATCTTATTATTCTCGCCAAGGAGGCTATATATGTTTTTGCCGGCGTTGTATTTTTTTTTTTTCTTTTGTCTGTTAGCAGGATTACTCAAAAAGTTATGAACGGATTTTGCTGAATTTTTTTGGAGGCGAAAGGTATGGACCAAGGAACAATTCAGTAGATTTTGGTGGTGATTCGGATATCATCCGGATCCAGGAATTTTTTGAAGGATTCTTTACCATTGCGGGATACTGCCAATTTCAACATTTTTGCTTCTAACTCGATAAATAACGCCTTGACAGAGGTTTGCTATCTTGGATTGCTCTTGTTATTATATTCTCGCTAGTGCCAAACGAATTTATTCAAAAGTGATGATTCCTACCCAGACAAAAATTTAAAATTGCATAATCCCTGAACTTAATATATTTTGTCTTGCTTGAGCCGGACGGTTTACCTTACGTGAGAGTCTTTATGCAACAGAAAGGATAGCCTCTACAGCCCGAGGACGCCTTTTGTACTTTATTCTTGTCAACTTCAGACGAATTTTTCTTAGGACAGATTTTTAAAAACTGAGATGTTTGATACAGCTTTCCTTAACTCCCTCACTACTGCGGTGCTCTCATGAGGAGAATAAACTCGACTATAGTCCTTTTACCTTAACTAGGACCAGATTTTTGTCGTCTTGCAGTTTAGTTCACGTAGCTCAGTGGTGGAAGACGAAAGTACTATGGTTATTTGTACACTCCATAGCACTCCTTCATGAACTGCATCACTGCAGAGCTAATCTCATTTTACAATCCAATATGCAGAATGGAAAGATGGCTAATTATGGCCTGGCTAAAGTAAAAAGGGTACAGTGGCAGCAAGAATAAGCTATAAACGTCGCCATCGTAGTGAAGGGATTGGCACCGTCTGGCGTTAGCTGGAATACAATGCCAGCGTTGTCTCCGCCATGATAGTTAATGAAGGCGTTGTGTTAATTAATCGGTGTTGTGAGGGGTGTAATTTGGTGAGAGACGGGCAGCCTCTCTCTCTCTCTCTCTCTCTCTCTCTCTCTCTCTCTCCCCACTGACACCAAGGCCATTATAAAATCTGACTGTGGGAAGATGTGTTTAACCCTTAGCCCTTTCAATAGGATAACATCATTTTATATTTTTATTCTCTCTTTCCTGTCTTGACGATTTTATTCAGCTTAGGAGAGACTCTCGATCAGATTCTGTATTCATTAACCCCCTCACTACAAAAGGTTTCTGCAGTCAAATCAAATCGTCTGGAAGTAACATGAATAAACAATACACACGTCCTCGAACTCAAAGACATAATCCTTTCTCTACGATTTTTTCCCTTAAGCTGAATGAAATCGTTTGGCGTTAGCAAGAGCAAAATTAAAATAACGTCGTCGTACTGAAGAGCTAAAGTGGTACTGTTCTTAATCATTGGGTTGTCAGTTTTGCCAACTTCATAAAGGTAGGATAATTCTTCTAATATTTCAGAAACAATTCTACAGTACACGGTTATGGAACTTACATTATCGACACAATATCAGCATATGGGAAATTACCAAACCAAAATGTCAAGAAAATACTCGTAGATTATGTCTGTTTTCGTGCCTGTGTGTGTATTTCTCCTGGAATTTCGATTCTATAAAGGCATCTCTAGCAAAGGAATTCAAATGAAGAATGTCATCCACACAAATGTGTTCTTCCTGAATGAAAATTTGTGCACATTATGTAAAAAAATAATACAGAAATAAATACTGATTGACAAGAATAAAACCTAAATTTCTCATTGTTTCGGGTAGGCAAAACTGTCGCCGAGTCGAGGAGCGATTGCGAGAACGCCACACAATGGCAGGCTTTTGGAAAATATTCGCCTCCGATATTTACGTAACTTTCGACACAGGCAAAGTTAAGGTCGCTTTTATTTGAATGAGATTTTTAAGCATGTTTCTTTGGTGGGAAAGTCAAATACGGAGGGAAAACGCCAGGAAAAGGTGAAGGTTTCTACGGTGACGACAGTGCACGTGCATAGATGTGGCGACAGTATTTTGTTTTCCTTTTTCCCGCCAAGGCGTTTTGTCTCCCTTGGATCATAAGTCCGATTCGGTTTATTCAGGCGTGTCAGAACTGAATACTCTCTCTCTCTCTCTCTCTTTACTTTTGCAAAAGAAATATGAATGAAGAAAGTGTCGACTAAGAAACTCCATCAAAAATACGCCCTTGGTGAACAGAATTGGCACAAGAAAAGTAAAAGTTTGACAGTGACTCATATTTTCACGTACACTTTCGAATTCAGTGGGCGGTTTTGAAATTCTTGTCATAATTCTTTTGTTTGTTTACCTCTAAACTTGTACCCGGTCGAGTGGCAAAAGAACTAATAAGAAATTGTATAAAAACACAATAGCCTAGGCTACAAGAAGAATGAGAGGATGATATATATTTTTTTACAATGTTAATACATGAGAAATTCTGACCACGGATCGGCTATTGTTTGTTTATTCTAGTACATTCACCTACATATACAGTATGCATGCATACGAATGTTTCACTAGAATGTGAATGTATAAGTAACCTACATTATAGACCACACTTACCTACAAACCTATATTCCGAACCGCATACCTATCATTCCATTACTGTTTCCAGCCACCATGTCTCTATTTATTTGTCTATCAGTGCATCTATCTATCTATTTCTGCTCATATCTAGCTGTATATTTCACCCAGCTAATTTGGCAGTCATGATGTACTACCTAAGTCCAATTCTTGTGTCTGTCTGTCGGTATTTCTGTCCATTTCTCTCTGTCTCTGTCTGTCTGTCTGTCTGTCTGTCTGTCTCTTTCTCTCTCTCTCTCTGTCTCTCTCTCTCTCCATGGCTCCCACGCCTCCTTGCGGTATTTTATGGACGTGTGATAATGGCAGTGGTGAGAAACGATTGTCTTTACCACTATCACCACTATCGCTGCCACTACCACCATCTTCACCACTATCAACAGGTATCTACTGCATTAACACCATTAGCATCACCGTTATCGGTAAGTCTCTAAAGCCGTCATTACCATCACCATCGATATCAATAGGTACCTCACCATTTGCATCGGTGATATTAACATTTGCACCATCGTTGTCAGTATCGTAAGTATCTCTCGCAACCACCACCATCGTTATTAGTAAGTACGAGTGTTTATTGTCATTAACGCCAAGGATATTAACACTCCTTGCATCACTGTTATAAGTACGTATCTATTCCCATTAACGACACTTGTCACCTCTGTTATCAGCCTCTATCGCTCCTAACACCAGTGATATCAATGAACAACACTATAGTTCATCCATCCTAATCTGCCTGCTATTTTTCGTCCGTTTGCAGCTTATTCCCCGTAGCTCAGTAGCAGAATACGACAATAGCCAGGCTCCTCTCTCCTTCATGGCATTTCTCCCTGACTACGATCATATTCTAATGTAAAGTTCTTGCTACAGCTCTGTATTCGGCATGCAGAAATGGCAGTTTTCGACCAAGTTAAAGTAGGCAGAATATAGCAACACAATTATCAGTATCTATCACCATTAGCAATATCGATATCACTACTACTACCACAGTTATCAATGAATATGTATTACTAATAACACCATCGATATTAGCTCTCATGACATCACCATCGTAATCGGCTTATATATTATAATTAACACCGCCGGTATTAGAACCACTACACCACTTGCTATCCCTAAACACCACCATCACTTCAGTCAATGGTATCAATATGAGTACCACCACCACCACCACCATAATATTACCACAACCACAACTACAATCACTATCGTTATCAGTACCATCACAGCCACCACCACCATCACTACCACCATCGATATCAGTACCATTACCAATACCACCAGAAAAAAAGTACCACCACCACCATTACCCCCAGACTACTATTACAACATGTTAGTAGTAGCAATGATGGTACTAATAACAAAATACAATGAGAGAGAGAGAGAGAGAGAGAGAGAGAGAGAGAGATTGGAGGGCGGGATGGAGACAGCGATGATGGAGGGAAGATGAGGGAGAAGACTGACTTATTAATGGAGAAAAAGAGATTAATGAAAATGGAGAGGGTGGGAGAGAAGGAGGGAAGGCATACTGATATATGGAGAGAAGAGGATGGGAGGGAGGGAGAGATGAAAGAGAATGGAGAGAAGACGGAGAGACAGATGGAGGGAGGGAGGGAGAGAGAGAATGAAGGGGGAGGAGGGTTATTATATAGGCACTTTTCCCTCCACCCTCACCTTCACTTATTCTTATGCAAATACCATACACACACACACACACACACACACACACACACACACACACACACACACACACACACATGGGATTTAGGAAGAAGGGATGACATAGGAGAGATGGAAAGAAAAAAAGAGGAAGAGAAGGGTGAAGGAGCAAGGTAAGCACGAAAGGTGACGGAGCGAAGAATGGAAAGTAAAACCCGGTAAGAAATAAGGGAAAAGTGAGGAAGGGAAAGAGTGAGAAAAGAAAGGTAAGGGAGATGGGAGGAAACGTAAAATTTGGAGAAAGAAAATATGTGGTAGGGAAATCGACTGACTGAGATATGAAGTGTGGGAGAAGAAGGGAAGACAACGATTAAGAAGAATATAAGGATGAAGAAGTGAGGCAAATAAGGATTGGGAGATGATGAACAGAAGCGAAAGATGGAAAGACTGGGGTGGGAAATATAGAAGTGAAAGTAGGAAGGACTGGCAGAGGGAAGAATGGAAGTGAAGGAGGGAAGGATTGGGAACGGGAAAAATAGAAGTGAAGGAGGGAAGGATTGGGAATAGGAAGATGAAAAGTGAGAGTGACGTGAAGGAGGGAGAAGAGGAGGGCTGAAGATAGGAGTGAGGTACTGTAGGAGGTGAGAAGGAGGAAGGAAAGAGGGGAGGTGAGCAGAGAGTGAGGGGAAGAGTGAGAGAAGAAAAACTGAAAAGGAGTGTGAGGTTTTGAAAGAAGAATAAAACGAAGAAGAAAGAGGGGAAGATGAGGATGGATAGGAGTAGGGAGAAGGGATGGAATGAATCAGAAGGGAGAGGTGAAGGAGGGGAATGAAGAAGGAGAGAAAAATGAGTTACGGACACAGACTGAGGGAGGAGGGAAAGTGGAAAATGTAAATAGTGGAGAGAAGAAAAAAAGAGTTGAAGGAATGAAGAAAGAAGGGAGGAGGATAAAGATGGAGGGAAAAGTGAGGGATAAAAGGAATACGAAGAAGACAAAAGGGAGAGAGGGAATGAGGAGGGGTGAGAAAAATGAGGAAGGGGCAAGGATAGATGGATGGATGGATGGATGGATGGATGGATGGAGGGATGGAGGGAGGGAAGGTAGGAAGGGAGGGAGGGAAGGTGGGAAGGGAGGGATAAAGCATCTCTTCTCCTCAAGGTAGGGAGGGAGGCATACCTTAATGGCAGGTGAATGGCGTACGGTACATGGGGGGAGTACTGGGGGGGAGGTACTGGTAGAGGGACGTACTGGATAAGGAGATATTGGTGGGGAGGTACTGATGGAGGGAGGTGGCTACTGGAGGTGGAGATACTGGAGGGACAGAGGTAATGGAGAGGCGACGTACTGGAGGGGGAAGTAAGAGCAAGGCAAGTACGAGTCCTGGAAAGGGAGGTACCGATGGAGGGATGTACTAGCAGAGGAGGGTACTGGAGGAGGAGGTACTGAAGGAGGAGGTGCTGGAGGAGGAGGTACTGGAGAAGGAGGCACTGGATGGGGGAAGGTACCGGAGGGGGAAGGTACTGACGAGAGGAAGTACTGGAGGGGCGGAGGCAGTGAAGGATTATGCTAAAAGAGAGGAGGGAAGGTAGTAAGAATGGAGGAGGGAAGGGATGGAAGGGAAGGGGATGGAGGAGCAGTAAACGTGACTTATAACCTCACGAGAAAAAATATACTCTGGCTGAGCATGAACACACACACACAAACACACACACACACACACACACACACACACACACACACACACACACACACAGACACATTCTAATGAGGGCATCAGCGCTGCAAGACAGGCTTATGTTTGACTACATGAACAAAATCAACAATGAAAGTGACGACTGATAAGTACTAAATTATATATATATATATATATATATATATATATATATATATATATATATAAAATCTATAGAGAACGCTGTTCTTGAACAATTCAGTTTCCGAGAGTGGATGTAAGCTTTTTTTTTTTTTTTTTTTTTTTTAATCCTGATGTGGGAGAGGCTCACCATATATTCACCCGATGTTTTGTTATCTTTTGGTGGCTGTACATTGAATGACAAGCCAATCGTTTATCTTTACTCCAGGTAACCATTCACTTCACAAGGTGGTAATCATATAACACGTTAAATGCCTGCATTTGGTCTTGATGGTCAAATCGCTCCAACCGGATGTAGCTGATAGCGGTTCTGTCGAAGGAATGGTGGGGCTTGTTGCTATCATCACGCCACTCGAAGACATAATAGGTCACGCCTGCCCTAAACGTCTGGACTAAATTGCCTAGTCCTGGGTGTCTATGCATCTGATTTCAGGGGCAGTACAGGATTAGATAGATGGATGGTTGGATGTCTAGTACAGAATGTTGTTAGGAACACACATGATCCATAAGCAAATTAATCATGACAAAAGCTTGCTATATACCAGTCCTTCATATTCATCCTTAATACTGAACTGTTAACAATATGAACAATGTGAAATCTAGAATTTCAGAATTTTCATGTGTGAGGGTGTCCCTAAACCCCCTCACAGAAGGTCGGTCGTCCCCACACTGTTATACCAAACACACATCCACCCCTTTGCAAAACACTGGATCCACCCCTGAATACACACACACACACACACACACACACACACACACACACACACACACACACACACACACACACACACACACACACACACACACACAATGATATACACCCACCCGTTCACATTACCTTCACACTAAGCCTACCCTTTTGTATGGACGTGAGGTATGTACCCTTCGCTTTCCCTTCACCACCCTCCCTCACCCCTTCCATTCTCCCTCTCTCCCTCCTCCCTCCACTCCCTCCCCTCTCACAGCCTTCTCTCTCTCCGTCTCCTCTTCCATTCTCCTTCTTTCCCTCCTTCATTCACTGTCTCCCTTCCATAACCTTTTCTTCCCTCTCTCTAGCCTTTTCTTCCCTCTCTTTTTCTGTCTCCCTCTTCCTTCCTTCAGCCTCCATCTTCTTCCCTTCCATTCTTTCTCTTTTGTTCAGTCTCCTTCCCTCCTTCTTTAATCATCCTCATCCCCCCCTTCTCTCTCTCTCTCTCTCTCTCTCTCTCTCTCTCTCTCTCTCTCTCTCGTAAGTAGCATGAGCATAATGAAAATATACTTAAAACAATTCGCAAGTAACATGAATATTGGCAAAATACAGTGCGTCATCAGATTAAAGGAGTTACCTGTTATAGAGACTTGTTTATCATAAATACTGTTTAACACCCTTACAAACACTTCTGCTGTTGTGTTATTTGCTTTCCCCTGTTTTCACTAGCCCCCAGTCCTTCCTGTCTCCACATTTCTCTTTGCCCTCCCTTACTCTCTCCTTCCTTCCCTTTCTCTATTTCACACGTCCCACATTATCTTCACTTAACTCCTTCTGCTCGAGGACCTTTTCTTTTCTCCATAGTGTTCTAAGTAACGTCAGACTGCTTTATTAAACTTGCGAGAACCCCCGTCGTAATAAATGATTTAATGAAGGCTACATATAACCCTCTCTGTCTGAAAATGTCTCCTCAAAGCTGAATGAAATCGTCTGGAGATAATGAAGAAAATAAGGGCGTCATTGTAGCGAACAGGTTAATGGAGATTGTTTGTAATCCCTCTCTACTCCACCCTTCCTCTCTCCCTTCCCTCCGCCCATCCACACTGCCTATGCTTCCCTCCTTTTCTTCCCTTTCTCCTCTCCTCCAGTCCTTTCATTTTATCCCCCTTTCTTCTGTCCATTTCATCCTTCCTTTACTTCTCTTCCTCCCTTCTTCGGAATCTCTCTTTTCCTTCACTTTATCCTCACTCTTTCCGTCTCCATTTTCCTCTCTTATCCTCACTGCCATTATTCCTTCACTCTTCCTTACCCTTTTCCCTCTCACACTTCTCCCTATGTAAGCCTTTCTTCTGCGTCTTCCCTTACTGTTTTTCATCTGTACTACCTCCACTTCTTCCTTCTTCTGATAGCCTTTCTCTCCTCTCCTCTCTCCCTTACTTCACTCCACCTTTTCTTCCCTCACTTTCTTCCTCCATCGGCTTCACCCCCCTCCCCCCCGTTAGCCTCTCCCTCCCTCACTGTTTTACTGCTCTCTACATACAGTATATCCCTCCCAGTCAGAAGAGACTATTGGATGTGGTGAATTATATCTACGTTTCTCTTATAGTCTCTCTCTCCCTCTCTCTCTCTCTCTCTCTTACTTATCTAACACGTGGGTAAGCCTCTCCTCGTTATACAGAAATTAGGTAATAAACTGCACGAAAAAGCTCCCGTGCACGAAAGCCTCCTCTAAGCACAGCACGAATCGCCTATCTACCCGTCTATTCACAAAGATTTTCCAATAATTAATTCCCTCTAACCAATGAAAATCTCGTGTATAAAATCAGCTCCAGAGGGCCTTGTGAACCCTCCGGTGCAACGACTGGATAATATTAATGTATATGTTTGTTCCTTCATTTAGTGTCGAAGGTGGTTTTATATTTCTCAGAACTTAAGATTGAGTAAATGTGAATTAAATAACAGTGATAATTAAGTCACGATGATGATGATGATGATGATGATGATGATTATGATGTTGGTGGTGGTGATGTTGCTACTGATTATGATGATGATTATGATGGTGGTGGTGGTGATGTTGCTACTGATTATGATGATGATGATGGTGGTGATGATGACGTAAACACAATATTTACTTTATTTATAGGTTTGAGAACGTAATGTTAGTCGTTAACAAACGCGCAAGCACACACACACACACACACACACACACACACACACACACACACGCACGCACGCACGCACGCACGCACGCACGCACGCACGCACGCACACACACACACACACACACACACACACACACACACACACACACACACACACACACACAGGGTTCGTGTCAAGGATGGTGAAATATTTTGCAAGAATCACAAATACGACGTGTGAATGGTCGTGATATCGTGGCGCCTGGAACTTCAATGTGGAAATTCTGGCTGGTGGGGCCGAGAAATCTATGCTGCTTATTTAATTTACTACGATGGCGTATTACTTGTTTTACATGATATTCCCAGACGATTTTATTCAGCCTGTGAGGAATTTTGCGAACTGGAGGAGAAAAACAGTCTACATTAATTTCTTCATGACTAGGGGTGTCTCGAGTGCTGAATATTTTAAGTCTGAATTATTAAGAAAACAACAACATATACGTCATCAAACTGAAGAGGACATTCTGACACCCTGCATTTCAGACAGTGTGAGAATTTCCGTCTGTTGGTGCCGAGGTAACAGGCTCCTTAATAATAATCACCTGTGGAAAATTTTCATAAAGAGGTGAATGTGAGGGCGTTCAGAAAATTTAGGCACATTTAGTACTTATTTCCCATAGGACGTATCTTGCCTTATATCACTGAAGGCTTCTGGAATATTAACCCATTCAGGAGAATCACTTTAATCTGCAATATATTCTGGCTAATTCAAGGCGATATTACTCAGCTAAGTAGTCTCGCTGGGTGAACAGGTTAAATTTTCCATGTTATTCTGGCTAACTTCAAACGATTTTACTCAGCCATGGAGTCTGAAGGGGAGAAAACGTTAAATATTTCGAAGAGGTACCCAGATGCCAGGTGAATACAAAATACCGTAGATGCTTTTACTACCCGCGATGTATGGGCTTTTGTGGGGTTAATTTAGGGAGAATGCGGCCCATTTGTAATTGTTTCAGGGTGGATTATAATGGGGCTTAATTAGGGGTGGGAAAGGTGACTCCATTTATCATACTAGGGAAGGAAGGAAGGAGGGGTTGAGAGAGAGAGAGAGAGAGAGAGAGAGAGAGAGAGAGAGAGAGAATCAGTTTACGATTATACACAGAAGAAATCAAAATGCAAAAGGTAAATAAATGGGCCGTGATTTTGTTTTGTTCTTTTCATATTTTCCTGGTTAGAAGAACTTTTTGCAGATTTCTAGGCTCTTATTCTTCTATCGTTGCACAAAACAACAGTGAAAAGAACGGCAGAGGATGGTAAAAGTGAGGTGGGTGGCAGAGGTGAACAGGCGAGGGGCATACATTAAAATTTAGCATGGTCGTCCCCCTGCCACCCTGCCATTCACCCCGTCTTAAAATAGTCGAGTAATTATCTTTTCAGCCTTGTGGGAGACGGGGGAGGGGAGGAAGTAGAGAGAGAGAGAGAGAGAGAGAGAGAGAGAGAGAGAGGGAAGTTTTGATTTTAAATGTGTGTGTGTGTGTGTGTGTGTGTGTGTGTGTGTGTGTGTGTGTGTGTGTGTGTGTGTGTGTGTGTGTGTGTGTGTGTGTGTGTGTGTGTGTGTGTGTGTGTTTGA